>NC_044994.1:7140826-7488180 GCF_008728515.1 Papio anubis
CTTCTTCACTTTCTTGTTCCTAATCCTTACAATGGCTTATACCAATACACAGCCAGATCTCAGATGCTTCGATCAGAGGCTACAGGTCAGATCATTCCATTTTCCATCAAACCTCTGATCTCCCTGATGCTGTACTTGTATTTAAATATGAGGTCATCTTTTTCTGGGATCCTCGTTTAGTTAGCCAATTACCCACTATATTATTGTCTCTTAATTAAAACTCAACATATGATAAATGCATTTTACCATATTTTGTTAAGAAAATATTTGCCAGTTCTTTATTAAGGAAGTGGTCTTCTGTCTCATTTTAAAATAATAAGCAAAGGCCAGTACATCATGTTCTTCTTTTTGCCTTACCTGCTCTGAAGCTCTGTCAGATCTGTGAAAGAGACTTTCGGCGTTTGCATTCTTTTCTTACTGTACGCTTGTTTCTGAGTGGAAGATAAGTATTATCATTATATCGATTTATCTCTCTCAGCTCTCTACCACATTTCTAAACATATCCCTATTGCAGGCAGATGGTTAGATTGTCTTTCTCTACTAATATTGCCATCGTGGTACTTTAAGGATTTTTTTCTAGATTGTCAAGTAAGTATAAAATTGGCATTTTTAGGAACCTTTTGAAATTCTTTTGTTGCATTTTCATTTCACAAAATCATTGTTCTGTTTTATTTATGTATTATGAAATATGATGTCCTGAAACCCAGGTACAAGCAAACATGGTGTTTGGTTATACTATTTCCTTCCTCTGTTTGAGACACTAATTATTATAGCACAATGGATATTTATTTTCCGTAATTTCATTAGGAGGAGAGTAGGTATGATTAACCTATAATTTTAGTTTGAAAGATAATGCTTATTAGTTGCATTCTCTAATGTTCAAGGGTAATTATTTCATTAAATCTTCTTAGCAAACTATAAATTTCCTGGGGGGTGGCACAGAAAAAACCAAGACACTAACCTAAACATTTCCAATTCAAAATAAAGATAGTAAAAGCTTAATTATTTGAAATGGGAATGTGTGCATAATTGAACAGCTGCTTCATTGATTTTCAGTTCACATTTCATACCTTGCTCCCCTGCCCCATTCTCAAGCTTAGCTGTCGAGCTTACTGCCTGTTTCACCGAGGACATAAAAGCTGTCAATGGCGAAATTTGTCTTCCTCCTGCCATGGAGCTCACTAGCGCCCATCATATGCACACAGGTTTTGCCTTCGTCAGGACTGGGACGGCTGACAGTCCCTGATCGTCCTACAACCTGTCACCCCGTCCTCACTCAAGGACTTTTTCCCATATTTAAACCCCTCCCTACATTATCAAATTTTCCCTGTACTGAAATATTCTCATCATCACTCAAACAAAAACAGTAATAGAAATACCATTTGGGGCATAAACCCACTTTTTAATAACCATTGTATACAACCTTTTATATAAAAATTTCTTAAGAAGTTGTTTAAACTACAGCTTCTCCCTTTTTCCTCTTCCACTTTCCCATGAACCTCCATCAGCCTTGCTCACACCTTTTCACTGAAAACATTCTTGCCACAGGCCTGGCAGCCCGGCATGTTGCCAAACCCAGCGGCCGGGTGCAGGTTCAACCCTCACGTGGTCTGTGCGCCGTCTGCGCAGCTTCCTCCTGGCTCTTCCTCTAGTAGCTGGTTCCTCGCTCTCAGCTGCCTCGCTCACTCTTTCTTTCTGATCTCTACACCTCAGTGTTCCCAGAGTTCAGTCCTCAGACTTCTCTTCTTCATGGACACGAACTCGCCATGGGGTTCACCTAGCCCCGACTGTAAATAGCGGTGTGGATGCTACCTGTGTGGGCTCTGAAGGGCTGACTCCAGTCCCAGCCACGATGCAGAGCGCTCAGCAGGCCGTTTACGAGGTGCCGGGAGAAGTAAACTGCTCACTGAGCAGCGCGGTAGGTGTGTTCTCACCGATCTCCTCTCCACGCAGTGCTTCCCAGTGTCTCCTGGCCAACCCAGAATAAATAAGAGACTCTGGCCCACACGGTCTCATCTCCCGCCACCCTTCCCCTTGCCCAGGCCTTCTGGCAGTTGTCCCAGCGTGTCCCGTGCTCTCGCTTCAAGTAGGATTCTGCTCAAATATCAGCACTCCTTCCCTGCCTCCCCATCTTAAAGATCTCCCGACATCCCCACTTACTTTCTCTTCCTTACCCCACTTCATGTATCTGCCTAGCACCATCACTCTGACTTGCTGTCATGCTTCTTATCTGATGGCTTATTCCATCTTTGGCATCAGAAGGTAGAGCTCCCCGTTGGCAGGGCCTTCTCTTTGGTTTGCCACCATATCCCTAGCAAAGGGAACATCAGCATCTAATAAACCTGCAGTATCTCTTTAATTGAATGGATAACCCTCAGTAATTAATTTTATGTTAAAAATAAGAAAAAAATAAAATCTTAACTTGCCTGTTATCTGTGACATTTAAATCTATTTCCCTTTTCAAAGAAGCAGTGTTTGCACATCTTCTAGTGGATATTATCACCCAACGCTAATGTCATTTCTCTATTATAAAAAAAAAAAAAACTTGCTAAATGAATCAGGTTGAACCGAGTACTGTTTCAGCAGTGAGTGATTAGTATTGAAATAAAGATAGTAATGCTCCTGATCCTTATTTATTTATTTATTTTTTATGCTGGCCAACATCAATCCATAAGTCATCTATATATTTAAACAAATAGATCATCTTAATTTGCTTCAGGGTCAGCATTATCACTGTGCTATGGGCATCTGTACACCAAATAAAATTACAGTTCTGAGAGGAAAGTACATTCTTAGAAGGAGGATGATGTTCTCAGTCTGTAACCCATTTTAGGTATAATAATAAGTGACATCACCCAGAGTCACCAGTTTGGATCATTTTGGAATAAGAAAAGACAGTTCCCTTTTTCATTTTCTAGAGATAAGTACAATCTCTTTTATTTCTTGATTTTTGCCTTGATCTCTTACAACATCATCTTTACCTGACAATATGTCTAAAATCCATATGCAATTTGAGTGTTTTCTTTTAGGGACAATTGCTTGATTTCACAAAAGAAAAATCAAAATAAAATTGCTGTTTTATCCTAGAAATTTTTATTGGCAAGTAACACAAAAATTAAACCATAGGGTTTAATCAAAGAGAGGGTTATTTTTCTTGCATGACAGATCACTGGTGTAGCAGGTCCAAGGATGGCAGTGTTGTGAGCCCAGGCTCTGTCTTCCTTTATTCTCTTCTTCCCTCAACACCTTTGCATTTGTCTCGGTGCTTATCATCTCATGAGCGTTTACATCTGCATTCCAGGGAGTCCAAAGGAGGGGGAAATGGGCAAAGCAGTACCAGTGTCATCTTCGCCCTTTTAACAGGAAAGAAAAGCATTTGTCCTTACAGTGCCTTTCCCTTCGGTCCTGTTATCCAGGACAGTGTCAAGTAACCATGACCAGATTTAAGAGAGGCTGGGAAAGAGGATGTGTGTAGCTGGGCACATTGTTGCCCTGAGCAAAATCAGAGTTTGGTTGGCAAGGAAAGAGGGTTGCGTGTAGTAACCATGCATTTCTGTGTGAATGGGGATTTCCATGAGGACATCTTAACAATAGTATCATGTTAGGGTAAAACATTATTCATTATTCAGATAATTCCTAGTTTAAAAGCGTATTTTCTTTCCTTTTTGTCCTTTCCTAAAGAACCTTGCCATTAGATTTACTGCTGCCTCAGTAAAAGTTTTCATAGAAGATTTGCAATGAATTAGGAGTTATTGATGCTGCTTGATACAGCAAGTAGCTCATAATATTTAGAAACAGAAGATCAAAGAGGGATTTCAGACAAGCTGAGCTCTGAAATGAGAATAAAATAGCGATGATCTCACAGCATTGTGATAAAATAATGTTTCCAGGTATTAATTGTTGCTTTTTTTTTTTTTTTTGAGATGGAGTCTCACTCTGTTGCCCAGGCTGGAGTGCAATGGCATGATCTTGGCTCACTGCAATCTCCGCCTCCTGGGTTCATGCCATTCTCCTGCCTCAACCTCCCAAGTAGCTGGGACTACAGGCGCCCACTACCACGCCCAGCTAACTTTTTGTATTTTTAGTAGAAATGGGGTTTCACCATGTTAGCCAGGATGGTCTCGATCTCCTGACCTCGTGATTGCCTGCCTCAGCCTCCCAAAGTTCTGGGATTACAGGCATGAGCCACTGCGCCCAGCCATTGCTGTCTTTATTATCATCTTCCCACTCTTAAAACGTACTTGTTGAGTATCTATTACTTGCCACTCGCTGTTCTAGTAGGTGCTGGGGATACAGTGGTAGACAAGTTAGATAAGGTAAATGTCCTCACTCTAGTGAAAGGAGACAGGTGATAGAAGCAGATAAACTACAAAACTAATTTCAGGAAAAGTGGTAAAAAGAAGACAAGAATGGGTAATATGGTCAGGGATGCTCTTTCTGAAAAAGTGAGTTAGAGCTGAGAACATTTCTTCTTGAGACCTAATAGTCTAAATGTCTAAATTATAGTAAGCCATTCTTGGCAAAAATATGATTATTTTCTGAACAAAAACATTCATTTGATGGTAGGTTTCCTTTATCTTAGAGCAATAATGTGAACTGTTGCAGAATTTGCAGGTTTCTTTCCCCCAGTGTATGGCTCCTTGTCTCATTTGCCATTGATTCAACCTATTATACTTTGTCATACAAAATTTAATGAGAAAATTGCCTGGTACCATGCATTTTTATTTCCTGTTCTTCTCGATACTTTCTTTGTTATGTCTTTTGCTGTACTTCTTAATGCGATGGCTCTTCTCCCCTAGTTGAGGTCATGCCTTTCCTTCCAGCTCTACCTGGGAGAGATTGATGGTACCCGTCAGGGATATGGAGATAAATATGCATTGATAAATATTAAAAACATCGGTTTAAAACTTAATTTAATAAAGTACATTAAAATAGTACTGAAAACAATATTAAGTAGCATTCACTGAAAGGTCACTGTGTGTGTAGAATGTTGTCCACACAGAGTTCCATCCGGGCTGGCTGATGGAGAGTATTTTTTTTTTATTTGTGGGTTTAATATTCCAGACCTTTGTAATGATAGCTTGGATAATGTATTGTGAGATCCAGTTTAGAGAAAACTGTTTATATACTATATATTTCTTTTCTCTTAGATCCTTTTATTTACTGAATGACACAAGCATATTTCTTAATGAAGGATTTGTTTACAATTTTTTTTTTGAGATACGGTCTCACTGTCTCCCAGACTGGTTGAACTGCTGGGCTCAAGAGATCTTCCCGTTTTAGCCTTCAGAGTAGCTAGGACTATAGGTACATGCCACCATGCCTAGATAACTTAAAAAATTTTTTTTTTTTGTAGAAATAAGGTCTTTCTATGTTGCCCAGGCAGGTTTTAAATTCCTGACCTCAAGCAATCCTCCCACCTCAAATTCCCAATGTTCTGGGATTACAGGCGTGGGCCACCACGTCGATCCTCTTTACAGTTTTTCAAACATCTCTTCCTCTGATTTGTTTAAAAGTTGTTTTTTAAAAAGCTGTTTCCAAACGCTGGCTTTGAATAGAGTAGCTCTATTTTTCTCTATTTATGCCTCAATGTGTTTCACAAAGTCATAAGAACATAAGATGTGCTTCAGACACTTTCCTATGGTTCAGTAAATGTAATGAAAATGTATTTGAGGCTTAAATATTTGTTTTAATATTACAACACATTGGGACCTAAACTCAGTCAGTATTTCCATGCAACCTAATTTCACTATAATGCAAATTTGCTGTTCATATATATAAGCTGCTTTTCTGGACTATGAGTGTCTCTCAAAGGAAGAAAGAACTATGGAACACTGACCTATTCCACAAACACTTACTGAGCACTAACTATGTGTCAGGCTAGATACTGGTGACACGGTGGTGAACTAGACTCATGCCTGCAGCTTATAGTCTAATAAGGGAGATAGACATTAAACAAATAATTATTTACTTTGTAATTGAGGTAGGTGCTACATAAAATGGGGACCTAACCTCCTCTCAGAAATTAGCATGAGGAAGTGAAATATAAGCCAAGATGTGAAAGATAAGAAGGAGTCATCCAAGGGGACAGTGGAATGTTCTTGCCAGCATGCAAATGCCCTGATGTATGAAGGAACCTGGCAGGTTCATGGAACAGGAGAAGGCCAGCATGGATGCAGAATCCTGAATGAGGAGGAAAATCAAGTCCAATCATAAATCAGTCAGGCCAGGTTAAAAATTTGAGGTTTCATCCTAACAGCAATGAGAAGCCTTTGAAATGTGCTAAGAGAGAAGTGATATGATTTTATCTGTGATTTGAAAAGATGGCTCTGATTGCAAGATGCAAAATAGATTAGGAAGAGTGAAGAATGACTGTTGCAATTCTTCAATCAGGAAGATGGCTTTGGATTAGGCCAGTCATAGTAGCGATGAAGATAAGTTGGGAGGTAAAAGAAATATTTGAAAAATTGAGGACTGATTGATAGGGTGTCATGAAATGAGGGACAGGTGATGTGAAGGATCCAGGGAGAAATGATGTCGAGGATCCAAGCTCCTGGAGGGAGGGTAATGCAGTCACGGAGATGAGCTGCTCTAGGGGAAAAGAAGGCTGGGGGACAAGACGAAAGATTCAGTCTGAACATACTGACTTTGAAATGACTTTAAGAAATAACTATGGAGACATCAAGTGTAAAGGTGGATACATTGGTGTAGAACTTCAAGAATGCCTGGGCTGTAGACTGTGAGCATGCAGTTGGTAAATGAAGCCGTAGAAATGGATGGTTCAGGAGCAAACCTTGAGGATGTTGCCTGACATTTCAGGTTGACTAGAGGAGGAAATGCTGGCAAAGGAGATTACAAAAGAATCCTCATGTTCAGGAGGAAAACTGTCAGAGTGGGATGCTGCCAAAGCCAGCAGACAACAGCAATTCCAGAAGGAGACTACCAACTATACATTGAACTACATACTGTAGCATATAGTACAGTATGCAGTTTCAGTAAACACCTATTCCACAAGCACTTACTGAGCACATAGTGTAAGTGCTTGCGGAATAGGTAAGTAATCCATAGTTCTTCCTTTCAGAGGCACTCATAGTCTACCACAAATTTGTATTACGTTGTAATTAGATTTCATGAAAGTACTGACTGAGTCTAGGTCCCAATATGAGGGATGTTATCCTAATGTGTGGGATGGTGTTAAAACAAATGTGGCTCAGGAAAGGAGCCCTGAGGAGAAGGAGGTAACTACTTTGAGAAGTTTGCTCTGAACAAGAAACGGGGAACAGCAGCTAAGGGGCATGTGGGATCCACGTAGAGTTGTAAACTTTCGTTTTCTCTTTTGCCTTTGTTTTTATGATAGGGAAACTGGAGTATGTTTAAATGTTGGTCAATAGTCAAGGAGCGATTAAAATACCTCATAGCTTACAGATCCTGGAGAATGGGAGGTGATGAGATCAAGCATAGATGGTGAGGGATTTGCTTTGGAGAGGGGAAAGTGCGCCCCACACTGCCGTGGAAAGGAAGGAGGGGAAGTGCTGGGCAGGCGGTAAGGAGGCGCTCTGTCCACGGGCTCCCGGTCCTCAGTTAGCAGGGCTGAGGCTGCAGGCCAGTGGCAGTGTGGGAGACAGGTGTTTTGGTAACACCTTGTCTGCATGATGCGCATTTTTTCCCCAGGAGAACTTAGTTTTGCAAAACATAGAGCAGCAGGTTGTTTCGGGTGATCCGTGGTTGGCTCTTTCCCACCCCCGCCCCACAGCCAGACGTGATTAAAAAGTCAGAGAGCAACAGAGGATCAAATAATTGATAGAATCTAAGTTAGACAAGGAAAGGCGGTTGTGGCCCCTCAGAAGGGACTGAGGAAGAGGAGAAGGGAAATTAGTGGCCTGGAAACTCCACTGACGTTGAAAACATCAGCAGCAGTTGGGCACCTGAGCACACACGTGTAGTATGGGAGGATACGATTTTGTGGTCAGGTGGGGTTTTGGAAACAAAGCCATTTTGGGTGATGACAAGACCCAGAGGGTTTTCTTTGTGTGGCCCAGATGAGTTGGGGGCCACCAGCTCAAGGAAGTGACTGATGTGCTGGGGTGGCAGAGCGGCAGGATGAGCACATGGGGCCTGAGTGTGCCTGAGCAATTGCCAGAGTTGGGAGAGAGCAGAACGTGGAGAACCAGTGCCAAAGTCTTCCCTGAGTATGTGGAAACAGTGGGCAGATGGTGGAAGCCCAAGGCAGCAGACTCAGAAGAGGAGCCTCAGAGGTGTGGCCCCGAGGAGGCACAGAGAGGAAGACTGGCCTGACTTCCCTACCTCTCTGGAGGCACGTGACCCCTGCGGAGGGCTGTGGGAAGCCACGTCTTCAGCCCCATGAAACCAGGACTGGGAAATGGGGAATACTGAGATGAGGAGGAAGAAGTAGGGAATTTGTTGAACAGGAAATGGAAGTCTGAGAGCTGGGAGGGGAGAAGGAAACTGTGGGACTGTCAGGGAAGTGAGGCCCAGAACAGCAGGAGGTATGAGATGGGACGTTCCAGGAACTGATACGTGTGAGTGTGCGTGTGTGTGTGTGTGCACATGTGTGTGTGTGTGTGTGCATGTGTGTTTAGGGGGCAGAGAATACTGAGGAAAATCACAGAACAGGGCATGGAGGTTTTGCTACTGATAATATTTAGATGTAGACTGCCTCTTTGGATTGACAGACTGGTTGGCATGGTTAGAGTACAGTGCAGTGCAATGCAGTACAGTATATAGTACAATATAGCACAGTGTAGCTTACAGCATGGTGTAGCATAGAGTATAGTATATAGTACACTGTAGCTTATGGTTCAGTGTAGTACATCGCATAGTATATAGCACAATGCAGCATATAGTGTGGTGTAGTGTATAGTACAGTATAGTGTATGGTATAGCATATAATACAGTGTAGTGTATAGTACAATATATAGTACAGTGTAGCATATAGTACAGTGTAGCATATGGTACAGTATAGCAGTAGTATAGAGTAGCATAATGTCAGTTCTTTCTTTGCCTAGCTTTGACAGCCACTTGAGTAAGTGTGCTGTAGGTCCATGTTTGCCATCTTCAGCACACCCTGTTTACTAGCCTGGTTTCTGTCCAGTATTCCAAGATCCTTGCTGTGGTTGAGTGGAGGCTTCACCGAGGACCAGAAAGCAGACCTTATGTACTTGCGTTCTCAGCTCGTGGCTGTATTGCCTATGCCATTATTAATCTCTGAAAGAAATAAGTGAATGTTCTCGTATCTATTTTTAAAAATTTCTCACGCCTGCAATCCCAGCACTTTGGGAGGCCTAGGGGGGCAGATTGCCTGAGTTCAGGAACTTAAGACCAGCCTGGCCAAAGTGGTGAAACCCTGTCTCTACTAAAAATACAAAAATTAGCCAGGCATGGTGGTGCACGCCTGTAATTCCAGCTACTCGGGAGGCTGAGGCAGGAGAATTGCTTGAACCCAGGAGTCGGAGGTTGCAGTGAGTCGAGATGCGCCACTGCACTCCAGCCTGGGTGACAGAGTGAGACTTAGTCTCAAAGAAAAAAAAAAATTTCTTCAAGGCCTATTCATTTATTCCTTTTCCTCTCTCTCTGATATGGACTGTGCTGTTAGTGTTATTTATTACAGCACTGGTATTTTCTGCTAAACAATTTAATATTACTAATACATTGTAAGTCACCTGTAAGTGGTTTTCGGTGAAGGTTTGTTTTTAATTTGTAAAGTCTTAATTAGCATCATTTACATATTTCAGATTCGCAGTCTTCTTTAATGAGAGTGTTTTCAAGGCATGTTCTTTTACTTCCTGAAGGAACGAATGACCTGAAGATCCTTCCAGGTCAAGCTGTCTGTCCTACTCCCGGGTGCCGAGGAATAGGCCATATCCGTGGTCCACGTTATTCAGGACATCACAGGTAACATTTTTCTTACTTAAGTTATTTCCCGGATGAATGGAAACATTCTGCAGATTAGCAGCTACGTGGAGCATCATGAATGAGTCTCATGGAACCAGCTGCCCCTGTGACACTCCCACGTCTGTGTTGCCGAGGCCCTTCCTTGACATTTTCCTCTGCCTGCATCTCTGCCCTTCTAGAACCTTCTTGGAATTATGAGGTGTTTCCCAGACCCACTTCATGTCCCAGAATCTCTGTTTTGTGACAGTTTGCCTACCAAATGCACACTGTCATACACACCCACTACCCTGTCCTGAGACTTGCTTTCTTCCAGAGAAATTCCAGAGCCTCTTACCTTTTCCACTCATTTTCTATTTCCTGCCTCTATTTCCTTTTCTCTCTTTCTTATTCATTTGGAGTTAATTCTATAAAAGAATAGAAAACTAGTGTGAAGTAATGTTGCAGAATATGCCCAGGTTTTAAGTATTTGACAGTATCCGTATGAACAGATGTTGCTTTTAAAGAAAAATAACATAAGTAAATATGTAAGCCTTTGCTTCTTTTTCTATCCTCATCAATTGGTAAATAATGTATAGATACATTATTTATATTGGTGATATATATAAATATATAAATTAAGACTGAAAGAATATCAAATTTGTTCAAATACACAAATATATAAACAAACATCATAGAAAAGTTTATTATAAAGAGAAAAGATTAAGTCATATAATACATGAAGCAAGAAAAAATTTGTTTGAATAAAGGGTCTAAGTGTGATACAGGAAGTCCATGCTTTCTCAGGCAATCCTGGAAACTAGTGTCTAAAACATTTTTAACTGAATCAAAGGAAATGCCACCATAATAGTGATAAGCACTCCTAAATCACATACATGAATATAAATGTGATATGCATAAATCTATTAACACTTAAAAGAAAAAAATATAGCATCCATTAAACAAAAGAAAGACATGAAGACTGCTTGGTGACTTGTGAAAATCTGTGGGATTCAGATTGTGAACATGGAGCTGGACCTGGAGGAGACGTCTTAGTGCTAGCAGTGTCCAGTCTGCACAGATCTGCAGCAACTCAATTCTTGCCGCCTCAGAGGAAAGAATTCATTCCAGGGCATAAGGCAAAGTGAGAGACTAAGGCAGAGTGAGAGACCAAGGCAAGTATTTGAGCAAGAGGGAAATGTTATGAAAAAGTTTTAGAGCAGGAGCAAAAGGAAGTAAAGTGCACTTGGAAGAGGGCCAGGAGGGCAACTTGAGAGAGTCAAGTAAGCCATTTAGGCCTTGCCTTGGGGTTTCTATACATTGGCATAATTCCAGGGGTTGCATTTCTTCTGCCCTTGTTACTGGTGGAGGGAGTCCAGATTCTTGGTGTCTGGCACAAAGAATTGGACAAAACACACAAACAAAGCAAGGAAAGATTGAAGCAACGAAAGCAGAGATTTACTGAAAATGAAAGCACACTCCACAGGGTGGGAGCAGGCCCAAGCAGAGGGGCTCAAGATCCCCATTACAGAATTTTAGGGGGCCTTAAATACCCTCTAAAGGTTTCCCATTGGTTACTTGGTGTACACCCTATGTAGATGAAGTAGTGGGCAACAATCAGTCTGATTGGTTGTGGAAAGCAACGAATCAGAGGCTGAAGTGAAGTTACAGAGTTACGCTGCTATGCAAACATCTGATTGGTTGCTGTCCACAACTGGTTGCTGTCTACAACCAATCAGAGATACTTTCAATTTTCCATCTTTCATGCAGAAAAGCAGGGCGTCGGGGGTGCAAAGGGAGTAGCCTCTGGTCCTTTTGTTACTTGAGAGTGGAAAGTTGGGGATTTTCTTTTCATTTAGTTCTAGGGAGTCAGGGTGAATTGGCCTTAGGTTTCCTGCCTCTAGACCCTATTCTCCTGCGTCACCCTGATTCTTCATTGGAGTGGACTGTCCACATGTGCAGTGGCCTGCCAGCACTTGGGAGGGACCATGATATGGTTTGGCTGTATCCTCACACAAATCTCAACTTGAATTGTATCTCCCAGAATTCCCACATGTTGTGGGAGGGACCCAGGGGGAGGTAATTGAATCATGGGGCCCAGTATTTCCCGTGCTATTCTTGTGATAGTGAATAAGTCTCACGAGATCTGATGGGTTTATCAGGGGTTTCCACTTTTGCTTCTTCCTCATTTTCCCTTCCTGCCACCATCTAAGAAGTGCCTTTCACCTCCCACCATGATTCTGAGGCTTCCCCAGCCATGTGGAACTGGAAGTCCAATTAAATCTCTTTTTCCTTCCCAGTCCACTGTATGTCTTTATCAGCAGTGTGAAAACAGAATAATACAGTACAATTGGTACCAGTAGAGTGGGGCACTGCTGAAAAGGTACAAGAAAAATGTGGAAGCAACTTTGGAACTGTGTAAAGGGTGGAGGCTGGAACAGTTTGGAGGGCTCAGAAGAAGACAGGAAAATGTGGGGAAGTTTGGAACCTCCTAGAGACTTGTCAAATGGCTTTGACAAAAATGCTGATAGTGATATGAACAATAAGGCTGAGACGGTCTCAGATGGACATGAGGAACTTGTTGGGAACTGGAGCGAAGGTGACCCTTGTTGTGTTTTAGCAAAGAGACTGGAAGCATTTTGCCCCTACCCTAGAGATCTGTGAAACTTTGAACTTGAGAAAGATGATTTAGGGTATCTGGTGGAAGAAACTTCTAAGCAGCAAAGCATTCAAAAGTTGACTTGGGTGCTGTTAAAAGCGTTCCATTTTAAAAGGAAAACAGAGCATAAAAGTTCAGAAAATTCGCAGCCTGATGGTGCAGTAGAAAAGAAAAACCCATTTTTTGAGGAGAAATTCAAGCCAGCTTCAGAAATTTGCATAAGTAGCAAGGAGCCTAATGATAATCCCTAAGACCATGGGGAAAATGTCTCCAGGCCATGTCAGAGACCGCTGTGGCACCCTCTCCCATCACAAGCCTGGAGGCCCAGGAGGAAACAGTGGTTTTGTGGGCTGGACCCAGGGTCCCTGTGCTGTGTGCAGCCTAGAGTCTTGGTACCCTGTGTCCCAGCTGCTCCAGCGGTGACTGAAAGGAGCCAACATAAATCTTGGACTATGGCTTCAGAGGGTGGAAGCCCCAAGCTTTGGCAGCTTCCAGATGGTGTTGAGCTTGTGAGTACATGGAAGTCAAGATTGAGGTTTGGGAACCTCTGCGTAGATTTCAGAAGATGTATGAAAACGCCTGGATGCCCAGGCAAAAGTTTGCTGCAGGGGTGGGGCTCTTATAGAGAACCTCTGCTAGGGCATTGTGGAAGGGAAATATGGGGTCAGAGCCCCCACACAGAGTCCCTACTGGGGCACTGCCTAGTGGAACTCTGAGAAGAGGGCCACTGTCCTCCAGACCCCAGAATGGTAGATCCACTGACAGCTTGTTCCATACACCTGGAAAAGCTGCAGACAGTCAACACCAGCCAATGAAAGCAGCCAGAAGGGAGGCTGTACTCTGCAAAGCCACAGGGGCTGCCCAAGACCATGGGAACCCACCTGTTGCATCAGTGTGGCTTGGATGTGAGACTTGGAGTCAAAGGAGATCATTTGAGAGCTTTAAAATTTGACTGCCCTGCTGGATTTCAGACTTGCATGGGCCCTGTAACCCCTTTGTTTTGGCCAATTTCTTCCATTTGGAACCGTTGTATTTACCCAATACCTGTACCCCCATTGTGTCTAGAAGTAACTAGCTTGCTTTTGATTTTATAGGCTCATAAGCAGAAAGGACTTGCTGTGTCTCAGATGAGACTTTGGACTGTGGACTTTTGGGTTAATGCTGAAATGAGTTAAGACTTTGGGGAACTGTTGGGAAGGCATGATTGGTTTTGAAATGTGAGGACATGAGATTTGGAGGGGTCAGGGGTGGAATGATATGGTTTGGCTGTGTCCCCTGTGAAATCTCAACTTGAATTGTATCTCTCAGAATTCCCACCGCGTTGTGGGAAGGACCCAGGGGGAAGTAATAGAATCATGGGGGCTGGTCTTTCCCATGCTATTCGTGTGATAGTGAACAAGTCTCAGGAGATCTGATGGGTGATGGGTTTATCAGGGGTTTCTGCTTTTGCTTCTTCCTCATTTTCTCTTGCTCCCACCATGTAAGAAGTGCCTTTCGCCCTCCACCATGAGTATGAGGCCTCCCCAGCCATGTGGAACTGTGAGTCCAATTAAACCTCTTTTTTCTTCCCAGTCTCAGGTATGTCTTTATCAGCAGTGTGAAAATGGACTAATACAGGCCATATGCACAGTGCGTTTACTGAAGTTGTGTACATGCTCATTTGATGCGTTTTCCCCTTACCAGTCGAATGTTCCTAGAGGAAGGTTATGTACCAGTTAAACTCCGCCATTTTGCCTCTTAGCAAACATGCTTGGGTCCACTCACCCAGCTCCTGAGATGTTATCAGGGAGCTGCTGATCACCAGTTTCAGGTGTTTCTTCTCTATTGGGAGGGTGCCTCTTCCTGGCACCAGCTGTGACCAATCATTATTTTAGATAGACAGTTTAACAACCACCTGACCATCACCTGATGGTAGCCTGGCATTCCTGGGGTAGGGGGCCTCTCCTGCCTTGCTCACGTCTGCCTAGCTGCCTCCATTTTTTTTTCACAATCTATTCAATGTCTTGTACCTACTGTAATATTAGTGCTCTGTGAGGGGAGGAGGAAATGAGGAAAAAGGAAGGATGAGGCACAGAAGGAGAGAGGAGGGGAGAAACCCATGATTGGGAGGGTGCCCTGTATTAGCGAGGACTCTGCTGGAGTTGATGGAGCCACTTCCTAGACAGCACTAGGAGTATATAGCTATGGAGATCGTCTTCCTCAGGCCTTCTGTTTGTGTGTGGGGGGAGTGTGTGTATGTGTGTGTGCGTGTGTGATCTAGAGCTGTAACACCCCACTATGGTACTCGCTGGTCACCTGCCTCTGTGTTCCTCAAGCACGCTTGGCAATATTTCAGATGCTCAGCAGCCCTTGTGACTAGTGGCTACTGTGTTGGACAGCAAAGGTATGGAACATGTCCATCACCCCCGAGAGTTCTGTCAGACAGCCCTGAGAGAGTCTGGCGCACTGTGGCCTCTCATTGTAGCATTTTGAGCGCAGGTATTTCTGTGAAGTGACTGGCCATCTTAATGCCTCCTTCAAAACTGGAATCGTTATCCCCAAAGTTAGTCACACCACGGTATTGCAATTTGTCTGTCCCTCAGAGCTCTCTGATGATGCCGCTCCTGTGGAGCTGGTGCTAACATGACACCGACCATTCCTGGACTGCTCTTTAAGGTAGCGGAGCATCTCACACAAGCCTCTCCTTCCACTTCAGCAAAGCCGGCTTGCTTCCTGCGCTGGGCCTGTGTGTTTCTCACTGACCTCTCCCTACTGGATTCTGAGAAGGCCGTGGACACAGACTCAATGGTTCTGCTGCCCTTTGTTCCAGCAGCTTCTCTGAACTTTCTCTCATCTGACATAATGTAAATGGAGTCTAATTGATGTTCTTCTCTGTATTATCTAATTATCAGGAGAATATTTGACTTAAGTTTCTCTACTAAAGTAGGTAAGTAGCCTTTAAAGGTTGGCCTCAGAATTTCTGAATGAACGAGAAGAATATAAAAATAAAGAAGGGTTTAAAGAAAAGCATTCTATGAAGTTTAGAGAAAAAAATGAAATATTGAAAGTGTGATAGTGAGAAGAATGGGACATTTTTAGGGACACAGCAGGCCTGAGAGGTGATCCTGTCTCCAGGCCTCACACATGTGCAGGGCTGCCGGTGTGATGAATTCTTTCAGCTCTTCTCCAGTGCCAGACCTCATTATTAGAGAGCACTCAAGTAAGAGCAAGGTCTCCAAAAGCTTCATGATTCCAGGGTCTCAGAAATGAAAATGAAAAGAACAAGTACCTGCAGCTAGCATCTATCTAGAATGGAAAACACGAAAATTAGAGACCTGGATGTTTCTTGACCTTGCGTTTTTGTTGGGGAGTTATAAAGCATGTAAACCATCAGATAAATACATTTTAACTTACCTGTGAAAGGAAATGCAAACAAATTTTATTATATTAAATGCTATTTTGTCTTAATACAAGGAATTCAAAATTCCTTGTCTTCAAGGCATGAGGATAAATCTTTGATGGAGTTACTGTTGGCTGAAAGGGTGTCGTTGGAGAGTGCGGATCATGAGTAATGTAGGTTAGCTCTAGGAAATGCTGGGCATGTCTCTCTTGCTTTAATCATTTCATCATTGTTTTTTACCCAGTTAATCAATTTACAAATGTAACTATGTATACAACTTAAGAATTTACTAAAATCCTCTTGCAATTAACTGTAAAAAATTGATACCGTTCATAATCCCTGCATTTTTCTTATATTTTTACTGTTATTGTAGTCTAAATTTTACATACCTCTAAAAGATTGAAAGTATTGTTCTTCTTACCTTGGGCAGTATCTTTTGAGAATACTATATACATGCACTTGCACACACACATGCACACACACACACATGCATGCATGCTAGAAATTTTCCATAAAACACCTGAAGTTATCATTATACATTTTGTTCTTTTATGTCAGAGATGGTAAACAAGAGATAAAATTTTTAAATATTTGCTGTATTCTTCCAGATTCCTAGATGTGCTATTAATATAATAATCATTTCTAGCTTGAGTTTCCTAATGAATTTAAATGAGTAAAACTTGAATATTCCAAAATAAAAGGTTTTTTCCTCTTGTCATAGGTATGTACCTTTACCAGGGAGGCATCATTTTACAAGACACTTCTTGCAGTCTCTAGTCCAGAAGATTCTTAGGCAAATATTCTTATATGTAAGAAAAAGAAGAAGAAAAGAAAAAACAAAACAAAAGAGCAAGCGCCTCCAGTTTGGCTAGGACCAGTATAAAACAACTTGATTGACTCCTGCTTCCAAAGCCTGGGGGAAAGCATGAAAATGTAGTCCTCCACTTTAAGGAAGGTGGCGATTTCAGCTGCTTTTCTAGAAAATGCTCCCAGGCAGTGGAGTGCTTGCAAGTAGAATGTTGTTTTTACCATTTCAAATCAGAATTTCTGATTCTGATATTGAAGCCTTGGTGTTTTGAAAGGAAGTAAACAGTATTCTTAAAATAAGTTGTCAGCATCTTATTTTCTACAGCTGACAAGGAGGACGATGACATCAAGATATCACTAACGACATTTGAAAATAATACCTCACTTTAATAGACGAGGTGGACCCTGGGTGTCCTTTTTAGATGGATGTTAGATAGGTTTATTTTAGCTTTTATTAAAATAGTCAGGGGTGTTAGCAATAATACTCAAACTTGTATGGAATTCATGTAGAATATGGATAAATTATTTGAAATAAATTGCATCAGTTCTTATCTGTATGAAAATAGGACTTTGGGCACACAATTATCACACAATTTACATTTTATTTGCATGAATTTACATAGGGAATAAAGTGAAGTAGGTGTATTTGTTAACATAGGAATATTTAGAGATGACAATATTGGGACTACAAGATGTAAATTTACTTTTGAGCCAAGGTCCAGGATTAGATATGAAATTTTTTCTTTTCCCCAGATGAGTAGAACACAGTCTCCAGAAGACTTGATCTAACTCTGTGTCATAAAACATACACAGGTAATTTATTTAGGAACCAATAATTATATTATTTACTTTGAGAGCCAGATATGGTTACAATGTGAAGGCCTCTTGCCCCAGAACTCCTGTGTGGGACACAGGGCACAGCATATGTGGCTGAAGTGTCAAACCTTAAACAATGCAAAGAAATAGAAGAGGAGCATTTGCTGCTCAGAAGTGGGGGTTGGGGGTATCAGATAAATCTAAGATATTTTTGGGTGCTCTTAGTGGAAACTTATAGGAGAACTCACCCTCTATTCAGGGTTTACCTGGAATTGTTCTGTCGGCTCAAAAATAATGATGGAAATTATTTTAGATGTTTTCTTCTTTTCACATCTGTTCCCCTTTGTGAGTGAGTGTGTGTGTGGCGGGTGGGGGGTGTCAGTCTCACTAGTCATGTTCAAGGCCTGGAACTCACCAGAACTGGACATCCAGACTGACCACTCGCTCTGTAGCAGGAGGCACATCGCCCCACTATTCCTAACTTTATTTCTTCATCTGTAAATGAGAGCTCTTTGCACTACAAAAGATTCAATTTTATGATGAGACTCAAACAGACATAGTCTTTATTCACTAAAGGGTATAATACCATGTTTTGGAAAGTATAATGGCAGAAAATATAACGAGAAATAAAATAATATAAGGAGACTTTACTCATTTCAGAGAGTGATGGAGTAAACAGGCAAAACAGATATAAGAATATACAGAATCTGAATAACATGATTTAAGAAAAGGAGGAAGAGTGACTAAAGATACACATCAAGTTGAAAACAGAATAAATCTACCCAAAAGCACTTTTCAAAACTCTACTGTTAAGCCATACACAGCTCAGTGAATTCTCAAAACAAAACATCAAACCTATTCTTTGATCAAAATGCAATGAAATAAGAAATTGTTGAGAAAAAATCCAGTCACCTAGAACAAATGCAAAAACATTTATAACTATCACTTAAGCAATCATGGGATCAAAGGAGAACCCAGACCTGAATCTCAGAAAATCTAGACTGAGTATAATGAGAACACTGAAGAGATAAACTTTTAGGATATCATAGTACATATGTTCAGAGAGAAATCTATACCTTACTCAGTAAGAAAGAATGAAAGAGAACTAATTCAACTTTCAACTCAAAAAGGTATACAAATTTTTAAAAATGATTACAAAGGGAAAGAAATATCAAACTGAATGATTACATGAGTGAACTGGAACACAGACACACACACACACACACATATAAAATTCCAGTAAATTGTTAAGAGCATCCATGCATTGATATTTTGGAACAAAACAATAATACTACAACAGTAAAACAATAAGTACATGTATAGCTGATAAACTGTTTTGGACGGTCCAGGCATTATTCTGAGACTTAAGACACCCGTTCTGGAAGGAACTAGAGGTGCAGCTCTTGGAATTCTTGTTCTGTTGCTCTGACTTTACATGTAATGGTTGGTTTTGCATCATTGACCTTCTTTTTAATGGAAGCCTGTGAGAACCCCTTTGGGCCCCTGATCTCTTAGGCATGTATCTCTTGTCATACTTGGAAGTAGCCTTTCCCATTCAAGGAAAACATTTCCTCAGCCATCCTCCTACCTGTTGGATTGGCTTTGACTGAACACCCTCTGGTTGTATCACAATGTGACCTAAAAATACAAACTTCTCCATCTGGCTTTTGACTCAGCTACAGTCAGACACATCAGAGTCCATTAATCCCCCTCTCACCCCACAGATAGCCCTCTGCCCTTCCTCCATCTGAACTGCTTTCTCTCCAGACCTGCTGCACAGCTGCCTTCCAGGTCTTTCCTCCATATTGGAATTCCCTTTATCTCCCTTTCCTTAGAGCTTCTATTCCTGGCTTGGAGAATTCTTTTCACCAATTTATGTTCTTCATTTCCTGACTTTTTGGGATAGAGTTTGTGGGAGGGAGTTACTTTTCTAACTAAAATAGCTTGTGTGTCTCCTCAGCCATGGGTAGAATTCCAGTTGGAAATCCTTTTCCTTCAGAATATTGAAGGCATCATTCCATGTTATGTTAACTGTTTTGTTGTTGAGGAGTCTGCTTTCGTTCAAATTTAAATCCACCCATGGGATTGTTCCTCTTCCCACACTACATCATGTCACTCCCCTCCCCTCTGCAAGAACTGCACTTCCCTGGGCATTTTTAGAGATTTTTTATTTATCCCTGGTGATTTGAAATTGGCCTTTTGTCCATTCATTGTTTCAATCCGGAAACTCACCTCTTTAATTTCTGGGAGGTGTTCTCATTTTATTTCTCAATAATACTCTCTTTTCTATTTGCTCTGTTTGCTTTCCTCAGCTGATGCTCAGAACTTTTTCACTCCTTGTATTTTATTCTCTTTTATGAAATATTTCCTCAAGTTTGTCTTCTAATCCTTCAGTTGAAGTTTTTGATTATACTGTGTTTTTTTTTTCAGTTTCTGAGAATACATTCTTGTTTTCTGATTTGCTCTTGATTGTAACCTGTTCTTGCTGGATAGATTGTGTAGCTTTTCTTACCTCTCTGATCATGTTTGGAGTTGTTTTTTCTGCTCCCTGCATTGACTCTTTTTTTCCCCCAATCTTTTTGTTTTGATTTGTTTTTGGTTAGGCTGGTTGACTTCTTCCCATTATATTAAAGGCATTTCTCAAATTCTAAAAATTTCTCAAATTTTTGAGTGAGACACCAAAAAACTCTGGTGTGAGGCTTTGTGTGCACTGCTGGAGTCCACCAATGGTGAACTCCTGGGAGGGGTGGCCGGCAGGGCCCAGGCATGCTGCAGAGGAGCCTCCCCTCTACCACTGTCAGGAGACCTTATCCTTTGAGTAAGAAAGTTACTTCCATCGAAGAAGACTGTTCCAAACTTTTCCTGGTGTGTTTTTATAGCATCCTCTATCTGCAGACTCTTGGCTCTCAGCTTATCTGTTTTCTGTCTTCAAAAATGTGTTCACTTTTCTCATCTGCCAGCATCGTGCTTTGTCTTTATGAATTCATACTCTTTTATTCATTTATTGCTATTTTAGTAGGGAGAGAAAGGATTTATTCGCAAGGACAAAGGATGAATTCCATTTTCCAGTCTGCTATGTGTTCTCTAACTTATTCTTAAAACTTTGTTTACCTACCAAATAATAATTCAGCTAATAGTTTATGGTTTTATTTCTTATTCTCTCTAGTTGTTCTAAGTCATCGCAATAGCACGGTCATCGTGTAGAACAGGGGTGTCCATTTTTTTGACTTCTCTGGGCCACACTGGAAGAAGAAGCATTGTCTTGGGCCATGCACAAAATATACTACCACTAACGATAGCTGATGAGCTAAAAGGAATTCATCATTTATAATGTTTTAAGAAAGCTTATGACTTTGTCTTGGACTGCATTCAAAGCCATCTTAGGCCACATGCAGCCCATGGGCCGCAAGTTGGACAAGCTTGATATAGAAAGTAAAAGCTCTCATAAATTTACTTTGTGTTTAGTTTGGCTCTGTAAATTTTGTGAATTTACAGTGGCTGATTGAAACACTATGTTCAAAAGGGTTCCCAAAGGCACAGCTTTAATTTTTTTCTTAATTTAGTGTCACCTTCAGTTAAAATTTTTATCATGCCGGGAAACCACCTCAGTGACATGTGCTTACATATATCTGATTCCTTTGTCACTTGGTCTGTCATTTTTCTTGACATCATGTTACCACACAGTGAAATTGAACTGGGTGGAAATTTAAAAATAAACTTGCAGATGTATTTTTACTTTCATAAGCAAAAGGAAAAAGAGTATCTGATTTTAAAGAACTTTTTAATTCTCAGAATGACATGATTAATTACCCAATTTAGTAAAAACATTGACAATGTACCAAAAGATCAGTTACAGGTCTTTAAATCAGTTCTATCCATTACTATAAAATTCTTCAAGGTTAATGTATAGGTCTGATTTTACTGAACTGGGAAATAATTATGTGAGAATTCAATGATTTTTTCTAAATTCTTCAAGAAAAAATTACATATGAAATGCTTAATTTTGTAGCAACTACAGCACTGATTTCCAAAGGTACTATATTATTTGATGCATTCTAAGGATTTTATTAAGTGCGACATTCTGAATTACATAAATTGCCAATGTTGTAGGAACTGTATCCTTATGAGGAAAGCAGATACGGCTTTGGTTTATTTCTGTGTGAGAAGAGCAGTACATTGATTAAGGAGAAGCTGAAATGATGAAATCTGGTAATTTTAAGTCACCTTGAGAACCAAAATCAGAGTAAAATATAAACAAAGAAAATTCATTCTCTTTGAAAAGTTAGAAATACTGCAATTATACATTATTTTAAAATGATACCATTTTATTACAAGATTAGTCTATGGTCAATACTGAAAATTTAGACAATAATAAAGAAGCATTTAAAAATAAATAAAAACCACTCATAATCCCGTAATCCAACTACTATGTTATATGCCTTCAATCTGTGTCTTTTTTGTTTTTTTCCACATATATACATATAAATTTTTTCATGGGTAGAATCAGACAGAATATACAGATTTTTTTTGTCATTTGTCTTTCAATAAACTATAAAATAGTTTCCTGTGTTGTTAAAAATTCCCGAGTTACATTGAGCACATATTATATTATTTGGTCCATAAATTTTAATACTGTTGTGTCTTTGGTCTGGATTCTATGTTAGTTAGAAATGACTCTTAGTCCTGTATTTTCCCTTGGCTTCTTCTTTGTCTCACATTAATAGTGCCAAACAAAATTCATGGCTGTGCATGTGGCTGTTCGAAAATTATTTGTCTGTTCTATTTTTAGCCTTACATAGTATTTTATTTAGGTATGCTTTTTGTGAAAAGTATATCTGTAACTGTCTTAAAAAGAAGGCCAGGCACAGTGGCTCACGTGTAATTCCAACACTTTGGGAGGCCAAGGCAGGAGGATTGCTTGAGCCCAGCAGTTCAAGACCAGCCTCGACAGCATAGTAAGACCTCATCTCTGCAAAAAATAAATAACATTAGTGGTGTGTGGTGATGTGTGCCTGTAGTCCTAGCTACTCAGCAGGCTGAGGGGGAGGATCACCGAAGCCCAGGAGGTCGATGCTGCAGTGAGCCAAGATCACGTCACTATACTCCAGCCTGGGTAACAGAATGAGAACCTGTCTCCAAAAGAACAAAACAGAACAAAAATTATTTTATTAACAAAAACATTTTTTAAAAAGAATTAAAATCTCATCCAATAACCTTTCCCTGTTGATGAGAGAGTTTAACCTATTTGCAATTTTTGTTAAAAATATAACATAAACTGTACATATGCCAACTTGCTTTATGCCTTAAATATTTTGTATCTTTTGTTGTGTTCTTGCTGCTAGTGGTAGGACAAAGGAGGGGACCTTCCTTCCTTCCTTCCTTCCTTCCTTCCTTCCTTCCTTCCTTCCTTCCTTCCTTCCTTCTTTCCTTCCTTCCTTCCTTCCACATGTTGTTAATAACTTCCAGTTTAGAAGTAAGGGCATCTATCCACCCAAATGTTTTCCATTATTCTATTGGTTATTCTAATTTTTTTCAGATGCATTTCTAAACCTGCATTTACTTACTTATCAAAGTCATTAGAGAACATTAATCTTTGGCTTTCTTTTGGGAAAGAGGAAATGCTAAATATTTATCTTTTTCTTTTCCTAATTCAGTATATCTAGTTGTGTTCATTAGATTTGAGGATACATACCTCACTCTTTTTTTCCTTCCATTTTTAAAACGATAGAGATCAACTCGTGGAAAGAAAAGGAAAAAAAAAAGGACCCAAATGAATTTTGCAATTTAAAATTTAAATCTACCATGCACCTTTACTGATTCCAGTGGTAATCTCTCATCCTTTCCAGCCTCAGTTTCCTCCTTATTTCTTTACTTAATTTCCTTTATTCCTTGTTCTAGCACACTTCAAGAGTTGTTTTGATTTGTCTAGGTGCCTTCATATTACATTTAAAATCTTTGCATGTAAGAAAATGCATTTCACCCTTGAAAGCAATTTGATGGGAGACAGGTGTTTAAGCCCAGACCTTTTTCTTTCAGAGCTCTGTCCTGTTGCTTGCTATCATCTTCTAGTTTTTACCATGATAACAAAGTCTCCTACTACCATGTATTGATAGTATACTGCATGTATTGGTGTGTATACTGTATATATAATTTAAAATGCCCCTATATATGTCTATATATAGTTTTCTTTTCATTAAATTTACCTCTAATACTGTTTCTTCAGTTTGAGGCTAACGTCCTCCTTTGTATGAGAGCATTTTTTTCTCTGAGTATTTTTTCAACATCTATGTCTATTCCAGATACATTTTCTCTAGAATTTCTATCAAATGATATTGGATCCTCTACATCTATCCCTTGTGACTCTCATATTTTCTCTCATCATTTTCCATTCTTCATCCTGTCCCTCTGAGTACTAGGAAAATCACTTCAATGAATGTTCTAAATTGCTAATTTGATCTCTCATCCCTCCACTGAGATGTTTTCATGTGGTGACTGCATTATGCCTCCTGGGCAGCTTTCCTGGCCTCTGTTCTTACCATCTTCATCAGCATTTACCAGCCTGATGTGGGCCTTCTTTACACCTGGAATGATGGAATGATGGCAGTTACAAAGTCTTTACCCCAAGGAGTTCATACACTGGTTGATCCTAACACATAAACATCCCTGGAATGGAAACTGTCATGTCTTCACTGATTTTTTTCAAAGTGAAAACAGTTTCAAGTGGGCCTAGCCCTTAACTAAAAGTAACTTAAGAATAACCCTTGTAATGCCAGGTAGTAGGACAAAGGACAAATTCACATAATCTCTGGGCCTTGGTTTCTTTATCTGCAAAACAAGATGATTGGATTAGGTGATTTCTTACTTCGTTTTTAGTTAAAATATCTGTGATATTCGTATTAGTCTGTTCTCATGCTGCTAATAAAGACATACCCAAGACTGAATAATTTGTAAAGAAAAAGAGGTTTAATGGACTCAGTTGCACATGGCTGGGGAGGCCTCACAATCATGGTGGAAGGCAAAGGAGTAGCAAAGACACATCTTACATGGTGGCTGGCAAGAGAGCATGTGCAGGGTAACAACCCTTTATAAAACCATCAGATCTCATGAGAATTATTCACTATCATAAGAACAGCACAGGAAAGACCTGCCCCCATGATTCAGTTTCCTCCTACCTGGTCCCTCCCATGATATGTGGGGATTATGGGAGCTGCAATTCAAGATTAGATTGGGTGGGGAAACAGCCAAACCTTATCAATATTGTTTAAGAGATACATCACAACATAATTCTCTAAGATCAACAG
This sequence comes from Papio anubis, assembly GCF_008728515.1. Classification (NCBI taxonomy): domain Eukaryota; kingdom Metazoa; phylum Chordata; class Mammalia; order Primates; family Cercopithecidae; genus Papio; species Papio anubis. The sequence continues at coordinate 7,165,677 of NC_044994.1, forward strand.
TATACTGCCTGGACAGGACTTTTTCCAGTTGCAAGAAACTTATTCATATGTGCATTTTGCTGTTTAATAAAATGTGAATATCATGAGTCCAGGATCTGTATTCCAAATGTAAGGCCCATAATTGCAAAGCTATTGCTAGCAGCAGGAACTGGGTTAGAATAACCCCCTTTCCTAAAGATGCCTTAAGAATCAAGATTAATGACTGTTCCATTGTCTACTAGACACAGGAAAAAAGAAAATACAATCTTTTAATTAACATGCTGTGATTTCTTGGAATTACTGAAATTGTTTAAGAATGTATCCTAGTTAATCTGAATACATGGAAAACTGTAATGTGAATTAAAATTGATTATTTTTTTCTAAGAAATAACATTCCTAAGTTTAGGAAGTTTGTCACTTTCTATAGTTTCATGGTTATAGACTATGATAACAAAGTCTCCTGCTACCATGTATTGATAGTATATTGCATGTATACTATAAACCTATAAGTTAGATTTAAAGATATAATTCTCATGGAGATTCTGTTTTCTTAAATTTTTGGATAAATACCATTCTTTAAAGACAAGGCTATAATTCAAAGAGATAACATGGCCATGGCCAATCTTCCTTTTATGAATGAGGATAAGGTTGTGTATTAGTCCATTTTCATGCTGCTGATAAAGACATACCCAAGACTGTGCAATTTACAAAAGAAAGAGGGTTTAATTGGACTTACAGTTCCACATGACTGGGGAGGCCTCACAATCATGGTGGAAGGCAAGGAGGAGCAAGTCATGTCTTACATGGATGGTGGCAGGCAAAAAGAGAGGTTGTGCAGGGAAACTCCCTCTTATGTTACCATCAGATCTCATGAGACCTATTCACTCTCATGAGAACAGCACGGTAAAGACCTGCTCCCATGATTCAATTAGCTTCCACTGGGTCCCTCCCACAACACGTGGGAATTCAAAATGAGATTTGGGTGGGGACACAACCAAATCATATCAAGTTGATAGTACAACTTATTTTTGGAGGTGACTTGTAGTGTAGACAATAGGATGGGCAAAATTTGATTCAAAGTTTGAATGTTGATGTTTTTTCCTTTGGAAAGTGTCTATTGTACAAGTTAATAATAACAATCATAATAATATGCTATATTTGTGTATCATTTAACCACTAACAGAATGTTTTCACATATATTATTTAATACACAGAGCAGCCCTATGATGTAAGTTTTATTATTTCTACTTTATGAATTTAAAAAGTGAGCCTTGAACAGATAGTGTCTTCCCATCACTGCACAACTCATAAGTGGTAGAGCTGATTTTAAATTAAATGTCTTCTAACTACTCATCTGATACTCTTTCTCCTATTCCCAGATGTATATTCAGAACTGGAGTGGTAGTTGAAATTATGCCTCTCACTTGTAGATTAGGAAGATTTTAGGTCAGAAAGGGAAATTGATCCTAAATGACACACAAACCTACTACCTCTGGATAATCAGCCGTTAAGGAAACTGTTAAGAACAGTTTTCTCACGTGAGACAAGGCCAAGACATAATGATCCTCAGAGTTCTTTTCAAACCATGAACTTTTGATTTGCAACTCCAAAATATATACACACACACACACACATGGGGAAACAATGGTAGTTGTTAGAATTTATTTAAAAAAATAAAGAAGCAACAGCTACCTTAATGTCTGCTTCCCCTTTGGTGTGTAAGGCTATGAAAGTGCTCCTTGTAAGACATGAAATATCAATAAGAAACTTGCAAATCAGCAATCTGGAATAAAAGCTTTAGTTATGAAAATATTAAGCTGGGTATGATGATTTTAATTATCCCTTTGTCTCATTCTCATTTTGATGATATGATAATTATAGCATCATATTCCAATTTCTGTTATTATAATTCAGTGCCTGCACATGTCAGATTTCATATTCACTTGCCTATCTTTATGTGGGGCCAGATGGAAGAGGTGCATCGCCTATTTATAAGAACTAGTTGTGATTACTGAAATTTCTTAATTTATTCTTGATAGCAGTAGCTGAGGTGGAGGGTGATTTAGGATTGCGTTAGAAATGCCAGGGCAAAAAACCAAAGTAAATAATGTGGTACTGTGCATCTGTAAACGATCATGCTGCTTACTAAAATAAATAGAGTGGCATTGACCTCAGTTATAATAGTACATGCTGCAGAAAGTTCAAGAATGAATGGACAACAGATAATTCTGTGTGTAATTAATGGAGACTTGACCTTGGGGCTTTTTTATAGAATGTTGTAAACATCAATTATGTAGTAAATGCCAAAAATAACTTCAAGAAATATAGCAATCCTATTCCTAGTCATATGTCCAAGAAGTATGTGCGTCAGCTCACTAAAAGACATGTACCAGAATGTTCGTAGCAGCGCTATTTATAATAGCTCCTACCTGAATCTACCCAAGCACCCATCAACAGTGCATAAATAAATTATGTCCCATTCACACAGTGGGACGCTGTACTGCATTGAGAATGAGTGGCTCTATCTACACACAACCTGGATGAAGCTCACAGGTGTAAAGCTCATTGAAAGAGGCTGAACACCAATAGGAAATACTGAATGACACCATTCATATAAAGTACAGAAGCAGGACACATGGGTCTCTTAAGTATTAAGAGTCAGCCTTGTGGTTACCCCTAAAGGGAGTGACTGGAAGAGGAGGCGTGGAGGGGCCTCTGGGTTTATGTTCTGTTTTCTGACCTGGTGGTTGTTCTAGGAGCATGGTCAGTTGTGAAGAAGCTCACCTACATTCTGGGCACTGTATATTAAGTTCTACTTCAATTTTTAAAAGCTTTTCAAACAAAAATGACCTCAAGAAAATCAGAGTAGCCTTCCTAACATTACTCACAAGTTTCTCCACAAGCCGGCCCTTGCAGCCCAGGCAATAGTCTGATGTATTAGGTTAGTAACACCAAGCTGGGAGGGGCCATCCAGTCTTCCTTCCCTTTCCGTAGCCACCTCATGACACTCCAGAGGAAACAGTGATGACCGGTGTAAAGGCCGTTAGCAAGCAGGCCCCAGGCCCCTGGGCTTGTAGACTGCCTTGTGAGGCATGTGGCCAGTTCCGAGACTGACCTGGGAGGACCAAGTGTTGCACAGTTTAGTGAGGTTGAAAACACATCTGTGCTGTTTCAGGCCCTCAGTGGTGTTTCACAGTCCGTAGGACTCAGCTTGGGCTTCAGTCTGCTTTGCACGTCTCTGTCATGGATTGAAAGTGAACTAATAGAACAGAGTGAAATGTTTAAATTTCCCTGAATTAGGAATTAGGAGATGTTGCTTTTCAGCCTCGTGTTCTGGAGGCGTGTTACCCAGTTGTTGGTCTGTTTTTGCTTCCTTTATGCTTAGCTTTTAGTCTTCTGACTACTCATCTGATACTCTTTCTCAAATTCCCAGACATATATGCAGAACTAGGGTAGAGAAATGATGTTTCTTTCTGTGAGACAACAGGTCTTGCAGAGAGACATATCAGACATAACAGAAAAAATCCTGTTCTTTTCCCTCAAATTAAACCTGGGACACATACGCCTCCACATACATGAGAGAGCTGTGGTCTTCTATCAAATGGTGTTCCTTAGACCTGGCTTCTTTACTGTTTAAACTAGATTACAAAATAGATCATACAAATCTTTGGGGGAATAAAATAGCAGATATCCCTATTTTGAGTATTTCCTGAACAGTGATCCATACGCATTCAAGCCTAACACCCTGCCTCTTTCTCTCATGCCTACCACCCACACGTTTATCTAAGAATTCTTTGCTGCTAATTCACAAACACTAAAAAAGACTTTTTAAAAAGGATTAAAAACCATGTTGTGTTAAGCAGCAAACTGATGTTACAATCCTGGGCACAAGGAAAATCTCTGTGTTATACTGTGCCCAGCATTTAGGTGCCATCTGCAATTGGTCAGCTGTTCGCATTTTCATGGTTCCTTTTGACAGTGGCTCCAAACAGCTCCTAATTTTTGTTCGCAGAGATAAGTGCTAAGGATTTTAGTACAGTATTCCTGGCTGTCATATTTCTGAAAAATCAAGTCAGCAGCTGATGGCAAATAAACCAGTGCTCTCTCTTTCACTACCTGTGATTTGGCATAATTGTAATGGTTAATAACTGGTGGAAATTCGGGGATGAGCTGGCTGTGAACCACCCAGCCGAAGTGGAGCTCAGCCTTGCAAAGGAAGCTCTTTGAAGGGAGGAATACTGTTCTAGTAAAAAAACAAAAAACAAAAAAACAAAAAAAACCTGTGCCAAATCTATTAGAAAGTTCTGGCTAAATTGAAGTATGTGATTTTACCTTGATGTGAGCATTTGGGCCAAAGGATCAAAGTACTGTTTTTCTATAATATATGCAAACACACTGCAAGCCCCTGAAAGAATAAAACATTTAATGTTCATTTAGTTAACCCCTTTTGTTGTTATTACCAGTGTTTTAAAATAAGGTCACATAAGTAGTTAATACAATGTTTATGTTGTGTTTTTAGGGGTTTCTTCTGAGTAGAAGAGCTAGCTAGGTACTTTAGAGAAAAACACTGTAGAAACTTAAGATTGGTGAAAAAGTAAAAGAGTTTGCATTAATATCTTCAATAAAAATACGTGCTTAAGTCTTCAGCAAACCTATATCACCTAGAAATGGTTTATGTTCCCTTCTTTTCTCAGAGTTTTTGTTCTTTCACTGAACAAGCATGTATTGAATGTCCTTAGGCATCCAGCACTGTGCTAAGATCTATCTCTGTATCTGGAAGCTCAGTCAGGGAAGGAGATGAGTGATACCTAGAAAGTTAATTCAGTGATGCAGAAAGGTATGTTTTGAGAGCCATAGGTGGTCATGTGAGCATCTCTGTATCCAGTTGAGGGATTTCTAGAAAAGTTTCTGGGAAAAGGTGGTATCTTTGACGAGTCCTTAAGGATGAGTAAGATTTAACCAAACAAAGGGGGATAGGAGGGATATTCCAGCAAAAGGGAGTAGCTGAGACAGAGCAAGTGTGTGTGTGTGTATGTGTTTGAGAGACAGAGAGAGTTTGCATGTAGTTTCAAATACCTGGAGCTTGGGGTTGGGTGGTGATAATGGGGCATGGGGAAGAGGCCACAGATGGGGCAGAGGAGGTGACAGGAGCCTCTACAACTTGGTTCTGAGCCTTTGTAACCTTTTACCCTCAGAGATCAGAGGTTGGGAGTGCGGCCTGAGTATGTTCAGCCTGGCTGTGTTCTCAGGCACCTGAACCTGTGGTTGATGGGTGGCCTTCATGGCACATTTGATGTAGTAAACATAAGGGCTGGCATTTCCATCTTGTGTTATTAATACAGAGAATTGGAAATTCTTTCTGTGAGTTTATTCAGCATTAGTCCAATATGTGAATATTAAGAATATGTCATTACTAACCATGACATTGTGGTTTTATTGTTAATGATCCACTAAGAATGTTTTTTTAATACTTCAAATATTGGGTTTCTGTTATGTGTCAAGATTTTGACATAGGACACTATACTTACCACCACAAACGTTTTACAACAGGTCTTATCTCCAATTCTTTAGATGAGGAAACAGGTTCAGAGGGATCAGCTATCTTGCTGTTTCCTAGTAAGTAGCAGACTCATCATTTGAACTTACATTCTTTAACTCCACCAGTTTCACAGCTTTTCCCATCCTCCTGCCCTCCTACCAAAGATGGGATGCTGATGGCTGCCTGAGGGAATTATCCACTCAAATTAGTTGCTGTTGGCAGCTTAGAGCCATGTTCTGTGGCTCTGCTCGGGCCTCAGCTCTCTCTGGGAAGTCTCTTAACTTCCCTTACAGTAGCTATTTTGCAGAATTTCTGTGTTCTTTCCCTTTCCCACTTCACAAGACAGACCTCAGCTCCCACTTTGCTGAAAAAATAATTGCCATCCAATCATAACTCTCTCATCCTGGCAGGACAAAAACAAGTCCTTCCTTCTGTTTCATGCCAGTCTCTGACCTCACCCCGCCTTTGTCAGTCACCTGTCTATAAATTAGTCCCGCTTATTGACCCTCAGTCTCTTCGTTTCTAAGGGAATCTTCCACAAGATCTAAACATCTCTGAGTAGATTTATCCAAAGGAAAACTATGCAGCCATGCAAAGGAATAAACTGCAGCCAGACACAACAACGTGCGTGGATCTCACAAACATCACGTTGTGTGAAAAATACTGTAACACCAAAATAATACATAGAGTGTAATGCAAAGGATAAGAAATTCTGGAACCCACAAAACTAAGCAGTGTTGCATAGGGATACATGCGTAGATGGTAATAGTATGAATGAAAGCAAAGAAGTGACCGAGCAAAGGTCAACACAGGGTTTGAAAGGCAGATGGAGGTTTTGTAAGACTGGAAATAGTTTCTTGACCGTGATTCTGGCTACACAGGTATTTGCTTTATAATTATGTTATAAACAGCATACATATGTATTATGCCTTTTAATATGGGATATATCCAGCAAAAAATAAAAATTTAATCATGCCCAAATCTCTAAAAAACAGACAATTTTTTTCTAATTCAAGATAACTTTTGTGCCTGGGCATGGTGACTCACGCCTGTAATCCCAGCACTTTGGGAGGCCGAGGCGGGTAGATCACCAGAAGTCAGGAATTTGAGACCAGCCTGACCAACAGGGCAAAACCCCGTCTCTACTAAAAATACAAAAATTAGCTGGGCGTGGTGGTGCACGCCGGTAATCCTAGATAATTGGGAGGCTGAGGCAGGAGCATTGCTTGAACCCAGGAGGCGGAGGTTGCCGTGAGCTGAGATCATGCCACTGCACTCCAGCCTGGGCTAAAGAGTGAGACTCCATCTCAAAACAACAACAACAACAACAACAACATAACACATCCTAGAGGGACAGAGGGATGGCCTGTCCTCCCGTTCCCATGCCCCCAGCACTTCTTGGAGCCATGTCACGTGACTCTGGTTACAGTGCCACTCCTAGCTCTGGCCAGGTCACCTTGAGCCTCCTTGTTGCTGAACCCTGTGGTCCTTTTAAAACCCCTTTATGTCCTGCTCTTCTGCGACACTGTTGCTGTTGATTTTGTTCCAGTTCCACTACCACTTTAGCTGTTACAGCATCTCTGTCCTGGTTTCCAGGATCTTGCCTTCTCTTGTCCTTCTCTCTTGCTCCTTAGTCTGCCTTATCCCACTGGACCCACTCCCAAGATGCTGTTGCTCAGGGTTCTTCCTGGTCCTCCTCTCTGCCCACCCCATGCAGAGGTTCCTCACACTGGCTGTGCATGGGATCACAAGCACCACACCGAGCAAACAGAGGCCTGGGCCCCACCTCCCACGGCATCTGACTGTATTGACTTGGGGTGGAGCCCAGATACAGAGGTTGCTTTAAAGTTCTCTGTGTGGCTCTAATGTGCACAGGTCTGAAGACCACTTTGTGGCCATGCTAACTCTAAAGTTCTCTGAACGATTCTAATGCTCATGAAGGATGAAGACTAATTCCTGCCATGCTTACTCTGTAAACCCTCCTTGAGTCTTCCCATGGTTTCATTTTGACCATGGCTGCAGATACATTTAAATATGCATGGCTTCTGATAGACACCTCTGCCACAGGCTGCCTTGAACAGAGACCCATGTATTGAACTGCCCAATGAGCATCGCCTTGTAGGTAGTTGCTGGCTTCTCATATTCAAAGCCGAACTCATTCCCTCCACCCAAATGGGTGGGGTGGGTATAATCATGTGTCCAGTTATGAAGCTTGTAAAGTGAGATGTCATTCTTAACCCATTCCCTCTCTTACCCCGATGGTGAATCATCCAGTCTTGTCAGTAGATTCTGATTATGACTAAATTCTTCCAGATTTGCCTCTTTGTCGCCATACGTACCAGTGATGTAGTTCACGCCCGTTCTCCTGAATCACTCAGCACCCTCCTCACTGGGCCACCAGATTGTTTACCTCACTGCAGTTAGACCAGTCACTCCCAAGTGTGAATCTCCCTGTCCCACCGCTCTGCTTTAAGCACCTCCCAGTGTCTCTGCCCATTTCTCAAACAACCATCCAAACGGCTTATAAGGCCTGTTGACACTGTAGCTGCACTTAAGCTCTGGCATGTGCTACACGCCATCTCCTTCACAATGAGCTTGCTTCTCTGGCTGGTGAAGAGCCTGTCACTATCCCAATCTCACTGACACTTCACTTGGTGAACCCCACCCATTATAACACAATGTACACATCAATTATCAGGTTTCCACGGCTGCTCCTCCGCTGTGTTCTGTGTGACCTCCTTTGTTTCCTAAAGCACTGTGTCTCCACCCCCAAGTGAACCTGCTCCACCTTTGCAGGTATCCTTTGACTCATCCTCCTCCAACACTGAAGGCAGCAGTATGTAGTGACCATAACTGGGTCCTGCATCCTCACAGAGTGCCTGGCACACCTGTGGATGGAAACCACTAAGAGAGCTTTCGTAAGCTTTTTTGAAAAATAGATTTGAGAATCCTAATATTAAGAAACAAATAAGGGAAGAAAGGTTTCAGATAAATCAAATGGCAGATATTGAGCAAGGAGAGATGCAATTCTGGAAATGCAATTTTGCTTCACTGATATTCTTGACTGATTATTTATTCTGGAAACATTGGTTGAAATATTGCTGTGTCCAAAGCACTATGAAAGAATCTACAGGAAATGATAAAGGGATTATACATACTATCAAGGAGCTTGTATAGTTATGTTGAAAGTTTACAAAATATATGAATACAGATGACTTAATACAAAAGAGCAAATCATGAGTATTTTAGGAGAAGCACAGAAAAAGATACCCAGGGTTTTAGTACTAAGGAGGGAGAGGTTAATTTGAAGTGGAGTAGTGACAGAAAGCTTCCTAGAGGAAGTGATGGTCACTGTGGCATATTAGTGGAGTCGGCCAACTGCATTAAGTAAGAAGGTGGCAGGGAAGGGCTGTTTATTGGCAGAAGAGAGGCCTGGCCCTGCTCTTATCTCCTTCAAGTTCCTTCAGTGAAGCTGTTGGCACACACAGGAGCATGGGCATGCTTCTCCCTGCTTTACTCACTGTCATCTGAAATATGTATTTTACACATTAATCTTATTTTATGTAGATGTCTGTGTGTGTGTGTCTGTGTGTTGTTTGTGTGTGTGTGTGTGTGTAGCTCACCATGGTATCTCCAATGCCTACAACAGTTCTTTGCATCTAGTAAGTGTTCAATTAATATTTTTGGAAGAAAGCAAAAGGAGGAAGGAAGGGAGGGAAGGATTTCATTTGGATTAGGTCTTAATCTCCAGGTAGGTAGACTGTGGAGAAACATCAGTGATGACATTATATTCCAGATGAAGGACAATTCCAAACATTGTGCAAGTGTATATTGGAACAACTTAAAACACTGTGTTTCATTATTAGTGTTACTGGGCGTTCAATATCCAGTGTTTGAAAAAGTAAGTATAGCCATGAACTCAAGTTATCTTTGAGTTGTTCATTATTAGTAGGACATGAAAAGAAAAGCACCCTAGGAGTGGAGTAGAGGAAGCCAGCAGGTTAGTGATCTTGAATCAGGTGAATCGGTAAATAACGTTTGAGAAAACTTCTTCCATTCTCCATTGTCTGCATTTACCAAATAAAGCAAAATGAACACTTAGAGGGTTCAAAGGAGCCTACAGGAGGCACTGTCACATCATTCCGTGTAATCTTTCAGCATTTTGGAAGTGAAGTGTTATATTAATACAAGTTGCTATTTTTTGGTTTTTATTTGCTTTTTTTTTGCCGACACTTGCCTCCAATTAATATATGTGTCACAGTTTGCAGAACTTTATCAGGTTTGTTATACAATGTAGCATTTTCAAACTATTTTGAATAGACCTTCTGTTGCAGTCTTTGTTATCCTCTATATCACAGCTTCTGAAAACAGAAGATACAATTCCCATTTCCATGAATGAATGTGTTAGTCTTTAATACTAATCAGATACAAGTTAGATGTGTACAACACATGAAGACTAATCTTTGTTTTTCCCAAGACTCCAGTCCGTTTTCTTTGTTTTTGTTATCAGTATATCCAGTTTCATATTTTCTTGTAATGTTATCATCCCTCAAATTGCTTTTTGGGAATCACTGAGTGAAAGATGCAGTATACAAACAAATGGGATTAAATATGGAAGACAGATGATACGGACTCTGTTCTGCGATGTGCCAGGGAGTTAACCAGGCACAGCTCATTAACACTAATGGAAAAATTCATCACTTACCATGTGCATTCCCGGACACTATAGAGGCAATTTCTCCCTCTAATTTGCTGTATAATTTGATTAATTCTAAATGTTCTAAGAACTGACAAGAAGCTATTGTATCAATTATGCATCTTAAAGATTATCTTTCATTAATTTAAATTTGAATTACATTGAGGAGAGACTTCCTCTCCAAAAGCCAATTTCTTTTTTTTATAAATATAGCTATGACATCCTAAACACTATATTCTTCTTTAAACTTCCAAATAATGAGTCATATATATCTGCCATATTTTAAATGTAACTTACACTTTTATTGCATTTTAAGTATTGCTGGAGATTCAGACAAAAAGTGGGTATTCTCCATTTCAGGTTTAGAGTCTGAATACGGAGCAGAGATTTTGAAATAGGGACATCCTGCGCTTATCCAGAGATTAGTTATTTGCAGATCTGTGTACACAGAGCAAAGCGGAGACGTAGGGAGTAAGCCGGAAGAGGCCTCTGTGCAGTCAAAGAATACGCACAGCATCTTTGTGCCTTCCTTACAGGCTCTAGTTGTGATGCACTCAATTTGAATACTTCAAAAGACATGCTTATCTGCTTTCCTAGTCAGTCAGTGTGATGTGCCAATGCAGCAAAGGGAGAGATTTCACTGGAAGGTAGACTAACTCTGGAGAAAAGATGTGATCCTCAGTTGTCAAAGAATGTAATGCTAGGATCAATTCCTTTTAAAAATAGGTTTAAAAGTCTATGATTTTAGAGATGGAACAGGACTGTTTTGACAGTGACTTGAGGTCATTAGTTCAGTTACACATTGATGTGTGTGCATGTGTGTGTGTGTGTTTGCAGTAGTCAGGAAATTCTTTAGCCTTGTTAAGCAAGTGGGCATCTCTACTAGTTAGTTGTCTATTTTCACCTCATAAAATTTATTTAGGAAAGATAAATACTGAATGAGTTCACTTTATAGGATCTAAAAACGTTGAACTCATAGAAGCAGATGGTAGAAAGGTGGTTACCAGGGACTGGGTGGGGTTGCGGAGATGGTGGTTACCGGGGACTGGGTGGGGTTGCGGAGATGGTGGTTACTGGGGACTGGGTGGGGTTGCGGAGATGTTGGCACAAAGTTTCAGTTACAGGAATAAGTCAAGGAGGTCTATTGCACAACATGTTGACTATAGTTAATAACAATGTGTTGTATTCTTGAAAATTGCTAAGAGAGTAGATTTTAATTGTTATTACCATAAAAAAAAGTATGAGAGGTAATACATATGTTAATTAGCTAGATTGAGTTATTCTCCAATGTATCCATATTTGAAGACATCATATTGTGCACAGTAAATATGTATGTATATACATCTATATAATTTTGTCAATTATAAATAAATAAAATGTGTTCCAGCGCTCAGAAGAGAAGGGCAGACGCTCAGTAGTTCACACACCGGGGAGACTGAGCAGACACCCTTTGCAGCGGGCTGTTTCTTGTCTTCTGTCTCTCTCGTTCACATTTTCAGCTTCCTCTTGGATTCTCCATCTCTAGTGACAAGGAAAGGCCATCTGCCATGGAACCTCAATATGCAAGTGATTTCATGGGCTGAAGTGGGGTTCTTAGCAGAGAAGCTTTGCTCTGCATAAAGTTGGCCCAGGGACTACTGTGCTTAGAAAATAATAATAATTTTTTTTAAAAATCCTAGGTCACTTTTATTAAAATGACAACTTTCTTACATTATAATCCAAATACAATGCAGTTCACTCATTTAAAGTGGTTATTCACAGCCATTCAGTGGTTTCCAATGAATTCACAGAGTTGTACAACCATCACCACAATTTTAGAACACTCTCATCAGCCCCAAAGGAAACCCTTATCCATTTGCATCTTCCTTTCATTTTCACTCCTTTGCAGCGCTATTTATCTCATTTCTCTTTCTTACCTCTCCAGCTCCATCTTATTCTCTTTTTCTGATCCTTCTCTTCCTGCTTGCTTGTCTTCTTAGGTTCTTTCTTTTCCTTGCAAATGGTGAACTTAACTCTTGGTCTAGGCATTGCTCATTGCTAAGGAAGAAAAGGAAGCCAGAGGAGAGATAGGACCTTGGGGGGTGGAAGGAAAGGGAGCAAAGGGGTGTAAGGAAGAAAGGAACCATTTATACACAGGTCTGAGACCAGCTGGAAATGGGCATGAACAAAATTCCATGAACACACAGAAAATTAGAAAATGAGAATGCAGCTATCCAGCACTCTCCTCCTCTCTTACCCTTGTTCTTTTATTATTCTACAAAACAGTAACTATAGGCAGACAAGTGATGCTCATGTGTAGCTATCATTGACCATGTCTTCTCTGATGCACACAGCAAGCACACATACATGTGTGCACACACACCCCGCACAATACACATGTACACCCAACTGCAAACACACCACACACATACACATGTGCACCCACATGTACACACCCACCCACCCATGCCACACATACAACCCCCCACGTATACATGTACACCCACATACACACACCACACATATACACATACACCCACATGCGCACAGCCACACGTCCCACACACACATACACATGTACAGCCACATATACACATCCACCCACCCATGCCACGCATACAACCCCCTACACACACATGTATACATGAGGATACACACACATATCCACATGCACACACACACATGTCCACAGCCCCCACACATACATGTGTCCACTGGCATGCACGCACACACGCAGAAAGACACCACACACACATGAGAGAGAAATACAAAAGCAGAACAGGTATGTGTATGTGTGTGTAAGAACTGACTCTCATAAATGTACAGATGACATTTCCAAAATAATAGTAAGTGCCACATATTTTCACTCTATTACCAGTAAATTAAATTTTGAAACTCGATAGGGGTCTGAGATATAAATGACATTAGAGTTTCCCACTGGAAGCAGAGACATTGCCAGCCTGGCAGGGAGTATGTAGACTGAGTTATTATACTTCACCACAAAGTTGTTTTAAATCATTTCTGTGGGCCGTTAGTAAATATCTGTGGTAAGGCACGTCCTTGGCTCTACAGACAGATGCTATCCACTCCTCCTTCAGTCCGTGTGTAAATCCACCTCGGCCTGCCCTGGTCCAGATCCGGAGTCTATTGGCCCCAGTGCACATGGGCTGACAGATGGCTCAGTGCCTGGAGGGTGCACTGACCTTCCACTTCTCTTTTATTTAAGGGAAAAAGGAAATATTAGAAAAGACCAAATGAAAGTTTGAAGAAGTAACGCAAATCTCTCTCATTGGTAAATAAAGAGAGGATCAGGGACCCGTAGTTGTTAGGGATCTTCTGCGTGTTGAGACTCTCCCTGGCCTGGCATCTTCTGGGGTGCATGGCAGCTTCCAGGGGGGCTGCGAGCTCACTGACAGGTCTGCTGCTTTTGTGTAGGTTTGCACGTGGGCATTTGTTTAGCCAGGGGTACCACAGTGTTCAGTAGATTCTCACAAGGATTTTGACCCCAAACAGGCTCTGGAATGGTATTAATGAATCATTCAGAAAGGGCCTCCAAGAAGGGCATGTAGCCTAGTAGAGAGGTGCTAAGGCCAGCAAAAGGGCAGGGACGTCCTGGACAGCTGCTGTGTCACCCACAGGGTTGTCACTGGTGCCCAGGAATTTGGAGTTGATTATCCTAGAAATGAGAAATGCAAGCCTCATGACACTGGTTATGACAATGACTAAATCTATCTACATACATACACATACTTGCATAATGCCTGCACACATGGTATAAAAAAATAAAATCAGAAGGAAACAGGAAAACGTTTCTTAAAAAGTGGTCCAGTTCCGATCTAAATTCACACTTAAAAAGTGGTCCACTACTGATCTAAAAGATATTGGCCATTTTTCAGAGAAAAGATCATGTGATCTATTGAGAAAGATATTGCATGTTTTAAAACCAGAAAGAAATCCTGATTTACCTTCACTACTTTTCTTCCTCCAGACCATCCCTACCTTAAACTCTCTCTAAATGTACACATCTGTATAGATTCACAGTCCCTTGAAAGTCACAATTCAGTCGTTCCTTGGTACCCATAGGAGATTGGTTCTAGGACCCTGGAGAATACTAAAATTTGAAGACGCTCAGTCTCTTATATAAAATGTTGTAGTATTTGCCTGTAACATATACATACTCTCCTGTACACTTTAAATCATCTCTAGATTCTTTGTAATACCTACTACAAAATAAAAGCTAAGTAAATAGTTGTTATACTATATTTGTTTTTTGTGTTATTTTTAATTGTTTGAGTTTCTTTTTCAAATTTTTTTATCTGTGGTTGGTTGAATCTGAGGATGTGGAGAGACACATGTACCCCAGAAAGCAAAGAGGGAGCCCTCAGAAGGCTCAGAGGAGGGGAAGTGGGACAGCCATCGAGCTAGTATTTCTGAGTTCTAGAAATGCCCCAAGATTGACTGCTTCAATTAATTTTTTTAAATGAATGGACTCCTACTCAGTGACTCTAGCTGTGAAATCCCATTCTATAAAACCATGATGAGATCAATTTATGGTCCTGCATAATCTATATTATTGCAAATTGGACCTAGTTTCAATCTTCATAGATTGTATAACTAACACATCTGGAGAGCTTAATATGCCAGCTTATCCACACAGATTTGCCAACAACACACGCAACTGGAAAATTTCTGTTGAAACTTTTTTGTAAGCAAGTTTTTAAATTGACAAATTTAAAGACAAAAGAAAACTTTTTCTGCTGTTTTGAATATGATTTCCCCTCAGTGCCAGGCACAAGTCCCACATCTTCCTGGAGTCTTCCCCTGGCTGCAGTGATGTTGTTCATGTCTGAAAGTATCTTTAGACTAAAGCATATGTGCTCGACCATTTATGGCTGTCATTAACTATCCACAACCTGGACTCAGTTGGAGACCAGGGACCATGCGTGACACTCCTGTTTTAGTTGGTGTAGCAAGGGCTGAGAGTCTCCTTGCTCAAATTAGATGAGAACCCCACTCCAGGAGTGTGTTACAAGTGACATAGATGCGGGAGGAAGCCTCTTCAGACCATCTCCTTCCTGTTGGCATGCCACGTGATTTTGGCGGGAGCTCAAGTGGTTAATCCTGTTTCTCACTTGTCACTTGGGCAAAGTAAACAAGTTGAAGCGGTGCTCGGTAAAACCTTTGGAGATTTCCAGGCAACGTTAAATAGATACTTGAAATGTGCAGTGGCCAATCTGTGAGAGGCTGAAACTTTGAGAAGCATCTATCTTCTGCTTCAGCCACAGGCATCTGCTGGTGGTGCCCCAAAAGTCATCTTCGAGTCCGAGTTTTCTACCTCTGGTCACCTGCAGAATGAGTCTAGAGTTATACTGCCAGTCCTGCCACGTAAAATGTTAGTAACAAAGTCTATTATCTTAGCCCCGCATCAGCATCGCTGCCCTCCCCGTCTTTATCATCACAATCATGAGTTTCCATTCCGTTGTTTTCTTTAACAACTCCCACATTTATTAAGGTTCCATTACCACTATTTTTGTAGAATGTGTTCAGATCCCACATCTCCTTCTGTTGCAGCCACTTACCCAGACCCGCCTGCATGCTGTCCAGGTCCTGCCCCCATCCCTCAGGCTGCTCCTCACAGCCAGGGCGGTGAGAATGATCTTCCAGACTGTTGTCTAGGCACGTTCCCAGTTCAAGAGCCAACTGAATCTGATCAGTTGAGCTCCTAGCCAGATATTGTCCTCCAGTCCCCATCACAAGGAAGGGTCCTTCCCAGGCCCACCCCTCAGCCCCTCAATATATCGTCTCTGTCTCCTCCCTTGAACTGATTGAGGCCAGTCCTATTTCAAGAACCTGCCTCTGCCTCCTCCTCTGCAGCAAACTAGGAAACAACAAGGGCGGCAACAGGAGCGATTTTATGAAAATGTAACTTTTCTATATTATATTTATTTAATGAAATAATGTGCACTATTAATGAAATCATAGGCACTATTCTAATGCCCGGTTTTATATTAAATGCTTAATAAGTATATATGCCTATTGTTATGATGTCATTTTAAAGCATACACATTATTATAATAAACAACAATATTTGCCTACGTTTGCCTTTTAGATTTGTAATTCACTTTTTCCTAGTTCCCAGGTCAAAGTCTCTTGAGGTGGGACCCTTGCCATATGTTGGGCACCACATCCCTAGTCCAGGGCTGTGCACACAGGGGCATTCTACAGAGATTTGTGGATGGATTTAAATGGCAGAGGCTTTTACCTCCTAATCCTGGCTTTAACTAAAATAGGATACTATTTGGATGCTTGTAAAGCTGTGTTAGGTAAAATGTTGTATTTGACTGTGTACGTGCAACTTTAGTATGTGTATATGTGGGTATGAAATGTTTAAATTTCCATTTAAAACTTGCTAGGATAGAGCTTTAAAGCCTTTTTCTGGCAGAAAGTCAAGGCTCTCTCTTCTCTATTTTCTTCTCTTTTCTCAGGGTTTTTATAAATTACAGCTTGTCCCAATAAGAAATTATCCAGATGGCCAGTTCTCCACATTACATTTCATCCCATGCAGAGAATGTGCCTTTGTTCTAAAGAATTCCTTTCTCACCATGTTTTATTCTTGCAGCAACTCAGTACATTTGGGAATGAAATTTTAAAAACACTAAACAGCTTAAATTCCCTCAAAGTATTCTATGTTCCCTCTTCATTCTTCTCCATGTACAACCAACAATACCAAGGGTGTTATATAAATATGTTAATATCATCAGGATCCATTTGGCAAAGTACCTAGTATGTACAAGGCATTGTGCCAGGTGTTTCATCATTTTTATTTTCTCTAATGTCTTCAGAGAAAAATCTAGCCTCAGAAGCAGTTTGGCAGAGCAGTTAAAAGACTAGACCCTGGCATCAAGCTGCTGGGGAGTCAGTCCTATCTGTATAACTTCTTAGCTGTTTGACCTAGAATGACTTCTTTAACCTCTCTGTGCCTCAGTTCCTTCATCCATAAAATGCAGATAATAATAGTCCCTACTTCACAGGGGTATTTTAAGAATTGCATGAGCTAATATATAAAGGAAATTTAATTCAGTGTATCATGCATAGTAAAAACTACGGAAGTATGACCTGTTGTTGCTCTTAATATTAGACTAATCAAAGTGTGTTTTGATGGTATCTTTCTTTGATTTTTGTATAATTTTACTACCTAAATTTAATAGAAATGAAAATATCTATTCATATATTTTAGGTTAGACTGAGAGTCTTTTTTCTTTTTTCTTTTTCTTTTTCTTTTTTTTTTTTTTTTTGAGGCAGAGTTTCACTCTTGTTGCCCAGGCTGGAGTGCAATGGCATGATCTTAGCTCACTGCAACTTCCACCCGCCAGGTTCAAGGGATTCTCCAGGCTTAGCCTTGAGAGTAACTGGGATTACAGGCACCCGCCATCACTCCCAGCTAATTTTTTGTATTTTCAATAGAGACAGGGTTTCATCATATTGGCCAGGCTGTTCTCAAACTCCTGACCTCAGGTGATCTGCCTGCCTCAGCCTCCCAAAGTGCTGAGATTACAGGCGTGAGCCACCGTGCCTGGCATAGACTGATAGTCTTTTCTAAAATATTGGCTGGGTGCAGTGGCTCAAGCCTGTAATCCCAGCACTTTGGGAGATCAAAGCAGGAGAATCACCTGAGATCAGGAGTTCAAGACCAGCCTGGCCAACAGGTGTAACCCCATCTCTACTAAAAATACAAAAATTAGCCAGGTGTGGTGGCATGTGCCTGTAATCCCGCTACTTGGGAGGCTGAGGCAGGAGAATCACTTGAACCCTGGAGGCGGAGGTTGCCGTGAGCTATCATGCCACTGTACTCCAGCTTGGGAGATAGAGCGAGACTGTCTCAAAAAAAGAAAAAAAAGAGAAAAGAAAAAGAAAAATTTGTGGTGTTCTCAACAACATATAGTTGAAAAACCATTTATTTGAATAATATTTTAGAATAGTGTATGGTAGAAAAAGTAATATTGATCATATTGTCTTGAAAGAAATAAATGTTCATCCTTATCACCTATATGTATATATATATATTTTTTTTTATTATACTTTTAAGTTCTAGGGTACATGTGCACAACGTGCAGGTTTGTTACATATGTATACATGTGCCATGTTGGTGTGCTGCACCTATTAACTCGTCATTTACATTAGGTATATCTCCTAATGCTATCCCTCCCCCCTCCCTCTTCCCCACAATAGGCCCTGGTGTGTGATGTTCCCCTTCCTGTGTCCAAGTGATCTCATTGTTCAGTTCCCACCTATGAGTGAGAACATGCAGTATTTGGTTTTCTGTTCTTGTGATAGTTTGCTGAGAATGATGGTTTCCAGCCGCATCCATGTCCCTACAAAGGACACAAACTCATCCTTTTTTATGGCTGCATAGTATTCCATGGTGTATATGTGTCGTATTTTCTTAATCCAGTCTGTCACTGATGGACATTTGGGTTGATTCCAAGTCTTTGCTGTTGTGAATAGTACTGCAATAAACATACGTGTGCATGTATCTTTATAGCAGCATGTTTTATAATCCTTTGGGTATATCCCCAGTAATGCCCCCAATCTTTTAATATCTCAGGGTTGTTTTCTCTTTTTAAAACAGCTATTTTTAAAGAGCTCCCTTCAAGATTTCATGAAGATTTCTAATTTGGTTTCTTATTTCTATCAAGGACAATACTGCTTTACAAACTCTAAATGACAGATTACATTTGCCTTTGATGTGTTAATTAATTTGGAAAGGATATAATTGGCAATTAACTTAATTTAATATGGAATGTATCTGTGCATATTTGAATCTACAAATCAGTGTTTACTTGAAGACTATGGAATGATAAAAGGTCACCTTTTCCTTTTTCTCGATTGTGGTAAAAACTTTTAATATGAGATCTATCTTCCTAACAAAATTTTAATGTACAAATACAGTATTGCTTGCTATAGGCACAATGTTATACAGCCGATCTCTAGAACTTAATCATCTTGGCAACTAAAACTTTATACCTGTTGAACAGCAACTCCCTGTTTCCCCTCCCTGCAGCCTCTGGCAACTACCATTCTCCTTTCTGCTTCTTAAGTCTTTATCTACATAAGATACCTCATATAAGTGGAACCATGCAGTATTTCTTCTTCAGTGACTGGCTTCTTTTATTTAGCATAAAGTCCTCATGGTTCATCTATGTTGTCACATGTGGCAGGATTTCCTTTTTTTTAAGGCTTAATAATATACCATTGTATGTATATAGCACATCTTCTTTATCCTTTTGCGCATCAATGGACATTTAGATTCTTTCCACCTCTTGTCTATTATGAATAATTCTGCAATGAATGCGGGTGTACAAATATCTCTTTGAGGTGCTCATTTCACTTCTTTTGGATAAATATCCAGAAGTGGGATTGCTGGATCATACGTAATTTTTAATTTTTTTAAGGAACCTCTATACTGTTTTCTAAAGAGGCTGAATTATTTTACGGCCTCACCAGACGGGTTCCAGTTTTTTCACATCCTCAGCAATACTTGTTATCTCTTGTTTTAACTCTGACCCAAGGAGGAGCTGGGCCACCTTTTGAATTGAGATCCAAAATGCATGCTTTTGCAGTGCCCCACAGGACTCCGCAGAGCATGGCTTGTTGTGGGGAGGGGAGCAGAACTTCTGCAAATCTTGTAGTTGTTAGTGTTTGGGAACACTCGGCCCAGGCAGTTGAAAGATAGGCTAGTTTGGCTTTTCTTTTTCTATTACACAGACTGCACTTCTAATCTCGGCGCGTAGGTTTGTCAAGATAACCGTGAATTTATCACTTTGAGAAAGAACTTTCAAAACATTTCAGTGTGCTGTTGACACTGGGTCAATATTAATGTTGAACACACAGGTTAGATGCTTGCAGGTATACATAAATATATAACTATGTAAACATATCCTCATGCATATTCAGGTAACTGTTTAGTTTCATTTAAATTCAGTATATTGAACTTAGGGCATTCCAAAAGATGGAATTATGATTCATTGCCAAAGTGCATACTTTTAATTCATGAATAATTTTTAAAATTGTGCTTGAAGACATTTTGAGTTATTTTCCAGGTGTCCTTTGAGCAGCTTTCCAAGATAAATGCGCTTCTGTGACATTTTGTTTGAAAACAATGCATTTTTTAAAAAAAGAGGAAAAACATACTTTAAAGCCTTTTGCAGAAACTAAATATTTTTAAAACTAGAATATTTCAATTAAAAATAACCTTGACATGTTCACACCACTTAACCAAAATATTACAATTAAAAAGGTGAGAACAATTTGTATATACTAACAAAAATGTTCATTTTAATAACAGAAACACAAACTTATAATTGTTTTGATTGAGTTAATAATGTGGCATTTTAATCACTTCATTCGTTTAATTTAGTGCTTAATGTTAACTGTGTAGTTAGAGTATTGGTAAAAATTTTAAACTGCAGATTCTATTCATCAGATCTTCTCCATGCATAAATTAGACAAATTACTTACAGTACATTAAACTGGTTTCAGCATAAATTTTGTAAAGGCCATTAGTGTTGCTACATAGCATGCTATTACATTCCTTGAGTGTACTTTATACCTTGGAAGTTTCTAGTAATCATAAGTGTATATATACACTTATATATACATACACACACACACACACACACTCTCTCTCGCTCGCTCGCTCTTTCACCTTCACTCTTAATGCATTTTTTCCTTCCTGTCTAGTTTGCTGAAAATATTACCTATAACAAACAGCACAGATAATGTACAAGCTCAATTAAAGGGCCTCTCTTAATGCATACCAATTAAATATCACATCTTGGGTTTGACTTTTTGGTACTTGAGCAGACATTAATGAAATGACTAAGCTCATAACTCCAATGGAGGTTGCCCTTCATGTTCATCTATTTCTGTGCGCACCAGCTGCAGAGTTCATCTTCTTGCCATGTGCTCTAGTCTTTACCCTTTCAAATTTGTGAATATTTTCAAAACCATATCAGGAGCCTAGTGGGCTAAATTGTGATAGAAGATAAGTGTTCTCCAGGATGCGGCTAATTCTCCAGTTTTGCAGTTGGGCTTTTGTTGTTTCTTCTTATAAAATGGCTACAGGTGTCAGAATGTGAGAAAGGCTTGATTAATCTTTCTAGAAGAACAAAGGTAGCTCCTCAGAGGAAGAAGTTGACCTGAGATGGCTAAATAGGGGGACTGGAAATAAAGGAACAAACACGGGCTGAGTTTGGAGACACTGATTAAGGGAGTGAGATGAGAGACTGAGAACAAGTTCTGCACTGATTGAGATGTGGGAAGGCTTTTCTCTAGATCTCTAAGCTTAAAATCCTGCTTGGCATCAATTTGAGTGACATCAATAAATAGATAATTTGCCATATACCAGATACATGACTGGTATTTCTTTAGACACTGATGTGCTGCTGAGCTGCTGAAGCATGAGATAGCCCAGTTTTGCTCAGTTCACACTGATAAACAATTACAGCCTCTGATTTTAAGAAATTCAGTTATAGTAGAGAAGATGGATATATACAAACAATAGTATAATGAGGAAAATATAATAAAAGTTGGAAGGTATCTGTTAAAACTGGAGGGCAGTGGTTATTTTGACGTGACCAGAGCTTAGGTTTTATAGGGAGTGAAGATGGAAATGACTTGAAAAGGTGGCCTGGGGTCAGGTGGAAGGGGTCTTTGAATGCCATGCAAAAGAATTTCAACTTCGGTCTAAGGGCACACATTTATAACAAGTGGAAGGAAAGGAAGAAAGAAAGAATGGCTCCTTCTTTCTGGGATGCATCTGCAATGTGAAAATTGAATACCTGTCATCAATAGGAGCATGAATTATAGAAAGATAAATTAGAGTTGGAGAGAAATCGCATTTATTGAGTGCACATATGCCATGAAGTGTACTAAGCCCTCTTCATTCAGGGCAGCTCTTATACTGACACGTGAGTGGATTCGAGTCTGCAGGTTGCAGCTGAAGAAACTGTGAGCTGGAGAGGGTGAGCATTGGGATAGAAGCAGGATCGAAACTCAGTCTGGCCTGTGTTGAAAGCCTCTTTTGCTACCACGAGTCTTTGTGGGTGCTTTAGTTGAGTAGAACAAGTTCTTCCTTTAGAAAGACAAGTAGAGAGAGGGTGCTTGTTGAGGAGGAGTCTCCAATAAAGTCCTTAACATTAAAAGAATCATTAGGGGACCTCTGCTTCCAGAAAAGGGGAATAGCCATACTTTTCTCTATTCCTCCCACCCAAACCTGGACATTAGACATCAGGCGAACAGAGGAAGACTTTGAAAGGTGGAGAGAAGGACGCGGACCCATTGGGGATCTGGAGACCCAGGGATCAGCACCGTGGTGAGTTCCCTGTGTTTTCCTTGTCCTCATATATCCTCGGCTGGTTGTTGGAGAAGATGAAAACCTGGAAAAGCCAATGGAAAAGGCAAAAATAGCACCAAGAAGAGCCTTATCTCTCTAGTTAAAGGACCAGGAAAGGGGCAGTGTAGCAAGATGGAAACTTTAGACAATAACCACCTTTCTCTGACCAAACACCCCAGGAAACACCCTCATCACCACGGAAGACTGAGTGTGGAGCTGGAACAAGGGGCTCCCAACTCCCCTCCCCCAACCAAGGCAGTGTCAGCAAAGGCTGAGTGGGAAATGGGGCTTTCATCCATGCTTGGTGGTTACAGCCTGCTCCCAGCATCAGTGGAGATCACATGGGGAGCCTGGGCCTACGCCCTCATCCGGGGGTAATGCAGTATCCCTCCCCTCCCCAGTTCTGCTAGGGTGGTGTCACAGGAGGCCAGTGGAATCAGGACTGACCCCACAGCCAAACATTAACAGGGCCACTGCTCCCCTACTCCCCGCCTGGTGCCAGTGGAAGCCACATGGATCTGTGTCCTCTCAGCCAGGGTGGCATCCATGGGTGCCTAGGGAGGATGTTTACCTCCACATGGCAACTACAAAGCAGTGCCCCTCTTCCCCTACTGAAGCAGTGTGAAAGGATGCCTGCCAAAACAGAAGGTTGAATAGGAGCTAGAGTCCCACAATATAATCCCCAAAATGTCCAGGTGTCAACCCCAAATCACGCATTATACCAAGAACCAGGAAAATTTCAACTTGAGTGAGAAAAGGCCATGAACAGATGACACAGATGTGAGAATCATCTCACAAGAATTAAAGCAGCTGTTATAAAGATGGTTCAACAAGCAATTTTAACACATGTGAAACAAATGACAGAACAGAAAGTCTTACCAAATAAATGGAAAATAAAAGAAGAACCAAATGGAAATTTTACAGTTGAAAAATACATTAACCACAATAAATGGGATAATTAGTATTTTCTATCAGAATAGGCCTTTTTAAAATTAAAAACTCATGAGCATTTAATTTGTACTGGTCACTCTGTGAGGCCTTGCATGGATTATCTCATTTAGTTTTCACAAAAAAAAAAAAAACCCTATAAGATATTATTATCACCATGTTATAGATGAGGAAATGAAAAACAGAGGAGTTGAATGACTTGCCCAAGGTTATAGAGCAAGTAGCTTTCTTCCAATTTTCTTTAATTCTCAACTCCACATTTTTCACCACTATACTAAATGGATTACATTGCTTAATTTAGGTAGTAATTATCTTCCCGATTCCTAAGTGGCCACATTCAGAAGATTATAATATCCAGCATTTCACAAGCTGCATTAACCCAGGGAAAATGTATTTTTAGAATCAAATGCATTTCATCCAACTCTTTGAACTCTTTGTGTTATATATGTATATAGATTTATTTTGACTCTTATGAAACTTTAAAAGTATTTATACTTTTTTCCTTACTCTGTGTGTACTAAATTTTTGGGTACATGAAATGACAATTAAGTGACAATATCAGCTATTTTATGAACAAAAGTTAGTTGCAATAAGAGAAAAATATCTTAGGTAAACTCATTTTAAAGCCACAGGAATTTGAAGAAAATTGACCCTGAGATCTGAAAATTTCATATATATATATATATAAAATTTAGCTTTTGCCTATGTCGTGTGTTTGAGGACAATATAATAAAAATCATGTCACATAGTTAGCAGATATTAAAAACTCATGATAGCTCTTACTTCCCGGTCCATATCCCAACATGTATCATCTGTACTTGCTCTTACTCTTCATAGAGGTAAAATCAGCAACAATTTCAGTCAGATGAAAAGTATTATCACTGTTCTGTAACTTCAATAATCTGCATTTGGGTATTTATTATGTCTTTTGGTGCCATTTGGCCAATCAGTATTTTCTAAGAATAAAAGATGTTCACTTAACATCCTTATACTGTGTGAGAGTAGACTACTGCATACTGAAGACAACACAGTTCTGAAACGGGGCGGCTTATTTTTATGAAGTGAAAGGGCAGGGAGGGAAACAGCGTAGGGGGAAGGCGTTGCTTTCCGGGGGCGGGAGGCGGCCATGCTGCGTGCAGCTTCCCAGAATCCATTGCAAGAGCTGCCTGTCGGCTGCCATCAGAACCTGAGGCCACAGGGTGAGGCAGGCAGCATATACCTCTTCTCATTTCTATCGCTGAGCCCCTTTCTCCGCCAAGCCTCAGTGCCTTCTCTTGTTATCTGACAGGCATGACTATTCATGCTTCCTCCTGTCCTTTGATTCTGGGAGGCCTCCGACCTTCTCCTCCATAAAGGCTTCCACATGGAGATGCCCCCGACCCACCCAGACACAGTACCTGTTAGAATCTGACCTCTCAGTTAAGAGAGGACTCTTCAGTCTTGTCTTTTCTACCTCTTGAAGGAAAAGAATATAATTGGTTAGCAAAATACTTGAGATTAAACTGTAAAATTCTGTAGGCTTCGTGGAGGGGTGAGTTAGTTGCATTTAAAGAGTGGTTTTTAGTCTGCCTGTCTAATTCCTGGGCTATGGGAAGCCACGTTTCCACATCTGAGCCCCTCTTGGGAGATACTTGCCTATTTCGGATGACTTTACTTTTCAGGATCACAAGAAAGGTTGTCAGTGACTTGACACTCTTCCCAAAATACTGCTGACTTCTGGGTTATTTATTTATGTTTTGAACTACAGCACTCAAGAAGCTATTACATCTTTGCCGTTTTGCTTAAATTTGTCATGCTTTCCAACTTTTTAAATGTCATATCACAGAGAAAAAATGACTATCAGTGTTTGGGAACAAAAGGGGGCTTAGAGCCTAGAGGCCGCTGGAGGCTGGAAGGACTGGTCTGGGACTCTGGTGCCCTGGGGCCCCCTGGTCACCTGAGGGTGTAGCCGCATACAGGCTGGGAAGCTACCCTTAGGTAAGTCGTGACAACTTGGTTATGACCTCCTGCTGTGAATTGTCCCTCTCCAGGATGTGACAGAGCACCACCCACCGTTTTAGCAGGACAGGGCTCTCAGAGAGAAGTGGGAATCAAGTCTCCTGTCTGGGTATGAGAAAATGAAGCATTGTGGATGCCAGAAGAGAGTATAGTTGAAGAGCAGAATCTGGTATCCAAGGAGTTTGGCAACAGTAATCACCATCTAGACTCTTGGAATCAGAGCCACATGGGAAGAGTTTGAGAGGAAGGGAGGGATCCCGATTGGTGGGCACAGCACCTGGCAGGAAGTAATTCAGGGTGAGAAGCACAGAGAAGACTGGCCAGGTGGCATCTGGGAAATGAAGCCACACATCCTAGGTTTAAGATTAAGAGGGAGAGATTGTGTCATGGGAAGGGGATGGCAAAAACAAAGTAAGAACGTAGGGTGTCCATACCAGGAAGGCACCTGAGTCTAGTCAAAGCAGAGGGCAAGGCATTTAGAAACAGGGATCAAGGTGGATGCTGAGTTAGAGGAACCAGACCCCACGAGGCTGACTAGGGCTTCTGAACATGGCATTCGTGCAGACATCAGACCTGGGCACTGCTTCAGCTGCCATTGGACTTTAACATGGAGGACTGGGCTTAATGGATTACCTGTGGCCTCACATCAGGATAAGTCCTTGGAATACAGGGAAACTGTACCAACTGGTGGAATCAGGTACCCCTGCCATGGAAACCGGGAGAGAAGATTCAGTCTGAGGAGCCTCCTGGACCCCACCCGAAATGCAGGGGTCCAGCCGCAGCAGCTCAATATTGCTACTTTGCAAACCCTAACCTCATTAAAACTCAGAGACAGAAAGAAACATATTCAGGAATGCTGCTCTTAGAATTAGTACAATTTACTTTTTCATTTGTCATCAGATATTCAAAATTATGCTTCCATATTCTTAAAACAAAACTAGTATTTTAAATTGTAATCACTCTGTTTCCTTCCATCATAAAGTAGGAGGACTACTTATTATGTGTCAAAAAGTTTTTCTTTTAAAAGTTTGTCTGCAACAGTCTGGCAACTTTTTGTTTATTTAGCATATATCCTCTATTCACCTGCTTCACTGTTGATGAGGTTGGTTGGGGCTGACATTTTTGGTAAATTATTTGGTAGAACCATAGGAAATTTCTGATACTCAACTGTCTTTGACATTTAAAAACTGCAATTTTGTGTGGGTCAAGCTAATAGCTGCTGCCATCTCTTCCTTTCCTGCAAATGACAGATTCTTCTGTGAGTTAAGGAGGAATGGAGAAATCCTCTTCTCCATCAAAAGAGCCAGGACTCCAGCGGAGATGGTGCGGCTCAGCACTCCCCTCTCAGCCTGCAGTTTCTAAGCTTGCGTGTCTCCATCCATAATCAACCCACTGGAATTTGAATATATTACTCCCTGCCAATCAGACGCTGACAGTTTACTTTGACCAACACAACTTTAAGTCATAGAAACTTCAGCTTAGGTCAATATTTTCTGAAGAGACTATGTCAGAACCGTACTTCCCCAATATTTGGCTAAATCCAAAGCTTTCAAAAGTAGTTTTAAAGTGGTTTTATCATACGTAGGACGTCCACTTCGTCTTCTTTTTTTTTCAATGTGAATAGATTTATACAGAATCGTACGTCTCTCAAACACACACACACACGTGCATGCATACATGCATGTACATGAGCATCAGTAAGAGTCTGAGTTTGCAAGAAGGCAGGCAAAAGTTTGGGATGCCGTCTCCTTAATGTAACTATTTCTCTGCAAAGAACCAAGTGAGCGCAGTGTTGCAACTTGGTCACAGCAGATTCTCAGAACCCACATTATGAGGTTCAAAATGTTGCAGACAAGTCACATGACTTGCCTCATAGAATCAGGAATTGTTCCATTCTAGCAATGCTCTGGGGTTCCATTTGATTTCGCCTTCCTTACTACCAGAGAGACAAAAAAGGAACTAGAAGGAAATTAGAAATAGGTGAATGACTGAGTGACCAGAGAGACTGATTTATGAGTGAAGACTGAGGGAAGCAGAACATCTCTCGACATCAGCAAACACTGATGACTATGACAGCTCACTGCGGAGGGGTCTGTGGTCGCTGTCTACAGATGCCGGACAGATAAGCCTTAGGAAGAGGCAGCATTAGTGCCTTGTAGCATGAACCACATAGGGGTGGTGACATGAAATTACAAAAAAAGTAATTCGTAGTTATAAGGATCATTTTAAAAACTCGAATTGGGAGTGTGTATTAGATGGATAGCAAAACTTCTGAGTCATAGTATCTTAATGAAAACTCCACTGTGTTTGAAAAAGATATTTCTCAGTCTCTCTTAGGTTAGCCTAATGCCTTTCAACTTTTGCCTACAGAAAGTTCTTCCTGAAATTTTCCTTAAATCCCATATGGTGCAGCTTAACCAGATCGCTCTTGCTCTGCTGCTGTTGGGAACGGTGCTTCATCCCAGGTCTCAAGCGTATGCTGGTCTGATCTTCTCTGCCAGCAACCAGGGCAAACCAAGACTGCATTAGCCTGTAAATGCCTGTCTCTGGATCTCCCTGCACAAGGACTATGCTATGGCTTCCTTCATATTTTCTTTTTTGAATGGTGTTAAAAACCATGTCCCCCTTCGTCAGCCTGATAGTGCCAATAGTTAAGTGATTTGTTTCAGGACTTCCCAAGGAAGTGCCATGAGGCCTTGGGAAAGTTGCTTACGCTGTGTGAGCCCATTGTCTTACCGGTAAAATAAATATGCTAATACCTTTTGGTATTCAGCCAAAAATATATATTCATCAGAAATAATACATGTAAAGCACCTTGTATTATAGTGGGCCTATACCATACATTCAATAGGGGTAGCTTTTTAATTCTTATTATAAATTATTCTTTTTGGTACATGTGTCTTAACTTCTTCACTGAATTCATATTCTCTAAAGTACCTAGCAGGTAGCAGATGCTTATGGATTGTCGATTCAATACCTGAATAGATTAATAAACCAATAGATCAATACCAATTATTACAAATTACAGAACATGCATGTAAAGGCGCCCTTCTCTCTGTAGCAAAGGTTGCTGATACAGGTATAGTTCATGCTGGGCCAGGCTGATACCATCTTAGCCATCCTGTCCCCAGTTCCAGAGTCCATTCTAGATATTGGTACTAAAGTCCTTTTGGGGTTAGAATGCATATGACCTTCCCAAGAAGATCCAATCTATTTTTATTATCTTTGCTGGACTCATGATAAAGTTGTGGACCAGAACTTGTGCTCAAAAAAGAATCAACTGCCTCGATATTGATGCATTTGACCATGTGCTCCTCTAGGTGTAGCCGATGATAACACTGTGATGGCAATAACAGCTACCATTTCATGATGTGTGTGTGTGTGTGGCATGTGTTTGTGATTTCTCAGGGTCCCAACAACCCTTATGAGTTGGATCTCCTTTTCTCATTTCACTGGAGAGAATCTCTGAAGCTCTGGCAGGAAGTACCTCCCCCAGGGTAATGTACAAGTGACCTGTCTTGGGTGTGTCTTCCCTGGTGTAGCTGCCTCAGTTCTAGCAGCGGCAGAGGTTTGGGGCCTCTTTGGAGACAGGGACGTGGGCATGGGGATCTAACGGAGACAGCCCATCAGCCTGCAGAAGGAACCAGGTCATTGGCCCTGGCAGATCCTTCTGCTCATAGCCTGCTGTTGGGCTCTGATAACATCCAGGACTCAGGACTCAGCCTTGACTTGTGAGGGGAGATAACAGACTCAGCAGACCTGGGCTTGGGCCTCTCCTCTCTCACCTACAAGGTGTCCTTTCACACCCCAGCACAAAACTTCCCAGCAAAGCTCCAGAGGATTAAGCAGAACTGCAGATAGAGTATTTCTGCATACATGAATATTAAGAAACGAAAACACAGTATTCTCTGATATCAGCAAATATACTCAGTTACACATAATCTTTTCTGATACAGTCAAACCAGGGAATACATATTAAGGATACAAACTGAGTTAAGTGTTATGTGAGTTTTGCATTGTTCCATTGGAAATACATCTGTATCCTATTCTTAGATTTTTAAGTTTCTAAAATTGTAAATGCCGTATGTGCTGATGAATCTATCTATAATTCTTTGTTGACCAGTGTCTATGGTTCTAGAACCTGAGATTTTCTGAAAAGGCAATACGAAAACAAACTGTTATTTGCGTGTGCTCAGGGAAAGAAGAATGTTTCTATGCAATTGTTAAATATTAGATGTAAGTCTGCTCTAATGACAATGGACCCCTGATTTATCACTATATACTGATGACTATGCTCTCATTTTTATACAAACCAGTGCTTTTGGCTGCCCGTATTCAGACATGAACTTGAAAAAGGAGGCAACACTTCATGATCGTTTGAGAGAACAAACACAGGCAAATTTGGAATCAGACTCTTCACATTTGAAATCAAAAAACCTCTGTAGTTTGAACTTCAATGGAAAACATGAAAAGGTGAACAGTCAACCCAGGTAAGAAACTTCTTGAAAATGTGAACCAGAAAGTAAACCATGTAGAATAGTAAAAGAACAATTTTGTTAATAGTAATAGTTTCTATTTATTTCTTCAAAAGAATTATTTTTATTTCTGGATATGTTCACTGGGCTGATAAAATTCATCTAAGCCTTGATCTTCATTTAAAAAATATTTTCTTTTGCTTCATCCTTAAATATTTGAATTTACCTTTTTCTAAATGTACATATTGTATATAAGCAGTAGAAAGTATATCTCATTTGTACCATTCCAAAAGATTTCCTTTATCTTAAAAAGTCTTTATTGTTTTGAATTGTTTCATAGATATTACCTCTTTTGGCACATGGACAAGTATCGGTATCTTCTTAGTCATATCAAGATTTCCTCTCTTATCTGTTACTTGTCTTTGTCATCTTTAATACAAATGTACCTCAGATATGATTTCTTCTTACACAGAATAGTTTCCATTTTGGTTTATTGACAACACATCTTCCCTTTGTTCCTAAATGTAAACTTGTGATTTTAAATATCAGTTTTCATTTTTTGTGTATATATAACTATATCCTAAGGAGCTGCAAGTACAGCCCTATGTGATTTTTTTAACCTAAATGAGTAAAACAATCTAAATAACATCTTTTCTCCAAAAAGCTCCATTCTCTATGCTGGGAATTATAAATACAGAAAAGTCTAACACTAAGTAAATAACAAGACCAGACAGAGACTGAGCCAAGAAAGCCTAGACAGAGAGATGAGAAATGGGCATTTTCCTGACCCTGCTGCTGGCAAAAGCCAATCATGTTCAAGATGTTGAGCACCCTAGACCCTGACTGTGCAAGATTTGAAGGGACGACTGCTTTTCCTAAACCTCAGAGCCTTGCTCTTTGCATTCAGCAGGTATAAAACAAAGACACACAGGCCTCTCTGTGGGTGCAGAGTTTCCACTGAAATCACTGCCAGCTGATTTGCACCTCCATCCCAGGTGGGGAGGTGCTCCTTCTCTTCCAAGGGGGCACCAGTTTATTTGGAGAATTTGGCTCATAGGGCACACTTTTCACATGGGTTTTACATCCTGGACTGTGGATATTCTTTTTATTCATACACATGTTATTTTAGAGAATTTGGGTGACATTTCATTTTTTGTTAAATTTTGAATATTTTGATTTGATCTCTGTGCACATGATTGTAGATTAGTGCTTCTCTCTATTGCATGATTTATTTCGTATGGATACACACACTTCTCTATTTTTATAACTGTATCTTGCATTTTTATTATTTGTTATACATCTACTCCTCTTGTTGAAACTTCACAGGGTCTCGTTGTTCTTTACTGCTGTTTCACACCCACACTGTTTACAACTTTATGTAGTTGAGAGCTTGAATGTCTTTCCATTTCCTGATTGGGAGAGAATTTTTTCTTTTTTAAGTGTTTTCCAAGGAACAGTGTTTATTTATTCCAGAATCATAGAGACCAGTACATTCATTCGCCCTTAATCTTTTTGCTATAATCTGTTGTATTTTTTTCAAATAAAAACCTAGTCAGTTTCTCTTGTAAATATTTTAGACATTCATATGTCTGTTGGCTGTATGAATGTCTTCTTTTGAGAAATGTCTGTTCATATCCTTTGCCCACTTTTTGATGGGGTTGTTTGTTTTTTTCTTGTAAATTTGTTTGAGTTCTTTGTAGGTTCTGGATATGCTCATCATCACTGGCCATCAGAGAAATGCAAATCAAAACCACAATGAGATACCATCTCACACCAGTTAGAATGGCGATCATTAAAAAGTCAGGAAACAACAGGTGCTGGAGAGGATGTGGAGAAATAGGAACACTTTTACACTGTTGGTGGGATTGTAAACTAGTTCAACCATTATGGAAAACAGTATGGCGATTCCTCAAGGATCTAGAACTAGATGTACCATATGACCCAGCCATCCCATTACTGGGTATATACCCAAAGGATTATAAATTATGTCGCTATAAAGACACATGCACACGTATGTTTATTGCAGCACTATTCACAATAGCAAAGACTTGGAATCAACCCAAATGTCCATCAGTGACAGACTGGATGAAGAAAATGTGGCACATATACACCATGGAATACTATGCAGCCATAAAAAGGGATGAGTTTGTGTCCTTTGTAGGGACATGGATGCAGCTGGAAACCATCATTCTTAGCAAACTATCACAAGAACAGAAAACCAAACACCGCATGTTCTCACTCATAGGTGGGAACTGAACAACGAGATCACTTGGACTCAGGAAGGGGAACATCACACACCGGGGCCTATCATGGGGAGGGGGGAGGGGGGAGGGATTGCATTGGGAGTTATACCTGATGTAAATGACGAGTTGATGGGTGCAGCACACCAACATGGCACAAGTATACATATGTAACAAACCTGCATGTTATGCACATGTACCCTACAACTTAAAGTATAATAATAATAAATAAATTTAAAAATAAAATAAAATAAAAAATAAAATAAAATTTAAATTAAAAAAAATATTTTAGACATTCATCCTCAATGTCAAAAATCACAGAAACGAAACAGATCTTTGAACTGCCTTAAAAAAAAAGATTGCTCTCAGAGGTTAGCTAAGTTTTTCCCTCTAGCAAACACAGATATGTTGCCTCCCCTATCTTGAACTCCTCTTAGGAGTTTAGCCTTTTTAACAATTAGCCATAAACTAATTGTTATGTGCCTTACCATTTATGAAGGGGCTTTACACTGAAATATATCAGATAGGAATAATTACTACAGATAGAAAGAAGGAGTTGAGAATGTTAGTTGATAATCAAGCAGACAAATCACAGACTGTCCTGTTCTACCAAATCCTATGTCACCTGTAATTAGCTGTGGGGGCAGGAGGTGTATGATACACATCATGAATCCTCAAGCCTATTTTTGCTTTTACATCTCAAGACCAAAGCCATCCTTGCATTCCAATATCTGTCCACTTTTTTTCCTAACCAATCATCCTAATAATGTTTGGATAAATCGTATTAGCAGTCATTCCCCTTTTGAGTTTACCCTCATCTCCATCACATCCTGTTCATAATCTTAAATTCCAGGTCGAGGGGAAAAAAAGAACAAAGGAATCAACAAGGAATGATATGTAGGTTAGTTATGCACAGATAAAACATATTTTAACTCTCTCCACAGCTTACTTGTAGTACTTTCCCAAGACTGCCTTATCTTGGCTCTTGAAATCACCAGCTATCAGATACAGGTGATGGAGAATATTTAAATTCTATCTCTCCTCTTCCGCATGTTGAGAAGAAATAACTTTTACTTGGCTCCTGTCCAAAAATAGGGGTGGGGGGTTAAATTGGTGAAAATCAGAGCTGTAATTTCCACTGGCCTCCAGTCAAGCCATCCGCCATTGAGCTCTGGACAGGCCTTCTGTAACTTTTTATACAAGCAACATTTGTCACATTAGAATATCCAGAGTTCCAGCCTGGGCAATATCATGAAACCCCATCTCTGCGAAAAATACAACAACAACAAAATAGCTGGGTGTGGTGGCATGTGCCTGTAGTTCCAGCTACTCAGGGGGCTGAGGTGGGAGGATCACTTGACCCTGGGAAGCAGAGGCTGCAGTGAGCTAAGATCACACCATTGCATTCTAGCTTAGGTGACAGAGTGAGACCCTGTCAAAAAACAAACAAAAAAAACAGAAAGAGATATGTGTGTGTGTGTATATATATATAAAAAATATATATACACATATATTTATATATATCCAGACTTCTTGTAATTCAAGTGAAAAATATAAAATTAACTTTGATAAACTTCCAAATTCAGTTAGATATTACCCAACAATTTAGATAATTTTTTTCTTTTCCTTAACTGCAACCCAATTTTTTGATTATTTTTAAAAAATATGTTTGCTCTTATATTAATCTTTGTATCAAGGTTATAGTTAGTAAATATATGGCTCCATTGCATGATTTAGTGGCAGAAATAGTCTATTTATGTTCACATTTTTTAGTAGAGTCATGTTTTAATTTTGAGAGATTTATGTATATACTGCTAGAGGTTTGCAAGAGTTATCTCTATAACAGTAAGATATAGATGTTATATTAACTGTAAAGAGTCATACTCACAATATCACAGTAAGTCACCGTTACTGAAAACCTGTATATATTCCTTTTTTATTTGTGCTAATAGAGTGAGTAGTATTATATTAATGGTGCATTAAATGGAGGTGAGTAGCTTACCCTTGAGTTTCTTTCATTCGGGTATATATAGTAGAGGAGAAAATACCTTAATTCATTTAACCATTTATAGTTTGCACATACATAACCTTTGGAGCTTCCCATAATTTTGTAATTTAGGCAAAGCAGACATTATTCTCGTCATAATATTGCCATTTATAGATGAGGAAATAGTAAGCTGGTAAGCTTATCTGGGACTGAAACATAGGTCTTCTGATTAAATACAACATATTAACAGTAAATTAATAATCATATCACCAGAAATATCAATGATAATAAGTATCTACTCTTAATAGCACATACTTACTTGGGGCTGTGAAGTGGTACACTAAACAATTTATGTACATCATAGTATTAATTTTATTTCATCCTCCCAACAAGCCTATATGTGGTAAGTTTTCTTATTCAGATTTTGTAACATGGGCACCTAGAAGTTCAGAGAGGTTAGGCAGTGTCTGAGGTCATACAGATGATAAGTAGAAAAAAATCCCACGTGCAATTCAACTACATTAGACTAGTGAAAGAATGACAGCTTAAGGCTTTGAAAAAGCCCAGCTCGGTTCATATTTAGTCTACTTTCTACTGATGTCTAGGATTCTCAAAGTCACCTTGTGATGCATCTATTTCTTATTTTGTGAAAATAGAAGCTGCACGTTCTGCACATATACTCCAGAACTTAAAGCATAATAATAATAATAAAAAGAAAATAGAACTACTGAAGGGAAGAATCTTACCATGTTTTCCCCAAACTGATGTTTCTTATTTATACTATATATAATACAAAATGTCCATCTTGAGCACATTTTATTATGATATACTAAAGGCTTCTACCTGCCCGCAATAAGAGAATAAAATGAATCGTTAAAACATTTTCATCATAAAGAAAATTACTTTGGAATGCACCTCCCCTCAACTCCCCATATTGCCTATTAGCTGGTTTCCCCAGGCCTGAGGGGGACATTTTTTCCAGGCATTTTTTTACCTTCCTAAGTGTTCTTTAATAACTTCCTTTGCCTCCCAGAAGCATTGTTTAATATATTCTAATTCACACAATTAATAGCACCACCATTTGTTAAAATACCTGTCATATTCTATCATTGCTATTAAGAAAATCTAAGAAAATGCCTAACAAAGCTCACTTTGTTTTTCCCGATGCCGGCCATATTATAAATTTCATGCACTTTTTGAAGGCTAATATTGGTAATGAAAATGCCTGGGAAAAGTTGTGGTAATCAGAAAAGATGGCATGTAGTGGAATAGTTCCTTAATGATCTTGATGATGAACTGCACTGCCATGAGCCAGCTAGTTTATTTCCACTAGGCAAATTAGCTGCAACATAAGTACCTTCTATGATGCCCACCCTCAGAATTATAACAATGTTAGTTGGTTGTCCCACACATTCACCTTCCAAGTGAGTAAATAGGTTCTTTAATCCACCAGACTCTCTCGCTTCTTACCTTCACTTTCTCACTCTTCACTCTCACTTTCTCTCAATTCTCTGCTTTGGGAGGTGGAGTCTACTTAGTGGCCCCACTCACTCCCCATCATCGCCTGCAGTATCGTTTTCATTCCTGCACTTGTGCCTTTTGTTTCCTTTCTTGGTACCTCATTTACTCCTGCCTGTATCTCCTCCCTTTCCCACGGCTCACTTTTCTCTTGGAGTTCTGTGGCAGTTCCAACCTGTAAGAGCTTCTTGAAGTTGGAGGTTGTGTTTTATGTGTCTCTCTATTTCTAACACTTAGTGTCATACCTGACACATACTAGGCACTCAACAATTTAAATGGATTTTGAGCAACCTACTAGGTGCCAAGGATGGTGGCTGGCCCTGAGAGGCTGAGTCTCTAAGAGCCAGTCCCATCCTTGCTCTCAGCATTCCTCTGTCCTTGAGGTCCACACCACACACCAGCAGCTTGTTTGTGTGTCCGCATGTACCTTTTTAATACTTTGTTTTGTGTATGCCGTATCTTCTCAAAAAGACTATAGGCTGCTAAAGAGAAGAACCAATTTACCCTTTTGCTTTTCCTTCTTTATGGTTCACATTTTAGGTCTTTAGCGTACCGAAGTTGATTGATTTCATTATATACATTTGTTTTTCTCTTAGAGTCTCAATTCCTTCACCTGTAAAATGGTCATAAATGTGAGGCTGACATAAGATTTTGAATATAGGAATATAGATGTAGGTAGATAGAGACATTGCTATAGGTATAGATATATGAATGGGCTTGGCACAGAGAAGAGACTATTGAAATTATAGTTCCATATCTTTTCTCCATTTTTATGAAAACCATTGATTTTAAAGTCTTGCAGTTGGGACCAGTTCTAGCGGTGTGTGTATCACACATCTCAACACCAACCATAGGAATTTAGACCTTTATTTATTTGGTCTAAGATAATACTCAGTGTCTATAACTAAATTAAGCCCCTTAATCAAGAAAGAGTGATCAAAACACCATTACAAGCCAGAGTTCTTCTTGCCCTATAGGGGGTTTTGGCTGGACAGGCAACCCCAAGGCCTTTCAGAGAAGCCCCCTCCAGTTCCCCACCTCCAATCAGACTCTGAGGAACCACTAGCCAGGCGTGATAACCTAGGAGCTCTGCAGTGGGAAAGGAGGACTCAAGAAATTAATTCAACTGCTGCAACGTGGAGACAAGGACACCAATGCCAAAGAATTTTGC
Organism: Papio anubis; assembly: GCF_008728515.1. Lineage (NCBI taxonomy): Eukaryota > Metazoa > Chordata > Mammalia > Primates > Cercopithecidae > Papio > Papio anubis. Next base: position 7,202,601 of record NC_044994.1, read on the forward strand.
TATTTCATCAGCACTGTTGATGGTGGCCCCTTTGAGCCCTCTGACTCCCAGCTCATTGCTCTCCTCACTGTTCCATACCACCACCTGCCCCAGAATTAAGATGCAGTCAGAATGGAATTCGGTTTTGGTCTATAGTTAGCTGACTAACACTTACCTTGTTGAATTCAGCACCGTGACCATAGCCAGTTCCTGAAATTAGACATATTCATTCATTCAAATTTATCTGTTGAATAAATATTTAGAAAATACTGTTCCAAACTCTAGTAATAGAGCAGGGAACAAAATAGACAAAAATTCTTGTTCTTATCAAGCTTTTCCTTGGTGATAAGAAAATCACCCAAACAAGTAAGTGGCAGGACAAGGATCTGAACTTAGGTGGGATGATTCCTGTCTGTGCAGACTTGGCAGTGGGCATGCTGATTCGCTCATGGCATTAATATTCATTCACTCCACAAATATGTGTGGAGCTGCTGCTGTTGCCAAGTGGTGTGTTAGGTAAAACAGTTCCATCTTTGCATGGAGCCGATTTTCAGGTAGGGGAGATGGAAGAGGAAGAAAGAAAGCAAACCATAAATGAAGAGAAAATCACAGATGGTTGACAGGTGCCGTAGGGAAGTAACGTGCAGTTGAAAGGGTGATACTCAAAATGATTTCAGTAATCACCTATCATAAAGGGCCCAGCCACTAAGGGAAAAAAGGTTCTGTTGAATATTGTGCATATTGAAAATGAAATGAGTTGTGCCCAGATCAGCTCAGGAGCATGGCGAGGGTCTGGGATGAGATGGAAGGGCCCAGCCCTTGCCAGGCTCCACCTGCCTCACTTTGTGGGTGCCTCACTAAAGTCTCTAGAGTCTTATATTTCTTAAATGAATGTACAGTTATGCTGAAACATTATGAAATAACCCATGGATGCCTTGCCATGTCTTCAAAATATTTTTCCAAGCTGATTCTCATAAAGAATTGTAAAATTTATTCTAAATCTCTGAATTTCTGGAATCCTGCCTTGGCTCAGGCTCTCAGTGACTAAATGCCACAGAACAGTGTGTCCTACAATGTCCACAGTTCCTTGCATAGAGGAAATATTAGTGTTTCCACACCCCAGAAAAATAAAACCTTGCTGCTTGAGCACCAGCGAGCATTTTATCATCTATATACTTAACCTGGCTTTAAAATAATTATTTCTCACTCATTGTAAAGAGTAAAGGTGGGACTTTAACATGATCTTTTTTCTCATTATCACAGCAGTACTTATGGGAAAAGAGACAGTTGAGTAGAAAGAAAAAAATAAAAATTAAAAACATTAATAATATCCACACCTTTTTCTACCAAGCAGTATAACATATAGATGTTTGGAAAAATATAAGAAAATGTCCACCTTAATAATTCCAGTAATGTAGAAGTTTTAAGAAATTAAGAATTTCTCATTCTCCACTCCTAACTCTGATGCTGCATGCTTAGGTCACTAGGGTTAACAGATTGCCACCTGCTCTCTGTATCCTTTCGATGTTCATGTATGCACATGTGTATGTATCTACATCTGCATGTATTAGTCCATTTCCATATTGTTATAAAAAACTGCCTGAGACTGGATACTTTATAAAGGAAAGAGGTTTAATTGACTCACAGTTCAGCATGGCTAGAGAGGCCTCAGGAAACTTACAATCATGGTGGAAGGTGAAGGGGAAGCAAGGCACCTTCTTCACAGAGTGGCAGGAAGAAGAATAACACAGGAGGAACTACCAAACACTAATAAGACCATCAGATCTTATGAGTACTCACTACCATGAAGAACAGCATGGGGAAACTGCCCCCATGGTTTAGATATTACCTGCACCTGGTCTCTCCCTTGACACATGGGGATTATAAGGATTATGATTCAAGATGAGATTTGGATGGGAACGCAAAGCCTAACCATATCAACGTATATTCACTCTTTTAAAATAATTTATATTAACATTTTGTTAATCTGCAATGTGTTTTATTTCATTTAACAATATGTCATGGGTAAATTGTCATATCAACACAAACAGACTCAATGCGTTAGTTTTAACAACTGCATTGTATTCCATAGTGTAGGCATACCGTAACTCATTCAACCATTCCCTTAAGGACCATGGTTTCCAGTATTTCTCCTCTTGTAAATAATGCTGCAGTAAACATTTTCATATGAATATTATGGATCTTATTATTTGCTGATGCTTTTTACTGCTATATTTTAGAAGGGGTTCATTACTTTTTATTTACAAACTAAACATATCGTATGAATCCTTAGATTGATAGAATCTCACAGGTCCTTGGTCCATTTTGCCTGACTGAGAATAAATAAATTCGCATATTCAAACTTATACACATGCATGGGAACATGGAGAGCTTGTGCAGGCCCCATAATTTGTCCCAGCTCCATGTCTTAACTCATTGCACACCACACCCCATCGCTAATTCTCCTTACCCCCACTCGCCCTACTTCTGCAGTGGCCCTCTCTGTGTTTCCTACGATAAAATTTGTTTTGAGGCCAAGTTCAAACTCATCTCCTGAAGGCTTTTTCTACTATCTTCCACCTTGTATGCAGAAAATGTCCTCCTGTTGTATGATCCAATAGCACATCATCTGTCTCTCTGATGTAGCCCTTTCTCAGTCTGCTTTGTGCAGAATCTGCCCTTGCACAAGTCTACAACCCCTAATAAGTCATGAGTCTTTTGGTGGCAGAAATCATCTCGGCAGAATGCAACAGCTGCAGGCAGGAAAATCTCAGAGAAATGTTGATTGAGTTTGGAGAATTTGCCTAAAAATAGAAGAGTCAGAGCCCAGTGTCTGCCTTTTAAGCCTTAAGTTATAACTAAACACAGTTATTGTGGCAGTTTGGGGAGCAGCTTCCCAGATAAGACAATCGCATGCTGTGTGTGTGTTTTTGAACTTATGGACCTTTTTAAAATATTTTTAACTTCTAGAACAGGGGTCAGTGAGCTTTTTTTTTTCTAAAGAGCCAGATGGTAAATATTTTAGGTGTGGCCAGCTATAAAGGTCTCTGCTACAACTACTCAGTTCAGCCCTCGTAGTGAAAGCAGCCCTAGACAGTAAGTAGAGAAGTGAGCGTGGCTGTGTTCTAGTGAAACTTTGTTTACAAAAAAAAGCAATGGGCAGGATTTGACTTATGGGGCATGGTTTACTAACTCTTGTTCTAGAAGGTGTCTAGGTACAGTTAGACTAACCTGAATTAAGTTCAAATCCTAGTTCTTCTACTTATTATGTGACTTTGAGCAAGCTTCTTAACCTGTCTTTTTGAACACATAAATAGAGGATTAATATTTCCTCCTTCATGTTAGGCATCTGTTTCAGGGCCTACCACTTAATGAGCACAGTATTGTCTTGTTAAGAGGAATGGAAGCCTAGTAATAGGGTAAGAGAAGATGCAGGCCCTTTCTTCCAACCGGAAGTAGAAAATCCTAAGGAAAGAGCACGTTGAAAAACAATGGATAGCAAAGACTCTTGGGTAACAGTGACAGCTTTTGCCTTTAGGTCATATGCACCTCTTTATGTAATAAATCAGGTATAAACAGATACACAGGTCTCTTGACACTTGCAACAGCAACAGCAATGCTATTAATAAAATACATTGAAGATTGTTTAGGATGCCCGGAGCTATTATGACTATATAAAAGCTATGGGCCAGGCTTCAGGAGGAATAATTGGTGCAACAGTAGTACATCCCTGGAGATTTAGACAGAGATTGAGACTATTTTAGCCAAAACATAAATGAAATATTAATCTTTGGCTCATGACCGGCCTACTCATTTTCAGACACATCTACTGTCTATATGCAGTGGATTCTTTTGAGATGCAGACTCCTCTGTGACTTTTCCCACTGCCCACAAGATGAAGTCCACATCCTCGTGAGAACCCATGCAAGGCCCTCCATGGCTGCTTTCAGCTTGTTCTGTCAAGCTACCTTTCGTTGCATGGTGCTTCAGCCAAATAAGTCGATTAGCTTATTCGGGTTCTCAGAACACTTCCCCATCCCATGTTACTTCTGCTCGTTCTGTTCCACCCTAATTCTCAAGACCTTTAGAAACCCATCAGTTACCCCCATCTTCATTCTCTAAGACCCCACTGGCCCAGCAACAGTCAAGTCTCTGCCTGTGACTTCCCTTTATCCATGCCTTCCATAAATAACCAGTAAACTGTACGTTATTGGAAGGTGATGTGTAAAGCAGGAGGAAACCTGGGTTTGGAGTCCAAAGACTTGAGATTGGACTTCATTTTGGCTCCATTAAGACCTGATTTGGGCTCCATTATCGACCTACTTTGTGCCCAAGATGGGGCAGGTTGTTGAATGTCTCTGAGACCAATCTCTCAATTTATAAAACAAGAATACTATCCCAACCTTGTAGAGTTTTTGTGAGAACGAAATGGGGAATGAAAAGACTAGGAGTCCTTAGTAGGTGCCTACCTCCTGGGAGTTCCCAGGAAATGCTAACTGGATCTGAACTGCTCACAGGGTTTGGCCTGGCGTATCTCCCTACTGATGTGATCATTTGAAAGCAAGACTGTACTGAAATATACCCAGGACCAATTGAAGAACTTCACATTAGAAAAAAGAAAAAAAAAGAAACAACCCAAAAAATTTATTTGATTTATTTTAAAATGTTCTTTAAAATACCCATCAAAGTTTTATATGTGGCAGACTGGCTTCTGTTTTTTAACTTTGTGAGATAGAAGCAAGATCTTGATTAGCATATATTGCAGAAGGGTGCTTTAAGATGGCTTGAAAATCAACCTGAAGATTCATAAAATTTGTAAAATTGAGGGGGAAATACCTAAAGATTTGCCAAAAATCATGTAAGCAGAGCTGAAATTGTTCTTTCCCCTGCCCCAAATTATTCTTTGCAAAGTGGTTGCACTGCACTACTTAGCACACGTGCTGTGCTTCCCAGCATCCTGTTTGACCCGTGCACTCTACCAGACACTCACTGCTTACATTTAAGCCACCTTTCTATAGTTTATATTCTCTCCTACAAGAATGCAAATATCAAAGCATGATATAGGCAAAAAAAGAATGTAAACAAATCCCGATGATACATATGTTGAATATAATTAAAATTATACATATTGAATTGATGAGAATATTACACACATTTTTATGCATGTCCATGATGCATAAGCGTTTTTACACTGGTTTTTAACATACTATTTCACTAGTTGCTCTGAACAACCCAGTGAGGCAAGTACTGTGTCCATTTAACAGATTGGAAGCTAAGATTGAGCATTTAAATATTCACTCTGGATCACAAACCTAGGGGCTGTGTCCTAGGTGTGAACTCAGGTTGTCGCACACTGAATGTGCTGTCTCTGCATTGCCCCCCAGGTGATTAAGTACATATGTTTAGTATGCTCCACAGTAGCCTTGTAGGACCTATTTGGTAAAGTCCAAAGTTGGGACTTCAACAAAAATTTTCTCCGTTTCTTGTCTTTTTGATAAAAAGCCTTGATGAGTAAGAGATATCTAACTGATAGAACCTTTCTGGCATGATATACTTGTGTAAACTTATAAATAAACATAGATACAATTATCTCCAATTCTGTAAGTCATTTAGGTTTCTACGTAGGGTTTTGGTAACTGAATTAGTTTCCTCATCTAACACAGAAATTAAAACAGTACTTCCATGACCATCTCAAATGCTTGTCAGTGAAAATGAAATGAGAGACTTTCTGTTCAAATACAGTAAGAAAATACATGTGCAAAGCAAGATATAAATTTCATTAAAATATATACAAATAAATTACTTGATTACCTCACAAGCTTATCTACCTAAAATTAATTACTGACTAATTAGCAACCCTGGAAAAGTTTTATTGTAGAAACTTCCATATTCATTATAAAGTCTGAGCCTCAAGTTTTAATGAAGTTCCATGATAAAAGAATAACAAAATTAGGCCATAGTACATACCGCAGCATCTTAAAAGTTAATTAATTCCCTGACATTCAGCAATGTAACTAAATTACTTTGTACAGTTGTTTGAGCACAGTGTCTGTAATCTTCTGATTAAAATAATGAGCCCCAAAGTCATCAGTAGCAATTATTATTTACTTACCTACCATCCCATCACCCACCATCCTGCCAACTCCTCCTCAGAATCTGAAGAGATTATTCTCCAGAGAGTTTTTGAAACTTTTTGCTGTAATAGAATGAGGGGGGGAAAGCTTTTTAAACTTCAGGGTTCAAAGTCAGAGTTTCTGAACAGAAGTGTGTTTTTAAAATCTTAAACTTAAAATTCTAACAAGGCTCTGTGCAGCAAAATACCTGCCAATTCACTATTGTTTACCCTGCAGTTTCTATTTAAATTTGTGCTGCTATCATGATTTCTTCCTACCTCACAGGATAATGAATCTAGATTTTATTTCTGTTCTTTGCCCAGACTTGTACAGCAGGCAAAGTGTTTGAAAATCAAAGGAAAAGAAGATATTGACTTGGATAATCTCTTCAGAGGTAAACACAAAAACACTAGCAAAAACACAGAATATACTTTTTGTTGTGCAGAATGTCTTATTTGTTTGACTGTTTGGTTTTAGCATTCCAGCAGGGAATGGTGGAAAAAGCCTAACTAGAGTCAGGAGAGACTTGTGTTCTGGTTCCCACCCTGCGAGTGAGTCCCTTCACTTCACTCCTCAAACGTTCATTTTCTCATGTTAAAAGTTAAAGGGCTGGACTCTATGATCTCTATGGGCCCCACTCACGATAGGAAACGTGTAAAGCTGTAGAAGTTAGAGGTTCAGTGGTTGAATCCCCCTCTGCCATCTGCAGAGGCCATGGAGGGAAACCAGGAGTGTCTCACTGCACTTGTGAAGGTGGGAGACTGTGAGATGTACCTCATTAGTAAGAAAGGCTAGAAGGGTATTAGGCAAAATATTGAACCATCAGAGCTGAGGAATCTGTTGGAGTCCAGGAGGAAGAATTGCATGTGTTCTTTTAGTTACGTTTCTTTCCAGTGAAGGCTCGATATAGACAGAATTTTGAGGTTAGATTATATTGTAGCAAGCTAAGGAATCAGTTTTCCCTGGGTTCTGTTTTGATTTAGTCAGATGCAAACATTGATAGTTTCTTACTAGTGTCCCGCCTGCAGCCTTGGTAGCTCTGTACATTTGTGTCTCCCGGAAGAGGTAGGAGATCTGTCTGCCTTCTAGAGGAAAGGAACATTGCTAAACTTTCTACTGACCTGGTAGAAGTCCAGTGAATTAGCACACTGTGCTGGACTGTGCCATCTCCAGTTACCCATCGGACTTTTCGTAAGAGGAGGAGAGGGTGCTTGGCAGTCATTGAACAAAAGGGCTGGGATGTCAGTGAGCAGTGCTGAACTGCTCACTTTAGGCAGAGATGGAGCTCTTGCTTGTGTTGTCTTCGAAGAATTGTGGATTTCATCTCAGCCACACAAGGCCTTTTCCTCAGAAAAGAGAGGGCAGTTGAATTACTTTGGTTTTCATTGTATAGCTACATGTTTCTCCCTCATAAGAAGAATTTCTATGTAATATAACCAGAGCTCAAGCTTGCTTTAAATAAAATAAATCACTGATGTTTTAGAAACTATTCCATACAAATGTTCTCATCCATCTTACCAAGCCTTCATTCTGTAAATGGCATGTTTTGGAACCATGTAAGAAGCCTTAAAAAAAGTGCCAGTGTTTTAATTCATAGTTTGACACTTTTGAAAATATCTCCACAGAGTAATTATGTATATGTTCTTGTTCAAACAGATACACAATTTTGTAGTTCATATCATAAATGTAGTAATGAAGATCATCCTTACAAAAATAGAAAATGTCATAGCAAAATGCATTTGCATACTGTGAAAGATGAAATCTCTTCCAAGATGCTCAGAATGCACTTGCTCGTTTCTGCATCATGTATAAGAAGTTTACACCCATATGCTTGTATTTATTCATGCATTTACTGTGCTCTTTAATTTAAACATATCCTCGCAGCAGAGGTCTTTGTTATCAGATATGGCATTTATGTCAGAAGAGTGTGCAGTGGGAGGAGCAGTCGGCCTTAGGTGGAGCACACGGCTGCCTGTGGACCCAGACCAGCGTGTATTGGGGAAGTGCAGGCGGGGTTCATTCCATCCCATGAAATTGGCAGGCCGTGGTTAGCACCTGCTTTCTAGTTTAGCCTTTTGTCAACCAAAGTGGCTCTTCCTTGTATGTCTGGAGTCCCCAACACCTATACCACAGACCGATCTGTAGACTGTTAGGAACTGGGCTGCATAACAGCAGGTGAGCAGAGGGCAGGCGAGGGAGCAAAGCTTTATCTGCATTCACAGCTGCTCTCCATTGCTCACATGACCACCTGAGCTCCGCCTCCTGTCAGATCAGCTGCAGCATTAGATTCTCCTAGGAGCACGAACACTGTTGTGACCTGCACGTGTGAGGGATCTAGGGTGCGTGCTCCTTATGAGAATCTAACGCCTGACGATCTGTCACTGTCTCCTATCACCCCCAGATGGGACTGTCTAGTTGTAGGAAAACAAGCTCAGGGCTCCCACTGATTCTACGTTATGGGGAGTTGCATAGTTATTTCATTATCTATTACAATGTAATAATAATAGAAATAAAGTGCACAATAAATGTAATGTGCTTGAATCATCCCAAAACTATTCCCCCACCCTGGTCTGTGGAAAAATTGTCTTCCACGAGACCAGTTCCTGGTGCCACTAAAGTTTGGGGACCTCTGTACTATGGGACTAATCCCCATTATTACAAAGTTTATTTGCTTTGGTTCTGACATGGATGAGACAAAATAATGAAAATAATAATGTTCTTACAGTGATATTAAACAATTATTTAATATTTTCTTTTATTTTTCTTCAGCCTGTAAATCTGATCATAATATCCCATATCCATGGCCTTCCTTTTTTTCCCTTTTTTTTTTTTTTTTTTTTTTTTGAGATGGCGTCTCCCTCTGTCACCCAGTCTGGAGTGCAATGGCGTGATCTCTGCTCACTGCAATCTCTGCCTCCTGGGTTCAAGTGATTCTCCTGTCTCAGTCTCCCGAGTAACTGGGATTATAGGCTCGCAATGCCACACTCAGCTAATTTTTTGTAGTTTAGTAGAGACGAAGTTTCACTGTGTTGCTCAGGCTGTTCTTGAACTCTTCAGCTCAGCTAATCCATCCTCCTCGGCCTCCCAAAGTGCTGGGATTACAGGCATGAGCCACTGCACCCAGCCTTCCCCACCCCGCCTTTTTTTTTTTTTGGTCTCGGCATAGATTTGAATGAGTGCCTTCTTCATTCATCAGGAGTCTTTTATTTGTTTGTTTATTATTTATTTATTATTTATTTATTTATTTATTGAGATGAAGTCTCACTCTGTCACCCAAGCTGGAGTGCAGTGGCACGATCTTGGCTCACTGTAACCTCTGCCTCGGGGTTCAAGTGATTCTCTTGCCTCAGCTTCCTAAGTAGCTGGAACTACAGGTGTGCACCACCGAACCCAGCTTACTTTTGTATTTTTAGTAGAGATGGGGTTTCACTATGTTGGCCAGGCTGGTCTCAAACTCCTGACCCTGTGATCCACTCACGTTGGCCTCCCAAAGTGTTGGGATTACAGGCGTGAGCCACTGTGCCCAGTCAGGGTCTTCTTTTTTTTTTTTTTTTTTAAGGACAGTGGGCTAAAATTTGTGCTCTATTTCATCTATGAGGGGAGGTTGTATACACTGGATTTTTAGAAATTGTATACACACATGCATACATTCACACGCAGATTCTGTTTTTTATATCTTGGGCGTGTTTTCCATTTTTACTGGAAAAAATCATTTTTTAAAAATCATTTTATTTTAAAAATCATTTTATTCGCCATATATATCTTGGCATACTTAATAAAAATATTTTAAAGACTACCCATTATTTTCAAGTATAATTCTTAGCTACTGAACACACTTTTTTCAATATGTAAGCATATATCACAATAATTTATAAACATAAGATTGGATAAACATATGTAACAACAATAATATATAAACATAAGATTGGATGATAGAAATTTTAATTACTTTGTAATGATAAAATTCTGTAGAGGAAACCATGATTATGTTAAAAGGATGTTGGTTGTGCATAACAGGAGCAAGTTGAAACTTGTCTTACTAATCCAAGGTTTACAGGTAAGCTTATTGAGTGTTACTCCTAAGACATGACAGTGAAACAGTGAAATTCTAATGAAATGTAAACATATTCAAAGAAAACATAGCCAACCATAGAAATGCTGACCCTACTTCCATTCAAGATTCTAGGCGTGCAACCAGGGAACTTAGTGACTACAAGCTCTTTGATGTAAATGAAGAAAGGGATTGTTGCGAACAGCATGAAGATGTCCCACAGAAAGTGATACTGGCGAAAACAAAAAAAAAAAACACTTTTTTAAAGAAACTCTCAGAGATATTTCACAACATCGTAAGTGCAAAGGATAAAATGTTAGAAGTGAATCTAACTTAAATTTAGGAATATGACAGTTTACCAAGGAATGGAAAAGATGGTCTCTTCATTTCACAGTTGCAGGACAAAAAGAAAGCAAACACTCCTTGGACAACTCTTGATAAGTTTGTTTTTTTTTTTAACAAAGAAATAAAACACCTTATCTCAATGTATTAAATGTTATAAACGACAGCATACTAATTAAATATTACTTTCACTAGTTTTAAATTTTCCCTAAGTATTTATGATGGACAGTAAAAGAGTTGTTAATATTTTGACCAAAATTTGTGAAGGTCATGAGAAAAGAATTACAGTTTTCCCCATTGATTATTAAGCTCAGTTTGCATGGTTTCAGCTTGCATCATCAATTTTATAGCCCCTGACTACCATGCCAAGTGAGAACTCCCTATGTTTTATTGAGGACTGTTTCAAATATGTTCGTAGGAGAAGCTGATCTGTAATTTTCCTTCTTGTAATGTCTTCATCTTGTTTTGATATTCCCTCTTTCTCCATTATCACCATTATCACCAAGAGGTGTTATGTAAGATTCACAACATTTATTTTTTAACCGTTTAGATGAGTTCACAGACAGGAAAGCTATCTGAGCCTAAAGTTTTTTTATTAAAAGAATTTTAATTGTAGATTCAATTTCTTTAATAGATTGAGGACTTTAGATTTTTAAAATTTCTTCTTGTATTAGTTTTTCTAGAAATTTATATATTTCTTCTAGGAATTTGTATATGACATGTAAATTTTCAAGTCTGTTGCTATAGAGTTGTTTATAATCCCCTCTGATGAGCTTTTTAGTGTCTGCAGATTCTATAGTTATGTCCCTTTTTCATTCTTGGAATTGATGTTCATGTGCTCGTGTGTTTTCTCTCTCCCTCTCTCTCTCTCACGCTCGCTCTCTGGTTTTGCCTCAGTCTCTTTCAATTAATCCTGCTAAAGATTTACTGATCTTTACAATGGACCAATTTTTGGCTGTGTTGATTTTCTCTAGTGTGCATTTGTTTTCTCTGTTATTAATTTCTGCTATTATGTTTCTGCCTGCCTTCCACTCTCTTTGGCATTCATTTACTATCATTTTTCTAACTTCTTTAAATTATTACTTAGATATTGTGTTTTTAAATATATTTTAATATATGCACCTAAAGCTATATTAGCATTAGTTTAAGCATAGCTTTTCCTGCATTCCATGAGTTTTGATTTGTCAAATTTCATAATAATTTAATTCAAAATATTTTCTCATTTACATTGTTTCTCTTTTGTATGTGGGTTGAAGTATACTGATTCATTTCCAGATATTTGGGGATTTTATTATCTTTTCGTTATTGATTTTGAATTTTATTCCACTGTGGTCAGAAAGTATATTCTGAGCAATTGTTAATCATACGGTTAGATCTTTATTATCTTTACTGAAACATTTTTTCCTGCTTATTCATTTGATTCCTGAAAAAATGTGTTAAAGTCCTCTACTATGGTTGTGATATTATCTGGTTTTCCTTTTATTATACATATTTTTAGTCTATATTACTAGGCTCATGAAAATTAGAACATTAGAATATTCATAATCAATTGACCCTTCAACATTTTGAAATATATATTTTATTTCTCCAAATGCTTCTTGCCTTTAAGTTTCCTTTGTCTGATATTAGCAGTATTCTTCTGATTAGTATTTGTATGTTATATTTATTTCCATGCTTTTATATGCTCCATCACTGTCCTATGTTTAATATGACACTTCTAAGTGACATGTGATTTTTAGGTTTAAATTCAATCTCATGGCAATCTCTCTTTCTTTCTTTCTTTCTTTCTCTTTCTTTCTTTCTTTCTTTCTTTCTTTCTTTCTTTCTTTCTTTCTTTCTTTCTCTCTCTCTCTCTCTCTCTCTCTCTCTCTCTCTCTTTCTTTCTTCTTTTTCTTTCTTTCTTCTTTATGGGATCTATCTCTGTCACCCTAGACTGGAGAGCAGTGGCGCGATTATGGCTCACTGCAACCTTGGCCTCCCAGACTCAAGCAATCCTCTTACTTCAGCCTCCCAAAGTGCTGGGATTACAGGTGTGAGCCACTGCACCCAGTTGACAGGAGTCTCTTAATTGAAGTATTTAATACATTTATATCTAATGTTATTAAAGTTAAGTTGGACTTAGGGTTATTATGTTTTTTTTTTTTAATTGACAGAGTCTCACTCTGTCTCCCAGGCTGCAGTGCAGTGGTGCAATCCAGGCTCAATGCAACCTCCACCTCCTTGGTTCAAGCAATTCTGGTGCCTCTGCCTCACAAGTAGCTGGGATTACAGGTGTGTACAACCATGCCCAGCTAATTTTTGTGTTTTTAGTAGAGACAGGGTTTCATCATGTTGGCCAGGCTGGTCTCAAACTTCTGGCCTCAAGTGATCTTCCCACTGTGGCCTCCCAAAGTGCTGGGATAACAGGTATAAGTCACCGTGCCCAGCCTATTGCTACCATCTCTATAATTGTTTTCTATTTTTCTCAGTAGTTTGTATTCAATTTTATATTTTTGCTTTATCTTTTTAAATCAAAATTCATGTGAGTGTACCATTTTCCATCTATTACCTTATTTATTTTTAATATTCTGTTAGTAGATATCCCAGCTACTACAAAATGCATCTTTATATAGAATCATTTTTCCTCTATCTGAAAAAGTATCTTTTGTACTTCATTTATAGTGTCTTCTAGTTATTATTTTTTTTTAGACAGGGTTTCACTCTGTCACCCAGGCTGGAGTGTGGTGGTGCGATCACAGCTCACTGCAGCCTCAACCTATGGGGCTCAAGTGATCCTCCCACCTCAGCCTCTGGAGTAGCTGGGCCTACAGGTGCGTGCCACCATGCCCAGCTAATTTTTGCTTTTGGTTTTTTTTTTTTTTTTTTGTAAAAATGGGGTCTCACTATGTTGCTCAGGCCAGTCTCAAATTCCTGGGTTCAAACAGTCTGACTGTTTTAACCTCCCAAAGTGCTGGGATTACACACGTGAGCCACTGTGCTTGGCCTAGCTGATTTTTTTTTTTTTTTTTTTTTTGAGTAAGTTTTTCTTTGTCCAGAAATGTCCTTTTTTCACCCAAACTTTTGAAGAATATTTTTACAGGTTATAGAATTCTAGATTGGCAGTTAATTTTTTTCAGGCTTTAAATATGATAATCCATTGGCTTCTGACTTCTATTGTTTCTCTCAAGAAGTCAGCTGTAGCTTTATTGTGTCTCTGAAAGGAGTATGTCTTGGAGTGTGTCACATTTTATCTGATTACTTGTAAGGTTTTTCTGTTGTCTTTCATTTTTAGCAGTTTTACTATGAAGTGCCTTATATTTGTCTCTTTAGGATCCATAGTGCTTAAGTCTGTGGGTGTATGGCTTTTTACCACTTTGAAAAAATTGACCATTATCTCCTCAGATATTGTTTATGCTCCATTCTCTCTCATTTCCCCTATTGAGACTCTGTCTACGAATATATTAGACTTTCTTAGTTGTATGTCTTAAGAGCTCTTTTCTTTATTTCCCCTCCATTTTTAGTACATACTTCAGCCTGGATATTTTTCTAGTGTCCTATTTTCAAGATCAGTAATTCTCTCTTCAACTGTCTCCAAACTGCTATTACACTCATGTAATTAATTTTTAATTAAAGTATTGTATATTTCTTAGTTTGGCAATTTACCTATGTATGATTTTAATAGACCTTAGTTCCTGAGTAAAATTCTCTATCTTGCCATCTAATTTCTTAAACACATTAGTCACTGTTATTTATCTGAGTCATCTTTCGCCTTTGTTAGTGGAGCACTGAGTGAGTGAGATCAGCCTCGCCAAATGCATGGGAGCTGGGTGAGGCTTACTGCTGCCTGCTCCTCCCCACTCCCTTTGTGAACTCTTCTGTGCAGTAGAGACAGTTATACTCCCTTCTGGAACATTAGCCCAGTGGCCTGAGAACCACCTCCCAATACTCACAGTGGCCACAGCTTGCCCAGCTCAAGAAAAGTCAGAGCACAGACCTGCCTAACCCTGCCCTCACTTGGTTGTGCCCCTCCACCCATCCTGGTAGCTTAACACAAAGGACATAAACTTTGGGGAACTTTATAGCCCTGCCTATCACCTGAGGAAAAAAAAAAACACGCACACTTTCCCTCAGCAACTTATGGCAAGCTTAAATCCCACTGCTACTACTGCAGCTGGGTGCTGTTTTACAAATGCCACCTCATGGCTGGAGGCCGTCCAACATGGGCCATTAAACACCTCTAGGTAGAATGTGCCCAGGAAGGAGAAAATGAGTATGTGACCTCAGCTATCACCATTGCGTACAACACCCTGACTAAACAGAGGTTCTGAGCCTCTCCATGTGACAAGTTCACTGCAATTGTAACTATCATTTGAGAAACCCAACACACTAAGCCTCATCTCCAACCAAGAAATCTCACAAAGTGTATATAACTCCCCTGCCATCTCCATCAGAGATGGTGCTGGCATACTCTGCTGGGAGACTTGAAGTTAGTTCGCATTTCTGGATCCCTTGCAGACATTCCCCTGCACCAGCTCAAAGTGTGGTAGTCACACTGGGTATCTAGACCCAGAAGAGCACTAACAATCACTGTGGTCTGGGTCTCAGGAAGTCTCATTCCTAGGGGAAGGGGGAGAGCATCACATCAAGGGAATATCTCATGGGAAAAAGAATCTGCATGGCAGGCCTTGAGTCCCAGATTTTTCCACTAGTGGGACGTTTCTTGTAGCAGAGACACAATTGCAGTGCTGGGTGCAGTAAGGAAAGTCTACACCTCTACCCCAACAATCGGGCAGCATCTCTGATCATAAAGGGGCTTGGAAAGGGGATCCTTTTTCCCCACTGGTACACCACTGCACACACAGCTGGGGCTTCTCCCACAGGAATGCAGTGTAGATGCATGTATAGACGGCCTTCCAGGAACAATTTAGGGTGATTGCATCCCCACAGGAGGAGCCCTTCTCAGATTCAGGCTTGCAGAGTCACAACTCCTCTCTACTTGGAACATCAGCATTCCTACAGATGCAAAGAGGTACTTGTCTGATCTGAATAGCTGGAATACTGGGACAAGAAGGTGGATAGCTTTCCTGCTTGCCTGGCAGTGGAGCTGAGGTAGCTTCCACCCTTCACTCTGATAAAACCTCACCACATTTAATTTAGAGTTCCCCCAGGCACCTTCATCAAGGCTGGGACCTCTGCCCAGCATTAGGTATTATACATACCCATCTTTTTAGCTACCACAAATGCCTACCCCAGGGATATCCCTCCTATTGGCCTGAATCATCAGCTTAGTAAATAAAATACTGGGAAAAATTAAATAAATAAAGAAGTGTACACCATGGGAGAATGAGATAAGCTTCAAGAGATCCTAGCCATTCCATCCCTACAGGAGACAGTGAACTTGCCCACAGGCCAAATGCATAACTACTGCAACCAGAGCTTGGGAAAGCCAGTGCACAAAAACTCTCTTTAACTAAGGAACTCCTACAGAGTCTTCACCACTAAAAGCATCAAGAATCAAATTAGGCTATAATAAACTATAAACATTAAAGTCAGATCCTTAAGAGGAAAAAGAAGAAATTAAAGAAAAAGCACAGTCAAATAAAAAATAAATTTTGAGAACAATTTGAAGAAATGGTCCACCCAAATGAGAAGGAACCAGAAAGGTAATTCTGGTAATATGACAAAACGGGGTTATATAACATCCCCAAGAAATCACACTAGCTCTCAGCAATGGATCCAAACCAAGATTAAGTCTTTGAAATACCAGATAAAGAATTTAGAAGGTTGCTTATTAAATTACTCAAGGAGATACTAGAGAAAGGTGAAAACCAACATAAAGAATTTTTAAAAAAAAAAATTTAGGAGATGAATGAAAATTTTCCAGAGAGATTGATACCATGAAGTAAAACCAGTCAGAACTTCTGGAAATGAAAGTCACCCTTAGGGAAATGCAAAATACAGTGGAAAAGTTTCTTCAATAGACTAGAACAAATAGAAGAAAGAATCTCAGAGCTCAAATATCAGGTTGTTGAATTAACCCAGTCAAAGATGAAGAAAAAAGAATCTCAAGAGATGAATAAAGTGTCTAAGAAATATGGGATCATGTAAAATGGCCAAATCTAAGAATAATTGGTATTCCTGAGGGAAAAGAGAAGTCTAAATGTTTAGAAAACTTATTTGAGGGAATAATTGAGAAAACTTCCTTGGCCTTTGTAGAGATCTATATATCCAAATATAGAAAACTCAAAGAACTCCTGGGAAATTCATTGCAAAAAGATCATCACCAAGGCACCTAGTCATCAGGCTATCTAAAGTCTACTTGAAGAAATGAGTTAAAGTTTAAGAGCTGTGAGACAAAAGCATAAGGTGACCTATAAAGGAAAACCTATCCAACTAACAGCAGATTTCTCAGCAGAAACCCTACAAGCCAGAAGGGATTGGGGTCCTATCTTTAGCTTCCTTAAGCAAAATAATTGTAAGCCAAGAATTTTGTATCCAGAAAAACTAAGCTTCATAAATGAAGGAGAGATAAAGTCTTTCTCAGACTAACAAATGCTGACAAACAAATATGCACCAAAATAGAACTTCCTTAAAGCACAAATCTCACAAGTCCTATAAAATAATAACACAATGAAAAAAAGAACAAAGTATCTAGGCAACATCTAATATGATCACGAGAAGAGTACCTTACATCTCAATAATAATGCTGAATATAAATGGCCAAAGTGCCTCACTTAAAAGACACAGAATGGCAGAATGCATAAAAAAAATCAAATATCCGCTATGTTCAAGAGACCCACCTAACACACAAGGAGTCACATAAACTTAAGGTAAAGGAATGGAAAAATATATTCTATGCAACTGGAAACAAAAGTGAGCAGAAGTAGCTATTCTTATATCACACAAAACAGACTTTAAAGCAACAACAGTTAAAAAAAGAATGACATTACATGATGATAAAAGGATTAGTCCAACAAGAAGATATTACAATCCTAAATTTACATGCACCTAACCCTAGAGCTCCCAGATTTATAAAATAATTACTACTAGACCCAAGAAATAAGGTAGACAGCAACACACTAATAGTGGGGTAGTTTAATACTTCACCAACAGCACTAGAAGATCATCAAGACAGCACCAACAGCACTAGACGATCATCAAGACAGAAAGTCAAGAAAGAAACAGCAGACTTAAACTATACCCTAGAACAAATGGACTTAACAGGTGTTCACAGAACACTCTTCCCAAATACAGAATATACATTCTATTCATCAGCACATGGAGCATTCTCTAAGATAGACCATATGATAGACCATAAAACAAGTCTCAATAAATTTTAAAAAATCGAAATTATAACAAGGGTCTTCTCAGACCATAGTGGAATAAAACTGGAAATCAACTCCAAAAGGAACTCTCAAAACTATACAAATACATGGAAGTTAAATAATTTGCTTTTGAATAATTTTTGGTGTAACAATGAAATCAAGGTCTAAATTAGAAAATTCTTAGAAATGAATGATAGTAATGACAGAACTTATTAAAGCCTCTGGGATACAGCAAAAGCAGCCCTAAGAGGAAAGTTCATAGTATTAAATGTGTGCATCAAAAAGTCTGAAAAAGCACAAATCAACAACCTAATATCACTTCTCAAGAAACTAGGGTAACAAGAACGACTTACACCCACACCCAGGAGAAGAAAAGAAATATTAAAGATCAGAGCAGAACTAAATGAAATTGAAACAAAAAGAACATTACAGAAGGTAAATGAAACAAAAAGCTGGTTCTTTGAAAAGATAAACAAATTTGATAGACCATTAGCAAGATTAACCAAGAAAAAAGAGAAGATCCATATAAGCTCAATTATTCAGTAGAAATGAAACTGGATATATTACAATTGATACCACAGAAACACAAAATATCATTCAAAGCTACTGTGAACAATTTTGCGCACACAAATTAGAAACTCTAGAGGAAATGGATAAATTCCTGAGACATAAAACCATCCTAGATTAAATCAGGAAGAAATAGAAGCCCTGAATAGACCAATAACAGGCATCAAGATTTAATCCGTAATACAAAAATTGCCATCAACAGCAAAAAAGTCCAGGACCAGATGGATTTACAGCTGAATTCTACCAAACATTTGAAGAAGAATTGGTACCAATTCTATTGAAACTGTTCCAAAAGATAAAGAAGGAATCCTTCCTAAATCATTATATGAAGCCGGTATCACCCTAATACCAAAACCAGGAAAGGACATAACAAAAAAAGAAAATTTCAATATCCTTGATGAACATAGATGCAAAAATCCTCAACAAAATACTACCTAACCAAATCCAACAGCACATCAAAAATAATAATAATACATTATGATCAAGTAGATTTCATCCCAGAGTTGCAGGTATAGTTTAACATGTGCAAGTCAATAGATGTGATACATCATATAGATAGAATTAAAAACAAAAACCATATGATCATCTCAATAGACACAGAAAATGCATTTGATAAAATTCAACATCCCTTTATTCTAAAACCCTCAACAAAATAGGCATAGAAGGGGCTTACCTCAAAATAACAAAAGCCATATAAGGTAAACCCATAGGCTGAATGGGGAAGAGTTTAAAGCATTCCCAGTGAGAACTGGAACAAGACAAGGATGCCCACTTTTACCACGTCTATTCAACATAATACTGGAAGTCCTAACCAGAGCAATCAAACAAGGGAAAGAAATAAAGAGTATCTGAAGTGGAAAAGAATAATTCAGCCTGTCACGATTCATCAATGATATGATAATATACTTAGAAAACCCTAAATACTCATCCAAAAGACTCCTAGATCTCATAAACAAATTCAGTAGGGTCTCAGGTTACAAAATCAATGTACACAAATCAGTAGACACCGACAAAGACTAAGCCAAAAATAAAATCAAGAACTCAGTCCCTTTTCAACTGCAAAAATAAATAAATAAATAAATAAATAAAAACAAGCCTGGGAATATACTTAACCAAGGAGGTGAAAGATTTCTACAAGGAAAATGACAAAGCACTGCTGAGAGAACTCATAGATGGCACAAACATATGGAAACACACCCCATGCTCATGGATGGGAAGAATCAATATTCTGAAAATGACCATACTGCCAAAAGTAATCTACAGATTCAATGCAATTCCCATCAAAATATCATCATTCTTTACAGAACTAGAAAAAGCCATTCTAAAATTCATATGGAACCAAAAAAGAGCCTGCATGACCAAAGCAATACTAAGCAAAAGGAACAAATATGGAGGTGTCACATTACCCAACTTCAAATTATACCAGAAGGCTGTAGTTATCAAAACAGCAGGGTACTGGTATAAAAATTAGGCAAGTACACCAATGGAACTGAATAGAGAACCGAGAAATAAAATCAAGTACTTATAGCCAACTGATCTTTAACAAAGCATACAAAAACATAAATTGGGGAAAGGACACCCTATTCAATAAACGGTGGTAGGAAAACCGTCAAGCCCATGTAGAAGAATGAAACTGGATCCCCATCTCTCACCTTATACAAAAATCAACTCAAGATGGATCTAAGATCTGAAGCCATAAAAATTATAGAAGATAACATTGGAAAAACTCTTCTGGACATTAGCTTAGGCAAAGAATTCATGACTAAGGTCCCATAAGCAAATACAGCAAAAACAAAAATAAATAAATGAGACCTAATTAAACTAAAAAGTGTCTGTGCAACAAAAGAAATAATCGGCAGAGTAAACAGACAACCCACAGAGTGGGAGAAAATATTTGCAAAGTGCATTTAACAAATGACTAGTATCCAGAATCTATAGGGGACTCAAACAAATCAGTAAGACAAAAATAATAATAATCCCATCAAAAAGTGGGCAAAGGACATGAATAGACATTTCTCAAAAGAAGATATACAAACTGCCAACAGACATACGAAAAAGTGCTCAGTATCACTAATCATCAGGGAAATGCAATGGGATACCACCTTACTCCTGCAAGAATGGCCATAATTAAGTCAAAAAACAGTAGATGTTGGCATGGATGTGGTGAAAAGGGAACACTTTTACACTACTGGCGGGAGTGTAAAGTAGTGCAACCACTATGAAAAACAGTATGGAGATTCTTTAAACAACTGAAAGTAAGACTACCATTTGATCCAACAATCCCGCTATTGGATATCTACCCAAAGGCAAATAAGTCATTATATTAAAAAGACACACACACACACACACACACAGAGATGTTTATAGCAGCACAATTCTCAGTTGCAAAGATATGGTACTAACCTAAGTGCCATTGACCAATGAATGGATAAAGGAAATGTGGTATATATACACCATGGAATACTACTGAGCCATAACAAGAAATGAAATGATGCCTTTTGTAGCAACTTGCATGGAGCTGGAGGCCATTATTCTAAGTGAACTAACTGAGTAATGGAAAACCAAATAACATATGTTCTCACTTAAAAGAGGGAGCTAAGCTATGAGGATGCAAAGACATAAGAGTGATATAATGGACTTTGGGGACTCAGGGAGGAAGGTTAAGAGGTGGGTAAGGGATAAAAGGTTGACTGCATATTAGGTACAGTTTACACTGCTTGGATGACGGGTGCACTAAAATCTCAGGAATCACCACTAAAGAACTTATCCATGTAACCAAAAACCACCTGTACCTCCAAAACTATTGAAATTTTTTAAAAAAAGAATTGGAAGTGCTAGTATTCAAAATCAACATAACAGAAATGAAGAATGCCTTTGACAGGCTCATTAACAGACTCAACATGACTGAAGAAAGCATCAGTGGGCTTTAAGATGTGTCCATATAACCTCCCAATCTAAAAAGCAAAGAGAAAAAAAAGATGAAAAAGACATTACAGAATATCTGTGAACTGTGAGAACTGTGGGATAATTACAAAGGGTATAACGTGCAATGGAAATACCAGAAAGAGAAGAAAGACGAAAAGCAGCAGAAGAAATATTTGAAATTATAATGGCTGAGAATTTTTTAGAATTAATGGCAGACACCAAAACACATATCCAGTCAGCACGAAGAATACCAAGCAGGATAAATATCAAAGCATCTGAACCTACATATGTCGTATTCACACTCTACAGAATCAAAGATGAAGAGAAAATCTTGAAAGAAGCCAGAGGAAAATAATCACCTTACCCATAGAGGAGCAATGATAAGAATTACATTGGACTT
Source organism: Papio anubis (assembly GCF_008728515.1). Classification (NCBI taxonomy): domain Eukaryota; kingdom Metazoa; phylum Chordata; class Mammalia; order Primates; family Cercopithecidae; genus Papio; species Papio anubis. The sequence continues at coordinate 7,224,282 of NC_044994.1, forward strand.
CTCTTCAGAAACTACGTGAGCCAGAAGAGAGTGGAGCAAAATGTTTAAAGTATTGAAAGAAAATTCCACAACCTATAATTCTGTATGCAGTAAAATTATTCTTCAAAAGTGAAGGAAGCATAAAGACTTTCTCAAACAAAAGCTGAGGAAATTTGTCTCCAGTAGAACTGCCTTACAAGAAGTTTTAAAATAAGTTTTCCAGCGGGTGCGGTGGCTCACGCCTGTAATCCCAGCACTTTGGGAGGCCGGGGCGGGCGGATCACGAGGTCAGGAGATCGAGACCATCCTGGCTAACACGGTGAAACGCCGTCTCTACTAAAAATACAAAAAAATGCCGGGCGTGGTGGCGGCGCCTGTAGTCCCAGCTACTCGGGAGGCTGAGGCAGGAGAATGGCGTGAACCCGGGAGGCGGAGCTTGCAGTGAGCCAAGATGGCGCCACTCACTCCAGCCTGGGGCACAGAGCGAGACTCCGTCTCAAAAAAAAAAAAATAATAAGTTTTCCAGAGAGAAAGAATGTTATATGGGTCAGAAACCCAGAACTACTTAAAGGAAGAGCATTAGAGAAGGAAAAATGAAGGTAACATAAAATATTTTATTTTTTATAGTCTTAATTGATAACAGTTTGTTGAACTGTTTTTTAATAACAATAGCAAAAATTAATTAGGTGAGTATAGCTTATGGATAGGTGAAATGAATGCCGGCAATAGCATAAGGGATGAGAGGGAGGATTGGGGAATATTCTGCTATAAGGTGCTTGCGTGGTATAGTGCTAGTTGAAAGAGGACTTAGGTAAGTTGTAAGTGTATAGTGCAAACTTCAGGGCAATCACTAAAAATATTTTTTAATTTAAAAGTATAATTGATATGATGAGAGAAGAGAAAATTGAATCATATAAAGTGCTCAGTTAAAATTAGAGGAGGGTGAAAAAGAGAGGAAGACTAAAAAAGAAAGAACAAGTGCAACAAATTCAAAATGAAACAAACTCAGGGTGGATCATGGACCTAAATGTAAAATGCAAAACTATAAAATTCCTAGAAGATAACAAAGGAGAAAATCTAAGTGGCCTTCAGTTTGATGATGATTAGAATAAACACCGAAAGCACAAACCATGAAAAAGAAACTAGATAAGTTGGACTTTATTAAAACTAAACATTTCTGTGATATGAAAGACATAGTTAAGTAAATGAAAACAAAAAGCGAATCACAGAATGGAACAAAAGTTTCTCAAAACATATATCTAAGAAAGGAATTGTGAGCCAAATGTACAAAGAACTGCTAACATTCAACAGTAAGAAAACAATCCAATTTTTAAAAGGCCAAAGATCTGGACCGACATATCAGCAGACACAAATGATAAATAAACATATTAAAAGATCAACAGCATATATTACTTGGGAATTGTAAATTAAAATGAGGTACCACTACAAAACCTATTAGAAGAGCTAAAATCAAAACACTGAAATACTAATGTGAAGCAACAGGGACTCTGTCATCCATTGCTGATAGGGAAGCAAAATGGTACAGCCACTTTGGAAGATAGTTTGCTAGTTTCTTGCAAAGTTTCTTACAAAGGTAAACACAATATTAACATATGATCCAGCAATCATATTTCTAGGCATTTATGCAAATGAATTTAAAACTTACATTTGTACAAAAACCTCCACAAGAATGTTTACAGCAGCTTTATTTATAATTGTCAAAACTGGAAGCAACCAAGATGTCCTTCAGTAGGTGAGTGGATAATAGGTGAATCTGTGGTTTTATTCATACAAAGGAATATTATTCAGTGATAGAAAGAAATTAGCACCAAAAAGGCATGAAGGAGCCTCAACTGCATATTGCTAAGTGAAAGAAGCCAGCCCGAAAGGGCTACATACGTAATTCCAAGCCTATGCAATATACTTGGATATGGATATTTTGTAAAAGACAAAGCTACAGAGATAGCAAAAAGACAATAGTGGATACATGTCATTATACGTTTGTCAGAACCCATAGAACTGTACGATATAAAGTCCTAATGTAAACTAAGGACTTTTAGTTAATAATATTAATAATGTATCAATATTGGTACATTAATCGTAAGAAATGTACCACACTAATGCAAGATAATAATAAGGGAAAGCGTGGGATTAGGGGTAAAGGGGGCATATGGGAACTCTCTGTACTCTCTGCTCAATTTTGTTGTTTTTTTTTTTTTTTTTTTTAAGTAAACCTAAAACTGCCCTGAAAAATAAAAGATCAATTTTAAAAAGGAAAAAAAAAGCTGATTGGGAGTACTTCATGTCTTCGTAATGACTCAGCAGTATTTGGTGTACCTGAATGCGTTTTAATGTTTTAGGCACAGAGGAATAGGAAAAACTGGAGTAGCGGGGAGAGGAAGGGAATTATTTGCAGTGAGCTGAAAGGTCATTCTAAGGGAAGGAGCTGGATAATCACATAGCTCAAGGAAGCTATTCTGACAATTAAGAAAAATAAACTGATGGCATAATAAGAGTATGTAATGAATATTCTCCATTTTAGCCTAGAAAAAAGTAAATATCTATTATAAATGACAATAGTGTTGTAAGATAACATAAACAAGTCACTGGTTCTTATGGAGCATAGATTTTGTATCTATTCTTGATAATACTCTCCTGCAGCTCTCTATTACTTTCTTTAGATGTCAATTAAAATATTAATAACAAGACCGTACAAGATAGAATAGAATGTAGTAAGTTTCTCATTACAATGGATACCTATTAGCCTTACTTCACTTAGAAAAAATAAATACTAGAGAACTTTATCCCAAGTTAGAGACCAGCTGACATTAGCGGCTTGGAGGTGCTAAGACTGAAATGATTAATTTGTCTCCCTGCCAGATCTTCTGAAACACCTACACTCACAGGTCTGCTGGAAGCGTCATCGCAGCAGCCAATGAGGCTTTAAGTGAGAAGAAGATTCTTGGAACTGAGTGGAGGGGTCTGGGTGCCCTCTTAGTCTCCTTTCTAGGATATCTTGAGCTTTTTTAGCTTGGTTTTTTTAGCTTGGTTTTTAATGTATTCTGTATTATCCTTCTAAAAATTCCATTTGCCCTTCTTTTCATACAAAATGTTTTCTTATCAAATTCCAGAAGCACATGAAAATGAGGAAGCCAGTGTTCTGGCTGGAATACGAGACTTTGGGTTAAGATTTATGGATTACGATTCATGGATTTTTAAGAATTATAAACATTATTGACAAAATATTTTGAAATTGTAAATGTGAAGAAAAGTTATACTGCGAGAATAAGAAAGGCAGAGTAAAAATAAACCTGCTTTAATAAGTAGATACTTATTTTTAGGTACAAGGCTTGAGGGAGTGACAACTCTGAAAACCACGTTCCACAGCAGCCAGTCTGGTGCATGTGGGCAGCCATGCCAGAGGCTTCCTTGGAGTATTCCAAAAATAACCCTCTCGAACTGGAATCTGTCTCTGACACATCCTCTTCTCCATACTGACACTGTCTCTGGTTATAATAGAATGCAGCTCCACCTTTCCACATCACTCCAGACTAGATGCGTAATCAGTCCCTCTGACACTGTTGCTGGAATAGTGATCTGACACCTGCCGTCAGCTGAGGGTCCTGGGCTATTGACTGTCCAGAGCTGTGGGAGACTGGACAGCCCAGAGACAACTGGAGAAGCAGATCTTATTACTGGAATAATTGCACCTTTGTGTTCCAACACTGCACAGTATTTTTCTCAGGAGCCAAAACTGGCTTCTAAGATTCTTGGATTCCAGGCTCACCATTCCAGGCAAGGTGATAGGGAATTGTAATAACTTTATCTTATTCCCTGTATCAGATTAACATGCATGTTGGCTTTGAAAGATGTGGCATTTCCATCCTTAGAGTCTATGAACACGTAAGGATTATATATGGGTGTACAGGATGCCCCCTAAAGCAAAGCAGTTCTCTCCCTTATTCTTCATTCCTCCCACAGCACTGCCAGGCTTTGTCTTCTTTGTCTCTAATTTCAGTGGTAAAGGGAAATATCCCCAGGATAGAGCAAAGAACCTTTACCTTCAAATATACCTTAGATCAAAGAGAGAAAGCCCCTGCATCCCTCCATCGGATTGATAGTGTGAGACACTTTTTCTCTTGATTATAGGTACTGTGGACTTGAAAAAAAAATTCCCTGATTCATAGTCTCCTTGGGGAGACAGGCCTGTTTTGTAAGAAAAAGTTTTCTAAACTTGGGATTTATACTCCATAAAGACACAGACAATGAGGAAGAATTCAAGGCTTGTTCTAAAGGATGCAGCAAAAAGGTTAGATAGAAGGTTCAAGGTACTGGAGCAATGTAGAGAATGAGGCCGTGGAATTCCTTTCCTTAAAAACCTTCAGACAAAGATTGCCCTGGGATTCTCTTCCCATATGGCACTGCTATTTTGACATTTCATTAAATTTCTGAGAGACAAAACTTATAAATAGTAATGCCACGCACCTATGTCTAAGGAGAAGAATCAGGATTTGATGTCTTGATTCCCACATGTATGATTGGACAATCTATTTCAGTTCAACTGAAATTCATTACCGAGAAGTAGAAAATGAGAGTTGTTGCTGGTCCCAGCATACTTGAGTTAAGCCATGTTGATTATCACAGAAGTTAAGAGGCACAAGAAATTTTTATCTCTTTATAAATTAAAGGAATAGCTATTATGAGCAATTTTAGATAAGGAAGGGGCATAAAATATTTCAGTACCATATGAAAATAGGCTTAGGAACTGTACCTGATACATGTTAAGAGTTTGGTTGAGTCACTCTGAGTACACTGCTTGTCTTGTTGCTATGGTTACTGCTGCCTTGTGTGGGTACACCATGTATCGTTTATGTCATGGACTTTATTAGCATAGACAACTCTTTCTTCTATTATTTACATGGTTCTCCTTCATTCATTATTTTTAAATGTTTTTCATTGTTGTTTTCCTATTTTGAATACTTTTAGTTGATGTATTTTTTTCTTCACATTTTGACTGCCAAGTTTTCAGTGATTTTGATGTGCAAAATAATCAGATTATAAAATAATCACAAGAAAATTAATAAAATAAACAATAAAGTAACAAGTATTTAAGGAAATGAAACTAAAAAGAGAGAGAAGTTTCCTGAGTTTTCTAGATATAGCTATTTTGATGAATTTTTCTCTTTTGTTTGCCTTTAGAAAGAGATAATTAAAAAATAAAAAAACAATTTTCCCCAGTGGTGAGAGACTGTTATAAACTCTTGCCTGGTTTTTATTCTGTGATTATGAAAAACATACTTCTGACCAGGCACGATGGCCCGCGCCTGTAATCCTAGCACTTTGGGAGGCCAAGGCAGGCAGATCACCATCACCTGAGGTCAGGAGTTTGAGACCAGCCTGGCCAACGTGGCAAAACCCCATCTCTACTAAAAATACAAAAATTAGCTGGGCGTGGTGGCATGCCTGTAATCCCAGATACTCGAGAGGTTGAGGCAGGAGAATCACTTGAGCCTGGGAGGCAGAGGTTGCAGTGAGCCAAGATTGTGCCACTGCACTCCAGCCTGGGTGAGAGAGCGAGATTCCATCTTAAAAAAAAAAAAAAAGAAAAAAAAAAGAAAAGAAAACACTTTTAAAAGACATTTCTTAGCAGTGGCATCAAATAACTGTTTTCTTAATATATTCACTCTGATAGTAATACTGATACTAACAATATGTTCATCTAGCACTTTTCATTTATAAATTACTTTCATGTCTGTCCCGTTTTTCCTCTGAAAGATTGTGGTTTCCATTTTACTGTTGAGGCGGTTGATCTGCAGAGCAGGTGATTTACCCAACGTCACACAGCTCATGAATGACAGAGTTGCAGCTTAGAGTGACCTCTGCAAATCCAGAGCTTTTTCCCCATGGCCCACCATTTCATCAGGACACCCACGGAGTTAAACTGACTGTGTGGTTTCATGGAAAGTGCCATTAGAAGTGGGGCTGGAGACCTGACTTTAAGCCCAGCCACAAACTCACTTTGTGGCTGAGCCCTGGAGGTGGACCTCAGTCTCCTTTCCTGTCGCATGGAGAACCTTTCTCTACCTCTCAAAGCAACTGAGTGGATAAGAAAGGGCATTAAAAATAAGGGACACTATATATAAAGGTCTGACCAGCGTTCAGACATTTCTCCATAAATTCATTGGAAGTAGACTAGTAACGCTTCAGAGGGAGTCTGCTGCCCAGTGCCTCGTGCCCAGCAGGGGCCCATGTGGGATGTGTGTTCAGGATGCAGTGACTTTTGCTTCCTGTCTGACTACTGCTGAGTTCTTGCTCAAACACAAAAGCAAATTTCTGCCGAAACTTTGAGAATTTTGCTTTGTGCTGAATAGATTGGCGTTGAAGTCTGAAGGCAAAAGCCATTTCAGTGTCTCTAACATGGTTGTTCTGTTTAATGACAGTCTCTTTTTTCTTAAGAAGAATGCTTTTCTGCTTGGCCAGAAGTTTCTTCTTGGAGATGACAGAATGGCTGTCTCACTGTTAATGAACTTTACAGCCCAGATTCCTTTTAGTTTAATGAAATATGGACAAATCAACCCAAAGCCATGCTTTAAAACAACGTAGAGGAAACCACCACTCCCCTGAAACACTGAGGTGTTTTCCGCCTGGCTGGCCAGCGCACCTCTGAGGTCATTGCCTAATAGCCGCGTGCATAGTGATTAGATTACGGTTCACAGTTGATACTGGTATGCTTTAAAAATAAACACAAAGTCCCCCGTACACAGAGAAGAGGCTGAAGACAAAAGCTTAGTCATGTGTGATTCACATACATATCATGAAGTATAGCGGAAGGATCCTTCCCCGGGTCTGAGAATCTGGGTTCCAATTTAGTCACTGTTTCTCTGGCACTGGACACCCCTCCCCCTGGACCACTGTCAGATGATGCTTTGCACTTGGCTAAATTGCAGAGGTTTTTAATTGTTTCCTTGTTATATTTTATATCAAAAGATGGTTTTTAAAATCACTTCTGTCAACATGAGGGTTGGAGAATAACAAGTTTTCAAAGTTGTAACTCTTGTTTGAGTGGTGTTTTCTGTTTAGCCTTAATATAAAAAACCTTTGCTGACCAAGCTGTCTAGATTGCTCCAACAAAATCAATCAATCCATCCATCCATCAATCTGTGCCTTTAACATACCGTCGAAGAAAACTTACTTTCAAATATATCTGGTCAGGTGAATGGTTCTTCCTCTTAAGGGTCAGGGCATAGAACCCTACACCTCTATCCCAGCCTTGACAACTTTTAAACCTAGTGAGGTGAAACATAATGAGGTCTGAGCAAAGTGAACATGGTCATAATACCAGATGTAATTAACAATATAAATTAATCTAAGAGTCAATGTCTAAAATGTCAGAAATTTTCTTTGGGGGGCTTCATTGCGCCAAAAGGTTAAAATCTCTTTAAACATCATGAACGTCCAGGAAATTTGTAAGATAAGTTGGAACGGCTAAAATGGTTACTCTTTCATATGTAATTCAGGATGATATAACTAGTCACTGAAAATAGGCATGAGATGCAATTTGGCTTGCCTCTCCAAGTGGACAGCGCTAAGGTATCCAGTCATACTGTCTCACAGATTCCTGAGGTTAAAGGTGCAATTCCCCTGAACGAGTCTTAAAACCAGGTGTTTTCAACTGCATCGTGATTAGATTAGACACTAAGATAGTGTCTTCCTGTGGGTTCATGTGGAGTAACCTGTAAGTGAAGCAGAGGGAAGCTGAGCTTCAGGGAAAGGGAAAAGAGCCCAAAGCCCAGCCACACGGTGCCACCTCCCTGGCCATGCAGGAGAGTTGCGGCATTTCCACAGAACCATGTCTGTGGTCCCAGCATCATTCGTGGGTTCATCGAGCACATATTCTTTACATACCCAGCATTCTTCTAGGCACAGGCCATACCGCAGGAAATAAGAGCAACGCTGGTCTGAGCTGTCGTGGAGCTCTGTGGCAAAGCGTTAATCTGTTTGAGGTTACAGCCAAGATAAGTGCCAGGCAAGGGCAGCACAGGGCTGGGAGGTCAGGGCCTGTTTCTGGGAAAGTGACATGGCCCAGATCCAAAGGATGAGGGGAATGAAGTGTCAGGGAAGGGGCGAGGGCAAGGGCAAAGGGCCTGGGAAGAAAAGAAGGATGTTTTCTAAGTGTTTCCGTTCACTAGCAGTAGGAGTACTGAGTGTGCTAAACCCCTGGAGGGAGTATCTGATTTGATATTCTCACAGAGAGAGGAAACTAAGGTACAGGAATTGAATTTCATACCCCTGACTCCACGCCTCACGTATGGAGCCAGGGATTGAATCCAGGTCTTACTATAGAGCCTGTACTGGACTGCCATCCTGCACTGCCTCTAATGTGAGCAGGTGGGCACTTTGGGGGACTTAAGTGACAGCAATGTATGAGACAATCTGTTTGCCAAGAAAAAAAAAATTGTGACGATGCAGGCTGAGTCAGGTGTCTCAGTCCATCACTTCTCCTGCTGAGATCTACAGTGCTGTAAAGATGGAGTTTGGAGAGTCTCTAGTGGGGAAGATGTTATCACTAAGAATGGACAAACACACAAAAGCATTGAGAGCCTTTATCTCCCAGGTAGGAAATAAGCAGAGGGACTTGAAGAGCAACATCAGAAGAGAGGTGATGTGTCTGCTAGCATCTGGCAAAAACAGGCAAAAAATGTTTTTTATACTTTCTGAAGTATAGAACTTAACCCAAGCATGTCAATTAGACTTTGCAGAAGCATTTGCATGCCATGATTTTTTCAGTCACTTTTCACATATTTAGTTCAGCTGCCTTTACTGAACATATCATTTATGTGCCCACTAGACTGTGAACTTCCCATCAACTTAAAATAACAACAGAGGGAGACAAGCTCTCCAAAGAAAGAGTTTACTGGGGAATAGCAAGAGATTGTCATTAGGATATGCATGCTGCGGTGGACCATAGGTGCAACCAGAGAAGCAAGGGAAGGCAAGGGTTTTTAAAGGGGAAAGGAGGGCAGTTGCATTCGTTCTTTTGAAGCAATTATCCTTGGCTACGAGGATTAATAACAAGAGTGAGTCAGTCTATTAGTGAACAGGCCATTAGTGAGCAGGCATCCTCATAGAAGTAATCTTTGTGCAGGGTTGCCATGGCCTTTGTGAAGGTTGTGGTTTTGGCAGCCTTTTGTGATAGTACCAGTTGTCAGACAAATGTGCATGAGGGCCTTCCCTTCATGGCCTCCTGGACCCATTTCGTCAGGATTGGACATAAGTGACTCCATTTTGGTACCAGCAACTTTCACATTCTCATCAGCAGGAAATCTTCACTTATTTTCGCATCCTCTTAGTCTAACCCAGTTCCAGTCCTACAGTGGAAACGCAGTGCTGAGTGAATTTTGTAGCATTTCTGAAACCAAGCCCCTTGCCTCTTTCTCTGTTTATTGCCTTCACAACTGTATATTTTAGCTATGCAAGCAGATGCTTTACTAACACACCTAACTAGATTAGAAATTGTCTTACTGTCTTAGTGTAGTGTATTATAAAGAGCCAACACTAGCTGAAAATACATGACACTCCTTCTACCATTTAAAAACAGAAAGACACAATGAACAAGGACTGGTTGATAATCATGTTTGTTTATTGGACTTGTTCTTCCAAATGATAAATTTGTTCTGGGAAATGCAAATTAATGGGACGTCCTGCTGGAATCCTCTGAATTGTGAATGTTTCTGCCTTGCCAACAAGTATGCACTGTAGTTTAGGGGTTTGCAGCGCTCCATTTGTGTAGTATGATTTCATCCACTGCAGTACATTTTCCAGTTTGTTGGCCTGTTCTTCCCCTAAGAACTAGCAGTGTTGGAATTCTTTATGTCCATTAGCCTACTAACACACTGAGTCTTGAAACAGAAAATTCTCCACTATTGGCAAAGTAAGAAAAAGTGAGCTATTTGCAAAACGTAAATTCAGATTCTCTTTCTTTCCTCAGAAGATTAGATGGAAAAATACGTAAGAATTGTGTAACTTGCCCTTTCAGCTGCAAAGACCAAACAAGGATATTTGACCTTTATTTGCATTTGCTTAAATGTTTGAAGACTGATACTTGTTATTCCACAAGAGGCGTAGAAGTACAGTAAGCCCCACTGTTCACTGTAGCCAGCAACTGGCAAGGAGTAGGTACTGATTCATAGTTATTACAATCCAGTATATTGCTTTATTAAAAGTTAGCTATATATAAACTGCCATATTCTGAAAATGTGTAATTAATTTGATACTGAAAAATGCTGAACATATTTGTATTGCTTTGTGATTCAGAAAGCACTCTGTAGACTTAACTTTAGAGCCATTGTTTTAACATCACTTAAAATTGTATTTATCCATGTGACCATGCCAGTTAATAGGAATTTCCAGTTGGTAGCATGCTATCAGTACCTATGTATATTCATAATTTTAAAATCAAAACATCAAAGAAAAAATACTTATGAAATCGACTTAAAGGACATTTTTAGTCATTTCTAAATGTTTCTCTAAGTTCTCACAAAGCCTTTGGAGCTGCCTCCAGTTGCTTTTCAAAAAACCCATTTCTAAAGTAGAAATGTTCTCACTGAACAATCAGTATTAGGGAAACTGCAAGGCGAACAGCTCGGAGCCCAATAGCCAAAGACGCACCATTAATGTTGAATGAGACAGAATCTCTACTGATGGGAAATTTCACAAGACTCCTCTGGTGTTTTCTGTAATATCTGTTCCAGCCCCACAACGGCCACTTTCAGTCCTCCTCCACTATTAACACTCCTCCTGCCAAGTCAAGAATTCTTAATGTAGTGTAGTGAACCCATGCTGAAAAATAGGCCCTTACGATGCCAGGGTCCATGAACACAACTCACCACTCCCAGGAGGAAACCTTCCCTTAGGACAGGCACCACCTCCTGAGACAGCCCAGCAAATACAGGAAGGTGGTGGCTCCACACAGGGCCGCAGTCATTGTCTCCACCACAGTCACAGAACACGTCCAATCCACTGCCGACATTTTGAAGAAAGGGCCGAATTCATCCACTTAATCTGCCCTACCAGGGAAAGCAAATCAGGCTTGCTGCCCTATTTGTTTTTTGTTTTTTGTTTTTTTTTCTGTGACAGAATCTTGCTGCGACGCCCAGGCTGGAGTGCAATGGCACGATCTCAGCTCACTGCAAGCTCCGCCTCCCAAGATCAGGCGATTCTCCTGCCTCAGCATCCCGAGTAGCTGGGATTACAGGCATGTGCCATCATGCCCAACTAGTTTTTGTATTTTTAGTGGAGATGAGGTTTCGCCATGTTGGCCAGGCTGGTCTCGAACTCCTGACCTCGGGTGGTCCGTCCACCATAGCCTCCGAAAGTTCTGGGATTACAGGCGTGAGCCACCGTGCCCGGTCTGCTGCCTTATTCTTGAATGAAGACATTCATGCAGACTGTCATGATCTCAGCGGCATCTCATTGCTCCATAGTCGGCAGAACTTTAGTCAGGATCCTTCTGGACTGGCAACCCCAAATTAGCTTGGACTCTGTGTTCTGTTGACTAGCACACACTGAAGACACAGTGTGGAATACTAGCAAAAGGAGTTCTGCAGGATGTGCCTCTCTCAGGCTGAGAAGATGTCCATGCATCAACATCGCAGGCCGTTGCAGCCTGGCACTGACCTGGCGGCAGCTGCCACTAGCACATCTCACATCTGCTTCCCCAGAGACCTGAGGCCAGAGAAAAACAGGATCACAAACTGTGCTGATATTGCATGTCCAGAATTCTTCAATATGTAGCACATTAAGAGCAGATCGATACACATTCTACAACAAAATTTGCTTCTTACTCTATTTTTCCCATTATGAGCTGGGAGCAAAAAAAAAAATCCCCCCGTTTGCTTTGTCTACCTCTCTCCAGAACTCATTTCAGACCCATGCTATTTCCCTAAGAGAAGAAGAAAAAAATTCCATTAAAACCCAGAAGTCACACACTTCACAGCAGCAGCCCATGTAGCTACTGCATTTTATTCAAGTAGCAAATATGAGAACGCAGTGGAGCACACTGGCGTCAGATTATATTTGCATTTTGCAAAATATTAGACATTGATTTTGTTGAGTTGCCCTAAGTTATATACTTTAGAAATTATTGTGCACCCTCTAATAATAGAGGGTATAACCATTTATAAAGACTATGGAACTTTGCTCTTAAATTATAAAAATTACAGTGAATTTATTAATATTTTTATCATCATAAAGTCTACAAGGTTAATTGCTTTGCAGAATGGTGAATGTAACTAGTTTTTCCAGTTTCTATTTAAAGGAAAAGGCTAAAGCTAAATCAGCCAGGATTTCATATGGTCCTAAAGCGTTTCCCTGACATAGTGTGGGAAAGTATGAGGGGAGAACAGGATTTGGTGAGAAGTCAGATTATGCAAGTTCTTTATCCAGAGGAAAGGGATACAGATAATTAACTTTGTAACCATCTTTTGACCCAGTGCCCTCCCGTGTCACATTGTCACTATGTCACTTTATAATTTTTTTAAAAAGTTTGGTCTCTTATGCCAAATTGAGTAGCATGAGTGTTGTGGGTAATTTCTTACTTATAATACTCAACATCCTGTATTTACTACCTTCCTGAACTCTCACCTATGTTTTACGATAGCATTTTGCTAGCTCACATCCTGATCAGTTAAAATTTTGTGTTTTGTGTAACAAATAAAGAACATGAGAGAATTGCATAGGTGTGCTCTATGCAATTGCAAATTGAGCTTTGTGTGCAGTTACTTTCCTTTTCCGAAATAATTTCAACCTTTATTTTCAATTCAAGGGTTACATGTACAGGTTTGTTATATGGATATATTACATGATGCTGAGGTTTGGGGTGTGAATAATCCCATCACCCAAGTAGTGAGCATAACACCCAACAGTTAGTTTTTCAACCTTTGCCCCCTTTCCTCTCTCCTCCCTGTATTAGTTTCCCGTGTCTGTTGTTGCCACCTTTATGCCCATGAGTACGTGATATTTAGCTCCCACTTATAACCAAGTCATGCGGTATTTGATTTTCTGTTCTGGTGTTAATTCACTTAAGATAGTGGCCTCCAGCTGCATCCATGTTGCTGCAAAAGATATGATGTCATTTTTTATGGCTGCATAGTATTCCATGGCATATATGTGCCAGATATTCTTTATCCAATCCACTGTTGATGGGCACTTGTATGTTTTCTATTGAGGAATGTCTGTTCATGCATTTTGCCTACTTTTTAACAGGGTTGTTTGGTTTTTGCTTGTTGGTTTGTTTAAGTTCCTTATAGATTCTGGACATTAAACCCTTGTTGGATGCACAGTATGAGAATATTTTCTCCCATTCTGTAGGTTGTCTGTTTACTCTATTGATAATTTCTTTTGCTGTGCAGAAGCTCCTTAGTTTAATTAGGTCCCATTTGTCAGATTTTGTTTATGTTGCAATTGCTTTTTAGTCAAATTCAAGGCCAAAATTCAGAAAATGGTGTTTCCTAGGTCTTCTTCTAGGATTCTTTTCTATTTTGTCTTTTTTTTTTTCTTTTGTTTGGAGAACCGGGTCTTACTACATTGCCCAGGCAAGTCCCAAACTCCTGGGCTCAAGCTATCCTCCCAACCTCTGCCTCCCTAAGTGCTGGAATTACATGTGTGAACCACGATGCTGACGTTTTACTTTTAAATCTTTAATCCATCTTGAGTTAATTTTTGCATATGGTGAAATGTAGTGGTCTAGTTTCATTCTGCATATGGCTAGTCAGCTATCCCAGCTTTATTGAATAAAGTCTTTTCCTCATTGCTTGTTTCTGTTGACTTTGTTGAAGATCATGTGGCTGGAGTTGTACAGCTTTATGTTTGGGTTCTTTATTCTGTTCCATTGTTCTGTGTGTCTGTTTTTGTACCAGTACCATGCTGTTTGGGGTTTTTCTTATCATTTTATATTTTTTTATTTTATTTTTATTTATTTATTTTTTTGAGATGGAATCTTACTGTGTTGCCCAGGCTGGAGCACAGTGGCGTGATCTTGGCTCACTGCAACTTCCACCTCATGGGTTCAAGCAATTCTCCCACCTCAGCATCCCTAGTAGCTGGAATTACAGGTGCCCACCACTGCACCGGCTAATTTTTAGTAGAGAAGGGGTTACATCATGTTGGCCAGACTGGTCTTGAACTCCTGACTTTAAGTAATCCACACCTGCCTTGGCCTCCCAAAGTGCTAGGATGACAGATGTGAGCCACCATGCCCAGCCAATGCTATTTTGATTACTGTTGCCTTATAGTATAGTTTGAAGTTGGGTAGTGTGATGCCTCCAGCTTTGTTCTTTTTGCTTAAGAGTGCTCTGACTATTTGGGCTCTTTTTGGTTCCAAATACATTTCAGAATGATATTTTTAATTCTGTGAAAAATGACATCAGTAGTCTGATAGGGATAGCATTGAATCTGTAAATTGCCTGGGGCAGTATGGCCGTGATAATGATACTAATTTTTCCAATCCATGAACATGGAATGTTTTTCCATTTGTTTATGTCATGTATGATGTCCTTCAGCAGTGTTTTGTAGTTCTTTGTAGAGATCTTTCACCTCCTAGGTACTCTTAGGTATTTTATTTTTATTGTAGCTATTGGAAATGATTTGACTCTCAGCTTGAATATTATTGATGTGTACAAATGGTACTGATTTTTGTACATTGGTTTTTGTATCCTGAAATTTTATTGAAGTTGTTTACCCATTCTGGGAGGCTTTTGGTAGAGTCTTTAGGGTTTTCTAGGTGTAGAATCATTTTGTCAGCAAAGAGAGATCATTTGACTTCTTGTTTTCCTATTTGAATGCCTTTTATTTCTTTCTCTTGCCTGATTGCTCTGGCTAGGACTTCCAGTACTATGTTAAGTAGGAGCGGTGAGAGTGGGCATCTTTGTCTTGTTCCAGTTCTCAAAGGGAATGCTTCCAGCTTCCAGCTTCCAGCTTTCGCCCATTCAGATGTTGGCTGTGGGTTTGTCACAGATGGCTTTTATTATTTTGAGGTATTTTCCTTTGATGACTAGTCTGTTGAAGGTTTTTAACATGAAAGGATGTTGGATTTTATCAAAGACTTTTTCTGCGTTTATTGAGGTGATCACATGATTTTTGTTTTAATTCTGTTTATGCTGTGAATCACATTTATTGATTTGCATTTGTTGAACCAACCTTGCATCCCAGAAATGAAGCCTACTTGATCCTGGTGAATTAACTTTTTGATATATTGCTGGATTCAGTTTGCTAGTATTTTACTGAGGATTTTTGTGTCTATATTTATCAGGGATATTGGCCTGAAACCTTTTTTTTCATTGTGTCTTTGCCAGATTTTGGTATCAGGGTGATGCTGGCTGTGTAGAATCAGTTAGGGAGGAGTCAGTCCCTCCTCCTCAGTTTTTTGGAATTGCTTCTGTAGGATTGGTACTAGCTCTTCTTTGTACATCTGGTAGAATTTGGCTGTGAATCCATCTGCTCCAGGGCTTTTTTTGGTCGGTAAGATTTTTATTTCCAGTTCAATTTTGGGACTAGATATTGGTCTGTTCAAGGTTTCAATTTCTTCCTGATTCAATCTGGGGAGGTTGTGTGTTTCCAGGAATGTGTCAGTTTCCTCTAGATTTTCTAGATTGTGTGCATGGAGATGTTCATAATAGTCTCTGAGGATTTTTTTGCATGTCTATGGGATTGGTTGTAGTGTCATCTATGTCATTTCTGATTGTGTTTATTTGGATTTTCTGTTTCTTTGTTAATTTAGCTGTCTATCAATCTTGTTTGTTCAAATAACTAACTTTTGGTTTTGTTGATTCTTTGTATGTATGTTTGGATCTAAATTTTGTTCAGTTCTGCTCTGGTTTTAGTCAATTCTTTTCTTCTGCTAGTTTTGGGGTCAGTTTATTCTTGTTTTTCTAGTTCCTCTAGATGTGATGTTAGATTGTTAGTTTGAGATCTTGTTAACTTTTTGAGGTAGGTGTTTAGTGTCATAAACTTTTCTCTTCACAGTGCTTGTGCTGCATCCCAGCGGTTTGGGTATGTTGTGTCTCTGTTTTCATTTATTTCAAAGACTTTTTTTTTACTTCTGCCTTAGTTTTGTTATTTACCTAAAAGTCATTCAGGAGCAAGTTTTCTAATTTCCATGTAATGTGTGGTTTGGGGAGATCTTGGTATTGATTTCTATTTTAATTCCCCTGTGGTCTGCGAGTACGTTTGGTGTGATTACTCTATTTTTTTAATTTATTGAGACTTGCTTTATGGCCAGTCATGTAGTTTATCTTGGAATGTGTTCCGTGGGCAAATGAGAATAATGCATATTCTGTTTCGATTAGTGGAATATTCTGTAGATGCCTATTAGGTCTACTTGGTCAAGTGTGAAATTCAAGTCCAGAATTTATTTGTTAGTTTTCTGCCTTGATGATCTGTCTAACGCTGTCAGTGGCATGTTAAAGTCTTCCAGTATTACTGTGGGATGGTGTGAGTCTTTCTGTAGGTCTAGAAGTAGTTGTTTTATGAATCTGGGTGCCCCAGTGTTCAGAGCATATGTGTTTAGGATAGCTAAGTCTTCTTGTTGAGTTGAACTCTTTATCATTATGTAATACCCTACTGTGCCATCCACTTTTTTGTTTTTAACTGTTGTTGGTTTAAAGTCTGTTTTATCTAATATGGGAATAGCAACCTCTGCTATTCTTATATTATTTTTGTTTTCTGCTTGCATGATAGATCTTTCTCCACGCCTTTACTTTGATTCTGTGGGTGTCATTATGTGTCAGATGGGCCTCTAGAAGACAGCAGATGGAATTATTGTGTTTCTTTATCCAATTTGCAACTCCATGCCTTTTAAGTGGAGAGTTTTAGATTGTTTGCATTCAGGGTTAATATTGATATATGAGATTTTGATACTGTTGTGAAGTTGTTAGCCGGTTGCTTTGTAGTTCCTATTGTGTGGTTGCTTTTTAGGGTCTATGGGCTATGTACATAAGTGTGTTTTTGTGGTAGAAGATGTTGTTCTTTAATTTCCATGTGGAGGCTTCTGATGTAGTTTGGCTGTGTCCCTACCCAAATCTCATCTTGAATTCCCACACGTTGTGGGAGGGACCCAGTGGGAGGTGATTGAGTCATGAGGGCAGGTCTTTCCCATGCTGTTCTCATGATGGTAAGTGAGTTTCACGAGATCTGATGGTTTTAAAAATGGGAGCTTCCCTGCACAAACTGTCTTTGCCTGCTGCTATCCATGTAAGAGGTGACTTGCTCCTCCTTGCCTTCCACCATGATTATGAGGCCTCCCCAGCCATGTGGAACTGTAAGTCCAATAAGCTTCTTTCTTTTGCAGATTGCCCAGTCTCAGGTATGTCCTTATCAGCCGCATGAAAACAGACTAACACACCTTCCTTAAAGATCTTTTGTAAGGCTGGTCTAGAGGTAACAAATTCCCTAGCAGTTGCTTATATGGAAAAAAAAATTATTTCTTCTTTGCCTTTGAAGCTTAGTTTGGTGAGATATGACATTCTTGGTTGAAATATCTTTTACTTAAGAGTGCTGAAAGTAGGTGCCCAATCCCTCTTAGCTCATAAAGTTTCTGCTGAACAGTCTGCTGTTAGCCTGATGGGGTTTCCTTTGTATATGATCTGGTGCAAAGTTACTTTTCTGAAACTGTACTTTAATAATACAAGCTGCAAAGCCACTATTGTTTTTGCTCTCTTCTTTTCCAAGCACTGATCAGAAAAATGGAGAAAGGAAGGAAAAGAAGGATGCAAGGCTTATAAGCTATAGTGGTGGTTGTCAGCTAGAACTATTGTCCACCAGCAGGTGGCCTGATGTGAAGTAAATGCACAGGGAAATAGATTGTGGAGAGTTGAACTGGAAAAAATAGTTTGGTTATTTGGAAGCAAAATTCCGTGGTCTTTAGCTACAAAAGTTACTCTTCCATCCACTTAAGGATGGAAAGAAGACATGGTGAAGGCAGGGCAGACCTCTTCTATGCTAGGCTTCATGGTGCTTATTCCCACAGCTCTCCAAGATGAGTTATATTTTTTTTCTTCCCCTCCTCCTCTTCCTCTTTTTCTTCCTTGTCCCCTCCCTATTTTCCCCTTTCTTTTTCTTTTCTTTTAACCATGGAGAAACTGTAGTGCAGAGAGTGTAGATAACCTTCCTAGGCCCACACAGCTGATGGCTGGCAACTGACACCAACACCTGTACTTCTCATTCACCATGGAAGCCAGCATGTTGGCTAGTGTCCTGTTTGGCAGCAGAGGCTGGAGTCTCCAATGTTAGTTGACTCTACTTGAGAAACACCTTCTTACATGCTAGTTTGAGACAAAAAAAAGAGATATATAGGGCAGTTCCCCACCACATCCATTTGTGACCATGGCATGAACACAGACTCAAATGAAAGATGTCTGTTTTCATCGGAGGGTAATGAATCATCAACGTGTTTTCACTTTGCTTCAGAGAACTAGTGCTGTATATCAACATTAATGTTCTTTTAGCACACTTTTATACAGATTATTCTTAAAGCAGTCATCTGAGCACTTATATTCCAAACACAATTCAGAATCTTGCCTACTCCCAAGGTCACCTAAAAACAAAAGTAGTTATCCTTTACTAATGCTCTTGAGAAGACATTCATGTTTGAACTTTGATTCAATGGATGTACATTATAAAATAATGAATCTACTAAAGGATCCTTTTACTTGAGGCTTTTGCTCAGCCTTTCAACATGCATTTTATGGAGCAAGTACTCTGTGTTCAACACTGAATTTCAGACAGTCAACCAAACTGTAGTGAGGTCAAAGGAAAGAAATACAGAAGTGAATGATTTTTTAGTGGACAAGCTTTGGAAAATCCTAGTCATTAGAAGTGAGATTTAAAAAGTCATTTTCCTATAATTTAACTCAAAAACATAGATCTCTATTTGCATTGTGGTTAAGAGCACAAGTATTGGATCTCATTCATTCATTTATTTAATAAACATTTATAGACAGTCTACTACTTAGTAAGTACTGTGTTAGGCATTGGGGTACATTGCTTACCCAAACCAGGTATTGAACCTGATTTGACTGAATCTTACATTCTAGTGGGGCAGATAGATTAATCGAATGACTGTATTGAAAGACATCAACCTGCACCTGTGGCAGTGCTATAATGAAGATTGAATAGGAGGCTCTTGAGAGCCTATTTATTCCAAAGGTATTTCATATAATTGAGGAATTGAGATGAAATTGCTGGAGGAAGTAATATCTGATCTAAGATATAAGGGATGAGCAGATGGTGATGAGGCCTGGGAAGGGAAGAAAATGCCTAGCACAGAAAGCAGCATGCATGGCCTGTCAAGGTGAACGGTAGAATCCCAGGCCTGGAATACTGGATGTGGGGAGAGACTGGGTGGCTGTGAGGAAAGCAAGTCTCAAGTTGAACCGAGATAGGAGTCTGGCCTTTGTTCTGAATACAGTGGTGAGGCATCCACAGGTTTAAAGCAGGGAGAGTAAATGATCAGGGAGTGGGCAGAACAGATACACACTGATCAGCTAGAAACCCACTGAAGTGTCCTAGGATGGAGGTAATGATGCTCAGACTTGTGCAGTGGTATAGAAAAGATGAAGAGGATACATTCAATATGTATTTCAGAGGTAAGCATCAACAGGACTTGGATATTGGGAGTGTGAGACAGGAAGTATTAAGGATGACTTGGACAACTGAATAGATAGGCATGCTTTTCACCAAGATAAGGAAGCTTGCAAAGGATTAGGTTTGGGATTTGGAGATAGCAGGAGAAGGGATGAGAGTATTGAGTTACGTCTTAATATGTACCGTTTTGAGAGGCCTTTGAGAAAGCCAAGAGGAAATTTCAAGTAGCAAGGATACGGGTCAGAACCTCCGAAGTGAGGTTTGAACTGGAGATTAACATTTGCGGATAGTGTGCACAGAGGTGGCAATTGAACTCCAGCATCTGGATGTGATTGCCTAGCAAAAGGGTGTTTCAGAAAGGCCTAGACCCAAGACCTGAGAGGCCAACACTCAAAGGCCTGGCCAAAGGGGGAAAAGTTTGACTGGAAAGGCAGGAGGAGAGGCAAAGGCCACTGTTTCCCAAGTACCCAGAGAAAAAGGTAGAGGAAAAAGTTCTTAGTACTGGACAATGCTGAGGGCTCACGTGGGACTGAAAACACATCGTGTTGGATTGAATAATATTGAGGTCTTTGGGGACACTAGTGAAAGCTGTAGCGGAGTCATGGGTCAGATTGAGTGATTGACGGTGGGGTAGGTGGGAGGTATGGAAGTGACTGAGAAGCTCAGGGGAAAGAGGGTGAGGACTGGAGGCAGGTGTGGATTTATGTGCTTGGTGTGTGTATATGTGTGTGTGTGTGTGTGTGTGTGTTTTGTAAGTGAGGGCACTTAAAAGTGCTCCAATGTCAATGGGAAAGATCCTGGTGAGGAGAGGTTGAACTTACCCAAGACAGAAGGGCCACTGAGGTCATAAGGTTTCTGAGACAGCTCAAGAGATGGGATTAACCTTAGGTGGGAGGAGGAATTGCTTCTGTAAACTTTGAATTAGTGGGGTATCTCACTCTGGTGGTTCTATTTTCTCTGTAAAGCATGAGGCCACATCCTCTGTGGGGAGGGCTTGGGGGAAGTATGGCAATTGGGGAAACCTGTGTGCGAATATTGAAGGAAGTGGAAGTTTGAAATGGTTCACAGATAGCTGGGCAGTAGTTCATGCCCATAATCCCACCACTCTGGGAGGCCAAGGCAGGAAGATCACTTGAAGCCAAGAGTTCGAGACCAGCCTGGGCAATGTAGTGAGACCCCCATCCGTACAAAACAAAATTAGCCAGGCATGGTGGCACACACCTATGGTCCCAGCTACTCAGGAGGTTGAGATGGGAAGATCACTAGAGTCTGGGAGGTTGAGGCTGCAGTGAGCCACAGTTGTGCCATTGAACTCCAGCCTAGGCAATAGGGTGAGACCCCATCTAAAAAAAATAAAAGAATGAAACAGTCCACAGGGTGCATGGAAAATCAGGTAAACCAAAGCAAGAGTGTAGGGTGGCTATGAGTGCTGGACCTCTCTGAGCTGGGTGAGCAGGAACCATTGGTGGGCATGTTCTGCCTTCGTGACTGCCTGTGCACGCCCAGGAAGAGCAGTTAGTGAGGCTCTTCCCAACTGCCATATTTGCCAAATGATCACAAAGAAAAGACAGAGAAATAAGGGGATGTGGAGCATTTGCAAGACCAAAAAAAAAAAAAAGTCAATTTCAGCTTAAGCTGAAGAAAAGGACAATGAAGAAAGAAGATTAATAAGATTAATAGGTTGGAGAAATTGGGGGGGGACAATCCATTGAAGACCCCGACAGGTGCTCACCTGTTGAAAGCGAGTTGGTGAAGAGGAGATGGCAGGTGTGGTGGGCATGGCCTGAAAGTCACTCTGCAGCGTGCTCACCTGGACAGTAAGATAGATCCAGAAGCAGCTGGCTCCACAGCTGTAGGCCCGATGGCAGGAATCTCCTGGTTCCACCACTGATAGACTGCAGGTACTGAGCAAGTCTGCCCCCATCTCCAGACCTTGGTGCCCTTGCTGAGATTTGGGGCCAGCCATGCCATCTTTTCAGGTTGGGAGGATTGAATAAGGTGATAGAGGTAAAACAGCGCAACCCATGACTCCTGATTGGGAATCTATCAGAAGTGTCAGCCACTGCTATTTCTTCATTGTGACACATTTTCTAAACAAATCACAAGTTTTGCTGTTGTTATTGTTTTACTTTTTTAAATTCTAGGAATCAAGGCAAAAAACTCAAATTTTATAGAAATTATGTGATTCGTAAATATATTATCATGTTGACTTAATCTCCTCCCCTGTGACCCTACAACTGAGAGTGGAGAGCAGAAGGCTAGCCGCGGGAGTGGCAGGATGAGAGTCGAGTGGATCCAAGAATAGGATGGTTTAGGGGCTTGCCATCTTCAGGTGTCTCTCTTGTTCAGACTAGGACTAATGTAGGTTCTTTTGTAAACCCTGAAATGGAAGTTTTAGGCACTGAGTGACTTAAGACACTCAAAGGACTCCTTGTCTCAAAAGAGATGTGAGTAAAAAGTTTACTTATTTAGGTTTATGTACTTGTCCATCACCCACACTCAACAGAGATGGGACTGAATTATATTTATCTTTGTATATACAGACCCATGGCAGGCACTCAATAATTGTTTGCAGTATGGAGTAGACAGTAGTTAGTAAAGTTTTTGGTTCTGTAATGGATTGGTGCAGGATATCTCTATCCCAATACTGTAGACATTTTGGGCCAGACAATTCTGTTATTGGAACAGGATATATAGCAGCATCCCTGGCTTCTACTCACTAGATGCCAGAGGCAGCCCTCTCACCCCAAGATGTGACAAGCAAAAGTGTTTCTGGATATTTCTGAATATCTCCAGGATGAAAGGGACAAAATTGCCTCTGGTGGAAAGACCACAGGTTTAGAGAAAATCTTTAATGTGATCTCTTGTGTTGAATTTTTAAAAGTTTATTTGTTTATTCGCACAGGAAAAAAAAATGAACTATAATTCCAAATACTTTGCAAGGTATGTTTCTGAGAAGTAAGATTCCAAGTATTTTTAATTTCTCTCTGTATTCTTCTGGCCTTTTGAAATTTCTCACGTTTCCTACTGTACATGTGTTATTCTTGTAAGTTGATAAGGGAG
This sequence comes from Papio anubis, assembly GCF_008728515.1. Lineage (NCBI taxonomy): Eukaryota > Metazoa > Chordata > Mammalia > Primates > Cercopithecidae > Papio > Papio anubis. Next base: position 7,246,962 of record NC_044994.1, read on the forward strand.
AGAATGAAAAAAATTTAATATTTGAAAATGATTTTTTGAAAATACATACTTTTCCTGCTATCATGACATTCTCGATAATCTTATTACTTAAGCTAATGAACATTGTGTTATTTTTATTATTGTAAGTTTTGTTTGATTATCTAATTTTTCAGATAACTTTATTTATTTTAGTATTTCAATCAGCAGTATCATAATCAACTGTTAATTCTAGTTCTAGATATTGGTACCAACTCATTGGTTAGCCATGGACTGGAATTTAGTCTCAAAGACACTTGACCCTTTTCTAGAAAGGCGGAAGCTTACCCAGCATGAAGTGGCTTTGAGATAACCACACTTGTCAAGTGTCACTATGAGAGGCTTAGGGCCCAGGAAACAGGAAGGAAGAGGGTATGTGTGTATGTGTGTGCATAATGTATTAATAAATTCACTGGCATACTTAATTTTTAAAATATCAGTCAGCTAAGAGAATCTGCAAAACTCCAAATAAGAGAAATATCCAAAAGAAAGGATCTAGGGTACTCTTTCCTTACCCTTTCATTTGCATTGGCTTAAATTGGGGGAAACTCAAAAAGTGAAGGCTTTCTTTTAGCACAAACATTCAGAAAGGGAGCCGGATGAATAGTCCTTAGAGAATATGTGGGAAGATAAAGAACCGACCCTAGCATTAAAATGTGGGTGGAGCAGAATATTTTCTTTTTAAAAGCAAGAGAAAATTTTCTTATTTTTCCTTCAGTGTTTTAATCACAGGCAATCTTAGATACCAATTGTATTAGTCAGCTCAGGCTGCCAAGACAGTCTGGGTGGCTTTAACAACAGAAATTTACTTTTCACAGTTATGGAGGCTAGAATTTCAAGATCATAGTTTGGGCAGGGTAGATCTGATTCTGGGGCCTCTTCTCTTGGCTTGTAGACTACTACCATCTGTCTGTGTGCTCCTGTGACCTCTTCTTTGTATGTGCACGGGGCTGGGAGAGGGAGGGTTGGGGAAGAGGGCGGCAGGGGGATCGGGGAAACGGCAGGGAGGTTGGGGAAGAGAGAAAGAGAGAGAGTAGGTGCTCTCTGGTGTCTTTTCTTATAAGGGCACTAATCCCATCATGAGGGACCCACCCTTATGACCCCATATAACCCTAATTTCCTTCCCAAATCCCCATGTCCAAAAACCATAGGGGGTTAAGATTTTACCATATGAATTTTGGGGGAACACAGACATTCAATCCACAATACCTAATTAATGATAACATGCAAAAATGGGTGACAAAATTGCGAATTATTTATGAGGCAAAGACTGTCAAAAGTTGTCTTTAATACTATTTGCAGTTCAGTGGAGTGTAGGCATTTTTGTTGTTGTTGTTGATTTCTTTCTGTTAGATGCCTCCTCACATTGCTGCACTGTACTTCTTAACAGAAGTGCCACTCTCCCCCATCAATGTTGCTATCTTTTACTAGGATCACCAAGTCAGGTTAACAGTCAAAAAATGATCTAGCAATTGATTTCTAGTATCCTCTATAATTTTTTCTGGTATCACTGTTAAAAATATGTCTAGGTAAGTTATTTTATCTGCATCAATATTGGTTAAGTCTCATTGTGATGTAAATATTCAATATCCCTGCCCTTCTCTCTCTGTCATTGAACTAGAACATTACACAGATACTTCCCACTCCTTCCTTATCCACTTATCTTCACCTGTTCCAAAGTATGTATTCTCCTGTCTGTGGGTGCGAGAGTTATTTCACCCCCTTATTCTCTCTCCAAGTTATCCTATCTACTTCTTTCTTCCCAGTGCCAACTACTCATGAGGAGCCTACTCCTCCTTTTATTTGCCTGTTGAGAGCAACCAGCACTTTAATATATCTAAATATTTATTATTAAGCCTCCCCATATGATTTCAAATGTCATTATGCAGAAGAACAGAGTAAAATTTTCTAAACCATGATCCTTTAATCCTGTGTTAACAGAGGTTACAGTTGGTTGCAGTTGTGTTGGCTATAGTTACAGATTTGTGTCCTACCAGTTGTCTGTCTGCATACTGCAAGCAAAATACTTCACCTGGTAGTGGATGTCAAGCTAATTTAACCTGAGATTTACAGAAATCAAATTTTATTCTTGCATTATACTTCCAAGGGAAGTGCCCTGCACAAATTTCCATGTAGAACATGGTGGCCTTTTTTAATGAATTTCTCCATTGCAAGAATGAGATGCTTCTTGGAAGAAGATTCTGGAAGATACTGGAGTAGGAATTACTAGGACTCCTTCTCCCTTTGTAGACAATAACTGCACTGGCAGAATCTGTTTGATGCAATTGTGTTGGGACTCTGTAGTCTTAGAGTCTATCAAAGCCTTGTAACTTCCAGAGAAAGGCTTGCTTGTACAATAAATAGTGGTTAACATGGTAAACTGCAGTTACTTTCAGTCATTCCACCTCTTATCTTAGCACAGTAGTAGTTACCCATTTCACACTCCCACCCCTGTGGCAGGCAGGTATGCACGCGTTCCTGGAGCAGCTTACACACTACTTGTGGGGGCAAGGGTGGGCAAAAAGTGTTTCGTCCTCCAAACATCAGGGATCTGTGCTCTGACTGCTGATTTCTGCTTCCGATCACAAAAGTGCGAAGAGGTAGTGAGCATTGTTGTCGCATCTCCCGCATTGTTGCAAGCCCCACCCCTCCAGCTGAAGTGACTCAAGGAATATAAAAAGCCAGTGCACTTTTATTTTTGACCCCTTTCCCCCTGATTTTTCTCTTTTCCTCTTTTGGGACCAGACATTAAAGACTAAAACATCCAAAAGCAACCATATCTATGGAGAAGTTAGAAAATGACTATGTATACCCCAGGAAAGGTGCAGGCCCAGGAAAGACCTAAGGAGACCTTACGTTTATACCTCAGGCTAATCCTTGGCACAGAGACGGCCCACAACAATCAAACAACAACACTTTTAAATATAAAAAGTTGGCAAACTCTGGGGAAAGAATCTGATTTCCAGAGTCACCACATAATTAAATTTAAATGCTCGTTTTCAATAAGTAATCAATCACAAAGCTTACAAGAAACAGGAAAGTTTGACTCATTCAAAGGGATAAAAAATAAGTCAATAAGAAAATGTGCCTGAAAAAGAACCTAATGAGATTTCTACCAAAGACTTTAAAGCAACTGTCTTAAAGATGTTCAAAGTAAAGGAAGATGTAGAGAAACTCAAGAGAACAATGTATTAACAAAATAGAAAGATCAATAGAGAAATAAAAAACCTAAAAAGAAACCAAAAAGAAATTTTGAAGCTGAAAAGCTCAATAGCTGAAGTGAAAATTTTACTAGAGGGATTCAAAGGGAGATTTGAGCAGGAAAAAAAAACAGAATCAGCAAACTTGAAGATAGGATAATATAAATTATTGAGTCTGAGGAAGAGAAAGAAAAAGATTGAAGAAAAGCAAACAGATTCGAAGGGGCCTGTAGGACACCATCAAGGATTCAGCTTATGCATTGTGAGAATTTCAGAGGATGAAATAGAGAAAGAGGTATAGAGAAATAATTTCTGGAAATTTCCAAAATTAGTAAAAGACATGAATATAAACATCCAAGAAGCTCAATGATCTCTAAGATAAACTCAGAAATCAAATTGAAACACATCATAATCATACTTTCAAAAGACAGAGAATGTTGAAAGCAGCAAGAAAGAGGCAGCACATCACATACAAGGGATCCTTAAGCTTATCCTCAAATTTTTTGTCAGAAACCTTGATGGCCAGAGATAATGGGCCAATATTCAGTGCTAAAAAAAAAAACCAGAAATACTGTCAACCAAGAATTCTTCATCCAGAAATACCATCCTTTAAAAGCGAGGGAGAAATTAAGACATTCCCTTGTAAACAAAACTGAGGGGGTTCATAACCACCGGATCTGCCCTGCAAGAAATGCTCAAAGAAGTCCTGCACATTGAAATGAAAAGACACTAGAGAGTGATTCAAAGCCATGTGAAGAAATAAAGATCTCAATAAAGGTAAATACCTTAGACAACTATAATAGCTAGTCTTAGTATAACAATGGTTTGTAACTCCATATTTTTTCACAATTTAACAGACTACACATTTAAAATAATTATTAGTTTATGGTTTGGGGTATACAGTGTATAAAGATATAATTTTGGGACATCCACAACCAAAAGGAGTGGGAGCAGAGTTTTTTTGTGCCATCGAACTTAAGCTGGTATAAATTTAAGTTAAAATGCTGTAACTTTAGTAATCCCATGGCAACCACAAAGAAAACAGCTATAGAATATACACAGAAGGAAGTAGAAAAGGATTTTTTGTAACATTTCATTACAAAAAATCAACTAAACATTAATGACAGTAATATAGGAAGTAGGAAAACAAAACTATAAGGCACATGAAAAACTAATAGCAAGATGACATAAGTCTCTATCACTAATTATTTTAGATGTAAACAGATTAAACACTCCAATCAAAAGACAGAGGTTGGCAGAATAGGTTTAAAAAAACAACAAAAAAAGATCAAACTATATGCTGTCTTCAAAAGACTCACTTTAGATCCAAAGACATAAGAGACTAAAAATAAAAAGATGGAAAAGATATTTCAGGCAAATAGTTACCAAAAGAGACCAGAGGTAGCTATGCTAATATCAGAAGAAAATAGATCATAAAATGTTACAATAGGCAAAGACATTATATATTAATAAAATATTTAATACCACAAAAGGAGATAGCAATTATAAACATTTGTGCACCTAATACCAGACCATCAAAATATATGAAACAAAAACTGAAAGAATGGAAGGAAGAAGTAGACAGTTATATGATAATAATGGATAGAACAATCACACATACATAAGGAAATAGAAGACATAACACAATGAGGCAGCTATCTAACAGACACATAGAGGACACTACCCAACAGTAGCATACAGTCTTCTTAAATGCACAAGAAACATTCTCCAGACAAAACATATGTTAGGCCACAAATTAAGTCAAAATGAGGCGTATACATACAACAGAATATTAGTCAGCCTAGCAAAGGAAGACAATTTGCATATATGTTACAAAATGGATGAACTGTGAGATGAAATAAACCAGTGACAAAAAGATAAATGCTCTATGATTCTACTCATATGAGGTACTTATAATAGTCAAAATCACAGAGACAGAAAGTAGAGTGGGGCTTGCCAGGGCTGGGAGGAGGGGATAATGGAGAGTTGTTTACTGGGTCAGAGTTTGAGTTTAACATGTTGAAGAGTTCTAGAGATGGATGGCAGGGATGGTTGCATAACATTATGGATGTATTTAATACCACTGAACTATACACTTAAAATAGTTAAGATGGTAAATATTGTGTGTATTTTACCACAAAAAAAAAAAAAGGATAAAAAACAAGTCAATAGAACAGTGCAAAGGACCTCATGTGCTGATTACCAGCCCCCACAATCACAACCCATGGTCAGTTCTGCGCCATCTATACCCCCACCTGTATTATTTTGATGCAGATTGTGTGTGCGTGTGTGTGTGTGTGTTTGGAACATATTTCATGAAAACACAGATTCCGTTCAGTGATATAAAACAGCACATCACAAAGCTTTTTTGCGCATAACATGTTAGTTCTTTTTTAAAAAAATTTAAGGCCAGGAACGGTGGCTCACGCCTGTAATCCCAGCACTTTGGGAGTCTGAGGCGGGCAGATCATGAGGTCAGGAGATCAAGACCATCCTGGCCAATGCGGTGAAACCCTGTCTCTACTAAAAATACAAAAAATTAGCCGGGCATGGTGGCGGGCGCCTATGGTCCCAGCTACTTGGGAAGCTGAGGCAGGAGAATTGCTTGAACCCAAGAGGCGGAGATTACAATGAGCCGAGATCGCACCATTGCACTCCAGCTTGGGCAACAGAGCAAGACTCCATCTAAAAAAAAAAGAAAAAAAGGTGTAGGGGGCGGAGAAATTCCTTTTAATGGGTACAGTCCACACAATGTAGGTGACCGTTACTCTAAAAGCCCAGGCTTCATCATTATGCAATGTATCTGTGTAACAAAACTATACTTGTGTCTGCTAAATCTATGAAATTAAAAAAAAAACAAAATATGAATCTGATTTGCCTTTGGCCACCAGATGTCTGCAGATAGGCACACAGAGGTATGAGATAGCATTTTCCATTTGCCCTTCCTCTCTTGTTCCTTTGCCATCCCCCATGAAGCCGTGCTGGAGTTGACTTGCTGGAGGATGAGATCTGTGAAGCCGAGTCAGCTGCCCCGGTCATCCCAGCCAAGGCCATGTCCTCTCTGCTCAGCCAACAACTGTCCAACAAACGTGTGAATGGGCCCTGCTGAAATCAGAGCTGACCGGCCCACTTGAGCCTAAATCACTGACACACAGATGGGTGAACTAAGTAAATACTTTAAAAAATGAGATGCTGATGGTCCTGAATTTCTCAAGAGGCAAAGAGTGGTCCCACCTAGCAACTTATAAATGTTCAGACGTTAGATGGCCATGGAGAAGTAGCACCTCATGTATAGTTTCTCCCTGTCTGCAATAAGGTGAAAGAAGGCATTTATCTTCTCTGCAGCCAGAAAACCTATAACCCAAATGCCCAGGAACACAAGAACACTGTTCACCATTCTGCTGTGCTTGTTAGCAGAAGATATATCAGCTCGCAAAATCCCCTGTGAAACAGAAACTAAAATAATGCTCAACAATCATTCTACTCCCACGGGGAAGGAGGGAGAGGAGCAGAAATCAGGACAAGAGCTGGGTTTAGAACTTGGATCATATGTGGCTTTTCTCAATGATCACAAACCCCAGCCTCCTATAATTAATAATTGGATATATTAAGTATTTTATGGAGCAGTCTAGCCAGACTGTAAAATGGAAACATGGACCAGCTTGGTAAAGGGAAAGATGAAATTGTAGAATTAATTAGTTTGTTCGTGCATTGAGTATTTCGTAGCAATAAGCTTATTGTATTTACAAAGGGGAAAACCTCTGGGTATAATGTGACTGTCTGGTTGTTTATGTCCCATAGTGCAGTTTCAGTATGTTTCATGTTCGTGTGCCTGTTTTAATATATTTTATTTCATTATCGTAAGAAGTTTTTAATGCAATGAAACTTCAAACTGGAAAAATCTTAGAAAATTAATGAAATAGGGAGTAGAGAGAAATGGAGATAATGTTAAACTAAATACAAAGAAAAAATTGAAACACACTTTTTTATTTGACAAAATTTGAAGTGGCAGGGGGAGGGTAGATGCAAAAGCATTTGACCTGCTCAGATAAAATCTTAGTTTACAGGCTTCTCTGAAACGTTGGAATCAAAATGATCATTTTTTTTCTTCCTTTTCCACGTCCTCTCTGCAATGCACTTCCAATGGTACTAACTGATGTTTTTTTTTTAAAAAAAAATCAAGTTAGTCTGAGAAGGTTGGTCCCCTATACAAAAAAGTAAATGGCGTTACCTTCCTCCCTCTAAGAGCCTCTTCATTGGCTGGGCGCGGTGGCTGACACCTGTAATCCCAGCACTTTAGGGGAGACTGAGGTGGGTGGATCACCTGAGGTTGGGAGTTCGAGACCAGCCTGGCCAACATGATGAAACCCTGTCTCTACTAAAAATACAAAAATTAGCCGGGCGTGGTGGCGGGTGCCTGTAATCCCAACTACTCAGGAAGCTGAGGTGAGAGAATCGCTTGAACCTGGGAAGCAGAGGTTGCAGTAAGCCGAGATCGCGCCACTATACTCCACCAGCCTGGGCAACAGAGTGAGATTCCATCTCCAAAAAAAAAAAAAAAAAAAAGAGTCTCTTCATTAAAATAAACCTAATACTTCACTTGTTTAGTAAAGCAATGCAAATTAATACCTAATGATAAAGTCAGAAGATGTATACATATGAGTTCATGCTTTCTTTCATATCACAGTCTGATTCTCCCAGACTAGGATTTTTGCTAGCTATTTGTTCTATCACTCAGAATTTTGAAAAGGCTAAAAAGCATATTGTTGATTTGTGCACTTGGTGCAAAATTCAAAAGGTATAAAGGGGTATACAGTAAATATAAGCTCCCTCCCTGAATCTGATCCTCAGCCTTCAGTTTCCTTCCTTGGAATAATCACTGTATACTTGTGTGTCTTTCTAAAAATATGTTCTGTTTATGTAAGTACATATGTGTGTATGTGTATTTACACAAGTGATGGCATACCACATACATTGTTAAACAGTTTCCTCATGTCCTTTAGCAATAAAATCTGACCAGCAGTTCTTACCACATGGAGCTGTACACTATAAGTGACCAGTCCCTGTCCATGGCCACCTGGGTGGTTTTCAATGTTGCTATGTAAAGGAGGCTTAAAAGTGTCTTCTATAGGTGTCAGCTTGACCGGAAAATAAGAAAGTTTCTTCTATACTCATCGCTGATGCTTGTGAGAATCGACAGGACAGATTCTGTACGTGAATGTATCCTATTCTAATCCTTTTTGGCATTTCCTCGGCTACCCTTACTTGTTCAGTTTTCCAAATGAGCTTTAATATCAGTTTTTCTGGTACAACTTTTTTCCATTCCAGTTGGTTAATTTTGAGATTGCAATAAATTTATGATTTAACTTTTAATTTTACCCTTTATGAGCTTGAGCATAGCTTAAATATTTCCTGTCCTGTAATTGCATTTGAAGTTTTCCTTTATGTAGAACTTGCACCCTTCTTACGAGCTTTATTCCTAAGCACTTTATCATTGTTGTTGCTACAGTAAATGGAAGTATTTCTTCCTCGATGTCCTCCACCTAAGACTGTTTGTATGGAAAGGTTGTATATTTCTGTGTATTACTTTTAATCCTGCCACTGTAATCTCTTCTTTATTTGTAATTTTTCATGTAATTATTTTGGATTTCTAGGTAAATAAACATGTCACCTACAAATAATTGTCATCTTACTTATTGAAAGTTGTTTTATTCCAATTTTCCCCTAACTGAAATATCTTAATTACTTTAGAACAGTATATTTGAGCATCCTCCCTGGCAGACAGGGTCAGGCTCCTCTGCGATTGCCGGTGACTGTGTCTCCTGTGTGACCAACAAGAATCCTGTACTGCCTTCACTTAATTCTACTTTTGCCTTTATTTTAGTCTTGTTGGTTGTTCTTTTGTTTGCTGATAGAAATTACAGTAATTCAATTCTCATATTTGTTTAGTACTAAAGAACAGTGGGTGAGAAGTAGTCATGGTTTCAGTGATTTAAATTTTCACTTTTTAGGATTCTTTACAAATTCTGTTTAACACTCAGAGAAAGCAAAATAAGTCACAGCAGTTTAAAATTATCTACTTTAAAAGGTATGGAGTATTATTTTAATATTGAGTCTATTTTACTATAGTCTCATTATCTGAAAACTTGTAATCTTGTGGGGAACCAAATTAATTCTTTTCTTTCTTCTATAATTTAATGCACTGGGGACTCCAGTATCGCAATGCTCTTAAGTCTCATTAGTATAAACACTAGCTGTGAATTCCCATTCACAATTGCTACAAAGAGAATAAAATACCTAGGAATACAACTTACAAGGGATGTGAATTACCTCTTCAAGGAGAACTACAAACCACTGCTCAAGGAAATAAGAGAGGACACAAACAAATGGAAAAACATTCCATGCTCATGGATAGGAAGAATCAATATCGTGAAAATGGCCAAACTGCCCAAAGTAATTTATGGATTCAATGCTATTCCCATTAAGGTACCATTGACTTTCTTCACAGAATTAGACAAAACTACTTTACATTTCATATAGAACCAGAAAAGAGCCCATATAGCCAAGACAATCCTAAGCAAAAAGAACAAACCTGACTTCAAACTATACTACAAGGCTACAGTAACCGAAACAGCATGGTCCTGTCACCAAAACAGATGTAAGGACCGTTGGAACAGAACAGAGTCCTCAGAAATAACACCACGCATCTACAACGATTTGATTTTCAACAAACCTGACAAAACAAGCAATGGGGAAGGGATTCCCTATTTAATAAATGGTGCTGGGAAACTGGCTAGTCATATACAGAAAACAGAAACTGAACCCCCTCCTTACACATTATACAAAAATTAACTCAAGATGGATTAGTTAAGACTTAAATGTAAAACCCAAAACCATAAAAACCCCAGAAGAAAACCTAGGCAATACCATTCAGGACATAGGCATGAGCAAAGACTTCATGACTAAAACACCAGCAGAATTGCAACAAAAGCCAAAATTGACAAATGGGATCTAGTCAAACAAAAGAGCTTCTGCACAATGAAAGAAATTATCATCAGAGTGAACAGGCAACATACAGAGTGGGAGAAAATTTTTGTAAACTACCCATCTGACAAAGGTCTAATAGCCAGAATTTACAAAAAACTTAAACAAATTTATGAGAAAAAGGCGAACAACCTCACCAAAAAGTGGGCAAATATATGAACAGACATTTCTCAAAAGAAGACATTTCTGTGGACAACAAACAAATGAAAAAAGCTCATCATCACAGAAATGCAAATCAAAACCACAGTGAGATACCATCTCACGCCAGTTAGAATGGTGATCATTAAAAAGTCAGGAAACAACAGATGCTGCAGAGGCTGTGGAGAAATAGGAATGCTTTTACACTGTTGGTGGGAGTATGAATTAGTTCAACCATTGTGGAAGACAGTGTGGCAATTCCTCAAGGATCAAGAACCAGAAATACCATTTGACCCAGCAATCCCGTTACTGGGTATACACCCAAAGAATTATAAATCATGCTGCCATAAAGACACATGCACACTTATGTTTATTGCAGCACTGTTCACAATAGCAAAGACTTAGAACCAACCCAAATGCCCATCAATGATAGACTGGATAAAGAAAATGTGTCACATATAAACCATGGAATACTATACAGCCATAAAAACGAATGAGTTCATGTCCTTTGCAGGGACCATGGATGAAGCGGGAAGCCATTATTCTTAGAAAACTAACACAGGAACAGAAAACCAAACACCACGTGTTCTCACTCATAAGTGGGAGTTGAACAATCAGAACAGATGGACACAGGGAGGGAAACATCATACAGTGGCACCTGTTGGGGGGATGGGGTCAAGGGAGGGAGAGCATTAGGACAAATACCTAATGCATGTGGGGCTTAAAACCTAGATAATGAGTTGATAGGTGCAGCAAACCACTGTGGCACATGTATGCCTATGTAACAAACCTGCACATTCTGCACATGTATCCCAGAACTTAAAGTAAAAAACAAAACACTAGCTGTTTTACTGGTGAGTGGACATGCAAGTTAATTAAGATTCCTAGTTGCAAAAATATTAATAATCTAGGTTTTATTGTTGTTAAATTTAACATAACATGAGGAAAATTAATGCAATAAATTATAGATTTCATCTTAACTTAGAAACCAATTTGATATGTGACCTCTGGCAAACCATTTAACCTCTCTACTTAGATATTTTCAACTTACGAATGTGACTGTTATTAAACATTCAATATTAAAGTAAATGTTAATTAATATTCAATATTCAACCCCTTATGCTTCTAATCATACTCTCACTCACTATTATAAGTCCTCACTAAACAGGTCATGGTGTTGATAGTGTTACTCACTGTGGTTATTCTGATCCTTACGTGGCATTTTAGATGTTGAAACTGAGTAGGTGTTCATGACTTCTCCCTTAGCTCTTTGGCAGATTGAGGGAGTGGCTGGAATTAAAACCCACAGTCATAGGTTTTTAATCAGCTGCTGTCTTTAGCTCACCGTAAGTTCATCGGATTGTCTCCTACAGCTTATTGTCTACCACTTTCTCAGGAAGTTGGTAAAGATTAACTCTTACCTCTTGCTAAAATCATTGCAAATTGGAAATGTTGTATAATATAAATAAAAGTTGACCTCCTGGAGATAAGACATTGGCATTATAAAACACACTGATGATATTGTAAAATATTTTAACTAAGGAAAATATCCCCACATGAAATAATGGTCAAAAGGGCACCCACCTAAATTTTTTTTAATTCTATTTACCAAGCCTTTTCCTTTCTTCTAATCTAGCACATCAGAATTTGTCTTTTGTTCTAACCATACTGTGTTAATGATGTCCTATTTTTACATTTCTAAGGCTAGAAGAATGTTCATAGCAGAAAGAGTCAATGGGAGGAAAAGACGCATGCGAGAAGTCAGTCGTATTGTGATGAATCTGCTGATTTACTTAGTTCTTGTTCATCTGCAGCGGACGTAGTTTAAGTGATAATGTATGACCAACATTTTTTACCCTGGCAGCCATCAGATGGATAGAAGTAAAATATTCACTAACATTTTAGAATAGGGGTCCCCAACCTTCAGGCCATGGACGGGTACTGGCCCAAGGCCTTTTAGGAACCGGGCTGCACAGCAGGAGGTAAGCAGCAGGCTGGTGAGCATTACTGCCTGAGCTGCCCCTCCTGTCAGATCAGCGGTGGCATTAGATTCTCATAGGAGCGCGAACCCTATTCTGAACTGCACATGGGAGGGATCTAGGTTGCACACTCCATATGGGACTCTAACTAATGCCTGATGACTTGAGGTGCAACAGTTTTATCCCAAAACCACCCCTCGCCCAAGCCCCTGTCTGTGGAAAAAATGTCTTCCACGAATCTGGTCACTGGTGTCAAAAAGATTGGGAATCACTGTTTTAGAATATAGAGCAGCAGTCTTGAAACTAATCAGCAATACAAAACTACACATAGTAAAGGTCTGGAAGAGTTAAACAGAGTGAATGTTTTTAGAAATGGAGAAAAACTGAAGTATATCCACACACAAATGCATTAATCAGACACTGGAGCATGAAAAGGCGTAGGCAAGTCTAAAGTTTATGATTTGTTTTGAAAAGATGAGATGAAGCTTGGTTTTCATTCAATGTGGTGAGGTCTGTGGGGTTTGAGGCCAGTGGATGCCCTGTCTGAATTTAGAGACCTCTCGAAGGAGAGGCAGAGGTGACTCTTCTTAACCAAAAAGAGTGTCTTTAAAGTAGATCTGTTTGCCAAATTTACCTGGGCGATCAATGCTGCAGCTATCCAATGGGTAGTGTTCCGTTCTGGAAGGTCGTTTTTCCAGGATTATGTCTTGTTTTGTTTTCACCAGAACCAGGACCCTTGTTTTCTCATGCTGTCTGCAAACTTGTAACTTTACTAAGGAATTTGGAGAGATCCTATGGGTATGATTTCCCTGAGGTGCTGAGAGGAGGTGCTGATGGGAAGTCATGAGTAAACAGGGAAAAGAAAAGAAGCCGCTTGGAAGAGAGGGCTATACATTATTTTTAAACACCCTCTATGATTATTTAGCTAAATGCAGGAGGCGTAGCAAACTTTATTTTCAAGTATGTGACCTTTTCACAATCATAAACTGCATACCAGAATGTGCAGTGGTTTTAATTAACCACCCTGTTGTGTGAAACCAAAAACCAAACTGAATATGAGGGTCTTTTTTAATACCCATTGATTTGAGTAATTAGAAAAGAAAAAAAGCAGCATTGTAAGAAGCATTGTAAGCAGCATTCTGCAGCTGAATTTATCCCTATCTTTTTACTTTAAACTAGAGTTGGAGAAACAAATGTAAATTACACTATTTGGTTTCATTTCGTAGTTTAGATAAATAAGTATGACCAGCAGTAATTCATTAGCAGAGGCACTATTTATGTAATGCTTTCTTTCAAATAGTGTACCTTGAGGGGGGAAAGTAGGCAGTTTGCGTATTTTGTAGGCTTTAGTGACTATGATTTAGCAAAACAATATCCTGGAATGTATTAGGAAATAAAAATGACAGATTCATCTTGCTGTATTTTCTGCCCTGAAAAGCTATTTATGTAAATATAAATGCTGTATTTGTATTGTAGTACAAAGATAGCTGCAAAAGATGGGCTCCTTAGTCACTGTTTTTGAGATAACAGTAAGACAGGGAAAACCAGGAAACTACCACCTGTGTTGTGATTATCAACTCCATATAAAACATGCCATGGATATGCTCTCATTTTAAGAAATTCCAATCGATGACCATCCAAACTTCAAAACGCGTAAGTGAGGGTAATTGTGAACGTTGCAAAAGAATGCTGTCAAAGAAGTAATAAGGCCAGGTGTGGTGGCTCACGCCTGTAACCCCAGCACTTTGGGAGGCTGAGGCGGGTGGATCACCTGAGGTCAGGAGTTCAAGACCAGCCTGGCCAACATGGTGAAACCCGGTGCCTACTAAAAAATACAAAACTTAGCTGGGTACCTTTATTTTTAATCTTGGTGAGACTTCTTCCAGTGTGGGAAAAATGATCAAATAAGTCACACAGGTAGATTTTTGAAAGGAGACTAACAAACTTGTAAAAAGCGTAATAGCTGTGTATTTGCACATTTTGTTGCAGTTAAAGTGCATTGGGTTCAAACAATAAATCTACCACTGAAACACTGCACAAACTTGGGCAAATTACCTAAGTTTTAAACTTCAGATCCCACTTGGAACATACAGGCTAATTGTACTCTTCCCCGCGTGGCTGAAGACAGGTGAGGTGTGAAAGGTACAGCTCTACACAGGCACAGTTTATTATCACAGTATATGAATGTGGTTTTCAGTTACAATTACTTTAAATACCTCTTCCAGGCAACTTTAATAGTTTACAACCCTCTCCCCTTCTTTTTAAGTATTTCCCGCAATGTCCGGCATGGTCCTTATCAAAAAGGGGTACTTAATAAATGCTTGTAGCATGTTGAATTATTTGATCCTGACTTATTTACTTCTTCATTTCATAGAAAGCTAAATTAGTCCACAGGAAATTAGCCACGTATTTCTACATTTTCCCACTGGAATGTTCTTCATTCTATCAAAAGGAAAGAAAAGCTGGCTCACTTTCTGTAGATTTTTTGCTTTCCCATTTGAATTTTAAGGACTATTTAAAAATATAGGATTTTCTTTTATCTTTCCACATCATGAATCAGTGCACTCAGATGCAAAGATCATTTTCCACTTTTCTGATCTTTTCCAGTTTTATTATCATCTCCAAAGCTAATGAGAGCCACTGCTCCCTGTCTGTTCTCTGCTGCAGAAGTCAGTATGTCTAGCCACATAAATGATTTCTTTTAAACTCTTAGTATAGCCACACCTTTACTGGAAAGGGGCAGGAAGCAGCGCCCAGGGAGCGACCTCACTGTATTGAGCTCTGCCCTCCTACCAGCCACGCCTTCCTCGGGGCTTGCATCTGTAATCTCACTTACCCTCCCAGCATCCCACAGGCCCTTGTTTTACCAGTGAGTAAGCAGAGGCCTAATGGGATTAAGAAATTTGCGCAAGGTCAGGAGGCTAGAAAGTGAGAGTGGGAAGAGTCAAACCCAAGCAGTATGATTTCGAGGCAGCGATCTTAACCACTGCCTGAGGGCAGCGATCTTAACCACTGCCTGAGGACTAACAGCAGGACCTCTGCCTTTCTACAGAAGGCACAAATACGTGCTCAGTGATACTTCTTGATATATAAAAGTAAAAAAAAGAAAACATTTTGAAATGTATAAACTCTGGATTTCACTCGTGCCTTACTTGTGTCCAGGTGACCCTAAGCCAAATCACGTAGCGTTTGTGCCTTAATTTTCCCAAATCAACAATAAATTAAAATACACACCCTCCAGAGATGTTGTTGGGATTCGATGTGATAATCCTTATAAGGCAAGTAAGTAGCACTGTGCTTGTCACACAGGTGGATAATGAAGCTGTAAAGACGGATTTTTAAAGACCTTTTGAGCAGTGCTAAATTACAGCATCAACTATAATCTGTCGGCAGTAAGAAATCATTGGATGTCTATCAGCTTGTCCCGGAGGTACATGATCAGATTCGTGTTGCTGAAAAAATGAGTTTAAAAGTATTGTGGAGGCTGTAGTGAGTGGGAGCAAAATCAGAGACAAGGCACGTGGTCAGAGGCTTCCCCGAGGTCCAGGCAAGAGGAGATGAAGGTTTGGGCAGAACAGTGGTCATAGACGCAGAAGCAGAGCTCCATGAATATTGCAGAGGAGGAGCTAAAGGGATTGAGCTGCCATTTGAAGGTAAGGAAATGAAGTGGTCACACGTGACCTTGTAACAGCAGCTGGGCATATGGTGAATATGGTGATGTTATTAACCACACATAAGAATTACTTGAGGAGAAATAGATTGTATGGTGAAGATCATGAGGCTAATTTGAGAAAGGCTGAATTTTAGATTTCCTACCAAAAATCATAGAGAAAATGTTTATTAGAAATTGGCCCAGGGTACAGAAGTTATGTCTGAGACATAGACCAACATTTGGGATTAATAGAGTGGCAGAAGATGCCAGGTATTAAATGACTATCAACAGCATCAGCACCACACTGGGGGACCCAGCAGTGCTCAGCACACCTTTGTGGCAGGAGGAGGAGGTATAAGGGAAGGACAAGAGAGAGAGTGCGATGCCTGAAGAGAAAGAGCCTAGGCGAAGAGAGAGGCAGGGGAGGCAGGAAGAGCTGGTGGGGAGGCTGAGAAACCCACCCCCTCAGGAGAACTGGGACCAGAGGTGCGCCATGCAATGGCTTCGATTCTCAACTTACCTCCGTTTGTCTATATTGAAAAAGATTTCACAGAAACCCTAAAGATCAGTGTCTTCCCTTTTGTGCACTCCTCACAAATAGTCTGAATGCTGCTATTTAGTCACTTCCATGCAGGGAGGGCCACAAAAGGCAGTTGCCCCACTGGAGAGCAGCTCCTGTTGCAGGTTACAAAGGGGAACAGGACGGCAGGCCGCGGTGCTTCCAACAGATTGTGTCTGAAAATGAGTGACTCATGGTCTTAGCTCTTTGTCACCTTCAGTCTATTTTTCCATTGTCCTTTTCTGAATTTTTTCACCAAGCTTTATGCTACCCTTCGGATATATTTATTGGCAGTATCTCCCACAGCTACATGGAAACACACTGAAAAAGGGAAAAAAAAGTTTCACCATGCTCTGCATTTCAATGAGGAGACTTGGGTTCAAGATGTGCCTTTGCCTCTGCAGAGCTCCTCCCCGTCCTCAGCCTGCAGCAGGCTAGCTCCACTATCCTCACGGCCTGGCCCTGCTGTCAAGGTGCCCACTGACCACTTCATTGAAAAACCCGAGGACTGTGTCCAGGGCCTCACTTACTTGACCATGGAAAAGCACTGGGCCCCGTGAGACCATTCCCACCTTCTTGAAATCTACGTTGGCTTCCAAGACATCATCCTAGACTCAATTTTCTCCCATCTGGCCTCTCCTTTCTCAGTTTCCTTTGTTGCCTTCTCTTTCTCTATCCTACTTCAAATACTATTTCGTGGAGCTCTCTTCTCTCCCAGACTCTGAGTAATCTCACTCAGTCTTATGGCTAATGGCTATCAGCTCCTATCTCCACCTTGACCTTCCTCTGCTTGGTGAGCACATCCACCCCAGACATATGAAACTAGTCCAAACCAAATTTATTATCCTATCTTCCAAGCCTAGATCAGAAAATGGCTCCACCATCTAACCAATTGCTCAAGCCAGAAACCTAGGAGTGTCCTTGACTCCTCTCCTCCACAAATCACCTATATCCAGTTAGAAACCAAACCTAATTGATTTTGCCTCTGAAGTCTTCTCTCCCTCCCTGCTTTTGCAACCTAGTGCAGAACCCAAGAGTCTCTCTCACTTTGACTAGAGGACGGTGACTCCATATCTGGTCTTCCTGCCTCTCTGCTTACTTCCCTACATCTTATTCTCCTCGTTGCCGTTAGGGTGATCTTTCCAATCTAATCATGGCACTGAATGCTGAAATCCCTTCAGCAGCCTTTTCAGCAACCTCAGAATAACCAGGTTTCTGGGACCTTTATGACCTGGTCCTTGCTCACGTCTCCATCCTCATCTGTCTCCTCTGCCTGCCCTCTCACCTCTTGCCTTTGCACATACTGTTTCCTCTTTCCAGAACCTGCTTTCCCCCTTCTTCTCACCTCCACCCGATACCTGACTATATCAGAGCCAGCCCTCTCACCTCAACCTGGACATCTCTTCCCTCTTTAGTCTGAATCATTCCTAGCTCCTCCTCCTTCCCTCCCCACAATAGGAAAGGGAGCTTTGCTGGTTAATCTCATAAATCCTATAATCCCTAAACTTCTCCCATCATAGCATTCATTATACTGTCTCTCCTATAGAATGTGAGCTCCATGAGGGCAGGGACCATGTGTGTCTTGTTCCCCCCTATATCTGCAGGGTCCAACTTAGAGTCTGGCACACAGTAGGTATTCAAGACACTTCTAAATAAATGATGCACCTTGGGAACACAGACATGGACAAGAGGACATGCCTCCTGTTTTCAAGGACACAAACTTTTAAAGAAAAAAACACTTACGAATAATTATGACATCACAAGTACTGTAATAGAAACATACCTGATCCAAATTTTCACAGAAAAGAGAGTGGCTAACTTTGTCTGGAAGACATGAGTTGATCTTTAAAAGTGTGAGGAGCCAATGTAAGATCCATCTTTGGACTTAGCCCTGCTACTAATTAGCTTTTCATCTTGGGTAAATTAACCTGACTTCTCTGAATTGTAATTTCATTCTCTACAAAAGTGGAGATAATACCTCACTTTACAAAACTGTAGGGAGGACTA
Organism: Papio anubis; assembly: GCF_008728515.1. NCBI lineage: Eukaryota > Metazoa > Chordata > Mammalia > Primates > Cercopithecidae > Papio > Papio anubis. The sequence goes on from NC_044994.1 coordinate 7,265,556, forward strand.
AGTAGACTAATTTAAATGATGTATATGAAGCCCGGCACCTAGTTAGATGCTCAGTAGATAGTAGCTATTTTATCATTTGATTGAATTTCTTTTATACAATGCTTCTTGAACTAATTAATGCACCTGAAGGCGAACGAGGAAAAAAGAATACATTTCTTGAATGTGACTAAAATTACAACTTCAGCTGGGTCAACATGAGGGGTTTCTAAACGACAGTCTAATATATAATTTATCATTTGCCTCCATTAAACTGTAATGAACTATTGAGAACCAAGGGGACAGTCCTTACACAAAAAATTTTCTTTTACCACGACCTAGGGAATTAGTTGCACTGTTGCTTTCGTGCTTAGAGTAACTTACTAGCTCTGGGTCATCTTTATTCATCCGGATATGATCTACATAATATCACATAATAAGCTCTCGCCTCATCAGCCTAGTATACTTAGGGAGGTATACTTTAAAGGTATGAAATCTGTGACTGTCCGTGAAACAGCAGAAATGCGTTTGAAGACATTTGCAATGAATATAATTCTGATTAAAAGGTATAGGTAATATCCATGCATCTCCCTTTGTTTCCTTGGAGAAAGACAAATGCACTATAAGCCTATCTTTATGATGTTGATGATTAATCCTAAGAGATAATATCATGACATTTCTATCAACCAATTTCACCTCACCTTCAAGATGCCAACAAGTTGATTTCAGTTAGTTTGGGGTCCCTGAGATAATGTTAAGTCATTAATTAACTTGCGTAGCCTCAGGCATCTTTGCTGGAATCCTTGCTGCTGTCTCTTCTTGTGCTAATCAGAATCTTTGCTCTGATTGCTTCCAGACCTTAACTCTTTCAGAGCATAGACATCTCATTGGTTTGACAGTTCCTAAAAATTATCCAGTTGTCTAATAATTAATGCTACTGTTTAGATATTCAGAAGTCATTTGTTTACAAGAAGAACAAATTCCAGCTGGCCCTCAGAATTCAGAGTAGAGCGGAAATGGTAGGGCTTTCCCTGTTTTAGAACATTTAAAGAATTACACTGCATGCCCACAACACACGGAACGTCTCTCATTTCTCGATGTAGCTATGCCACTGAAGTCTTTAGTACATAGTCAGTGGTAATGGCCATTCTAGAATCTACCAGGCTTTCCGTGGGTAGGAGAAGGGGTTTGGGGTAATCCTTTACTTCAGAACCTCCCATGGTTCTAGCCTGTGCAGTGGGGGCTCAGCCCTGCTGTTCATCAGAATCACCCGTGCAGCCTTTGCTTACATGAACATGCTCAAGCCCCACCTCAGAGACCAATTCTGGAAATGGAGCCAAATGTAGGTATATTTTTCACTTCCAGGGGTGATTTGGATAGACAGGTATGGTTGGGAGTCACTGTCCTCTGGGTGGGCAGCCTCGGTTCGACTTTCCAGCTTCCTCTCCTGCTGCACTCAGGACTCCACCCGATCAATCACTTCCACATCTCCATCTTCATGGTGTCACCTCTACCTTGAGCCTCCTCTTCCTCTCCACTGAAATCCGAAGCCTTTCTTAAAATAGTGGCTCTTATACCTTACTGTGCATAAGAAAACCCTGGAACATCTGAAAAAGTTCTGTTTCCAGCTTTCCCTGTGCTAGAGGTTCTGATTCACTGGGGCTGGGATAGGGTCTGGGCAGGACATTTTTGGTAAGCTGTCCGGTCAACTCCAAGGCAATCATGGCTCTGCTCTGAAAACAACTGCTTTATGCTTTTCTCTGCACAACCTTCCCCAAATCCAGCTCTCAGAGTTAATTGCTCTCATGCTCTGCTTTCTTGTCAGAACAAATAAATCTTTCACTTTTTACTAAAGATTCCCATGGAGAGGGACAGTTGTGAGTTCGTAACCAAACTTTTTAAGGCCTTACTTAGGCAGGGCTAAATGAAAAGTTAAAAAAAAAAAAAAGAGTGAATTGCTCTTTCCTCTGCTCAGAGCACTTCGCTCATCCCACTGATGTGCACTCTGTCTGCATGATATTATGGGCTGTCACCCAAGGGTCTGTCTCCTCATTTAACGGGCAGTCCTCAAGGGCGGGGACCATGCTATCCTCATTTTTGTATTCCTGCCCTTAATTCAGTGTCTGGCACAATTCAGAAAATGTATGTCAAAGAGACAGTAGTGTTTTGTGACATAACATTTATAATTTAAAATTACAGTGTAAAATCTAGAAAAAGTAAATAAAATTCCACAGCTGCTGCTCTGTGACTCAGCATCAGTGTCAAGAGGAGACTGTTTTCTTCTCGATTTGGGGTGGCTGCGGCGCCAGCATCTCTCACGCTGTCACTGCTCGAGAAGTGTCTCCAATCAGCAGCAGGCCCAGACTGTCCACTCTCATTTCAACTGCATTTAAATCCATTTTGCATGTTTCTTTCAACATCAGCTTTCGAAATCTTTCTCCAGGAAGAAAACGATCTCTGCTGGAGATGCTGAATGCTTGTGGTCATTTTTTTCTTCTTTCTTTTTACCAGATTTCTGTAATGGGCAGGACCAGCATCCGCGAAGGGTGTTGTGTTCATCTCATGATCATGGACTCCAGGGAGATGGTGGGCTTCACCCCTCAGCTCAGGCGGGCTGTCTACCACCCCCTCTGCTCTGGGCCTCAGCTCTGCCCTGGGAGGCAGATGATCAGGAGGCTGTGGTACCCCTGGCCTGGCTGCCTCTCCATGCCCGTTCCGCACAGGCTCTGTCTCCACAGGAGCCTTTCTCTGCCTGCTGTACCCCTGCGCTCTGCCCGCCACTTGGCCCTTCACCCTTCAGGTCTCCATTTAGCTATCATCCTCACCAGGAAAACTTCCCAATCCTCCTGAAACTGAGTCAGGGGCTCCCATGTTCTCCTATTTGTTTATCATAAGTATTGTAGACTTAGCAAATCATGCTACTGATAAAATCACCTGCTTGCCAGGCATGCAGAGTGGTATAACAGACTTTGGAGACTCAGAGGGGGAGCGGGAAGGGGATAAGGGATAAAAAGCTACATACTGGGTACCATGTACACTACTCGGCGTGTCTCTGCACAGAGACCAGGCTTTGTGCCTCCGTTCCTGGCCTTCATGGGCCACAAAGGTGTCTTTGCAGTTTCATTCCTATGAAGAATATTTGAGTTAGAGATCCTGAGCTAGTCCCTGTGGAACAATCAAAGGATAAAAAGACATGCCCCTTACCTGCAGATTGCTTTCAGAGTAATTAAAGCCATAATCACACGGGTAAGATTACACAGATCAGAGCCAAACGGTGCCTAAGGAGTGACCATTGTAGTTGGTGTCCCAGTATCTGCAGCATGTAGTTCGAAATTCCAGCCATCTCTCAAGGTCCACCTCCATCTGACCCTTCCAAAGGCTCCATCCGTGCCCCTGCTGCTCCCCTGGAAGAATCCTCCTCTTTAAACATATGGTTGTTCCTTGTCCTCCACATAAACCATGGCAACCCCACTTCCACACCTTTCAAGCAGTGAAGCCCCACCTGGGGTATTTCCCTTGCTCTGTCTCCTGACATGCCCTGCCCTGTAGCGGGGGTCTGCCCTGACCATCCAGCCAAGTGTTCATATTCTGCAGCGGTCACAGGACACTCAGTAGAGACTGCACTGAGTTGTGATTCGTTTTTTTTAATTAAATTTTTTTTTTTTTTTTGGAGACAGAGTCTCGCTCTGTCACACAGGCTGGAGTGCAGTGGTGCGATCTCGGCTCACTGCAACCTCTGCCTCCCAGATTCAAGCGATTCTCCTGCCTCAGCCTCCTGAGTAGCTGGGACTACAGGTGCATGCCATCATGCCCAGCTAAATTGTTTTTGTATGTTTAGTAGAGACGGGGTTTCACTATGTTAGCCAGGATGGTCTCGATCTCCTGACCTCATGATTCGCCCACCTTGGCCTCCCAAAGTGCTGGGATTACAGGCGTGAGCCACCACGCCCGGCCATGATTAATTTTTATGTAACTGCTTTCTCCCCTCAAGGACCATAGTTTATTTCTTTTATAATTCCCAGTGCTCAACGCAGAGAGTACTGGCTCAACAAATATTTGGAGATGGTAGTCACTTCTGGCTGGAGAAGTCAGTGAAGATTCCTAGAGGATGCAACATAAGGGAAGCATCGTTCTAGATCCCCCAAAGGCTCCTGGAACCTCAAACTCCAAGTTCCTTGTTGTTGGTATTGCGTTGTTGTTGGTATTGTGTTGTTGTTGGTATTGTGTTGTTGTTGGTATTGTGTTGTTGGTATTGTGTTGTTGGTGTTGTGTTGTTGTTGGTGTTGTGTTGTTGGTGTTGTTGTTGGTGTTGTGTTGTTGTTGGTATTGTGTTGAGAAGACTCTCTGGGTTGTAGGTCTTATCTCTGGGTGGCACTGAGTGCTCACCACGACTGGCCATCCACCCCCACCTTCTGCAAGCTTCACAAGCACCATGTCCTTCTGGCTTCCCTCCCACATCACCGCCCCTTCTTCTTGGACTCCTTAACTCAAAGTTTGACTACCAGGAGCCCTCTCCTTTCTCCAGACCTTATGTCTTCTCTACACAGTCCCCCTGGGGGTTATCATCTACTCCATGGCCTCAGCAGTGTTTGTGCAGAATACTTGGAAATCTACCTGTGTTTTCAGCCCTCATCTCTATCCTGAGCTCCTAACTCACAAATTCAGCTGCTTGCTAAATACTCCATTTGTATGACCCCAAGCACCTCCCCCATCATCTTTCCTCCCCGCAAACCTCCCCTTCCTCCCTCATCTCTGGGTCAGTAAAGGCATCCCCTTATGTCCGCCCACTTCAGTCCACTCCTGCTATGACTGCCTGAATCTAAGCCACCAGGATTTCTCACTTGATTCCTACAAGGGCCAGTCCTCCCGCTCTTCCTGTTTCCCCCATTGCCCTGTCTAACTAATCCTTTCTTCACACTGCACACCAAAGTGACATTTTTGAAAGTCAGATGTAATCAAGTAATGTTTCTGCTTGAAGCTCGCCAAAGTTTCCCCAATATTCTTGGGGTAAGGTCAAGTTTTCTTAACAAAACCCTTTGTCCTCTATTCCCTTCTAGCCTCCTCTTCTCCTATTCACCATCTCCTCTGCTCTCTGCCCCACACTGAGCTCTAGCCATGTGGACCCTCTTCTGTTATTCTAGTCCTCCAGGTTCCTCTCACCTCTGGCCTCTGATCACACGCACACACGCTTTGCCATGCCCTGCTAATCGATATTTGGATCCCAGTGCAGACTTCGCTTATCCTGCAGCCATCTCTGACCTCATGATCTGCATGGGGCACCCTTTTCTCTTCTGCCTGAGCAGCCTCTACTTCTTGTCTCCAGGACCTTACCATTCTGTATTGTAGTTGCTTGCTTAATTGTGTGCTCAGTAACAGTTAGCCTACTGGATGGATGGATGGATGGATGGATGGATGATCTGTTTACTGGAAAGGTAGCTTCTCTGAAAATCAGGCTTCTTCGAAGAAGAAGGCCCACATTATAGAGAATTCATCAGTTGTACGTGAAATTTTAAGAGATGGTAGAGAAGTGCCACAAACCTTTTTACTTTAAGGATGCATTATGTTTGTGTAATCATTATCTTTATATGGCATCTTTAAAACTCAATTTTGTCCCAACAACAGCCCCATATGAGGCAGAAGAAGCAGAAAAAAATAGATTTTCATTTACCAAAGAGAAATTCGAGGCCCAGAGTAATGAAGTCTCTGACCCAAGGTCATACTGGGCTCTTGACCTTGAACTGGAAGAAAAGTCTTCTCATTGCCAGCCACAAGCCTCCACAGACAACTTCCCAGGCTGCCTGCCCTCAGGGTGGCTATGAGAAAATGGAGTGACTTTCTTCTCTCTACCAGGAAAGACCTGGTACCAAGAGATGGAGAAAATAGTTGAGAAAGCTTATCATGAGGAAAGAACAAATATCAGATCAATCCCTTTTGTCACTCAGTCCTTCAGCAAATACTTCTGGTTGCCTAATACGTGCCAGATCTGAGGATCATCATAGACAAAATTGGAAGCTATATCTGCCTCATGTGTACAGTAGAAAAGGCAGACTAATCCAAAACATGGCAAATCATGCAAAATTCGAATTGCAAGAAGACCTCTGAGAGGCAGGCATATGCAGCACTTCAAGAGCAGATGGCAGGGACATTGGTCAGTCAGGCAAGGCTGAGGACACACTAAGGAACTGTAGGTGTTCACTGGGCAAGGGTGGGCCTAGGGCTGCCAAGGGTATGAGCAGAGTGAGAAGATGGGGAGAGACGGTGAGCAGGAATCTGAGTGTCTTGGAAGTTGAGGGATCAGAAGAAGAGCACAGCTCCTCATCATCATGGAAAAGTGAAGGAAGTATTTAACTGAAAGTTTTTTACACATTGCATTCTGAGTCAGCCCAAGACTGTGTTCCAGCCAATTGTAGCTGACAAGTGAGGGGAAGAGCAAGACAATGCAGGAAGCTGGAAGGAGAGAGAGCTGGCACGGAGAAGGAGCGGGTGAGTCTTCCCTTCGCTATGATGTTCTGACTTTAAAAAGCTGCCTCCCATTGCCAGCCAGCTGGGGTTCGCCTGCCCGTGCCCACCTCTAGGTCCTCATTGCAAGTCAGTCCACACAGGGACATTCCTCCTGGCATCAGAATTGGACCTACAGGGACCCTGCAGGCAGTGACTGGAAGGTTTGCTGATTTGATTCCCCTTAAAAGAGTGAACATGTGTTTGAGGGAGCCACTTGGTCACTCTGCTCCATCAGACGAGGAAAACAAAGCCCAGATCTGAGGAACTGTGCAGCGATGGGGACCTCTGGTTGCCCCTTGGAGCAGAAAAATGGGAGAAGAGGAAAGAAGAGAGGAGAGGTGCCAGAAGCGAATTAGAGATGGAACAAGAGAGATAAACTTGCACAGAGAGTAAAGGCACAGCATGTTTATAAAAGTGCACAGGCCCACAAGAAACTGCACATGTCCCCATGGATTCTTACAGAGAGTTTTTGTTCGTTTATTTGTTTCTTAGAGACAGGGTCTTGCTCTGTCGCCTAGGCTGGAGTGCAGTGGCACAATCATAGCTCACTGCAACCCTAAACTCCTGGGCTCAATCGGCTAGGTTTTTTTTGTTGTTTTTTTTTTTTTTTAATTTTGTAGAGACAAGGTCTCACTATGTTGTCCAGGCTGGTCTTGAATTCCCAGCCTCAAGCAGCCCTCCCACCTTGTCCTCCCAAAGTGCTGGGATTATAGGCATGAGCCGCTGCACCCAGCCTCTTACAGAGAATTTAATACAGAAAATGCCAGGGCATGCCATCACCACTAATCAAAAGAGAAACATGGTTAATCCTGTTGATTTCTGACAAAACTGACATTAAAATCTGATGCTTGTGTATGCTTTTAAAATTATCTACACCAGAGATTTGGAACCTGCAGTTCTTTATCCCCTTTTTGTTGACTTGCTTGTTTCCTGAGAGATTTTTCTCCTCCTTGATACTTATTAGGCAAATGTAACTTTGCATCCCTCGGCGCATTTGCTGTGGCCCTTCCTGACGGCTCTTAGGATGACCGTTCCTCCATTCTTCATCGTGCTTGTTTTGTGATCTTCACTCCGCGTTTTCTGCGTTTCCTCTAATCCGCATCCAGTTTCTAGATGTTAGCTGTGCCAGGCTTCACAGTGCAGGTACCTGAGTTGACTCCTGAAATGTCCTTCCTCCCATCTTCATAGTCCAGCAGCCCGCAGGTTTAAGGAGTTATTTCAAATTTTATTTTTAAGGAAAACTTGAATTTAATGTTCTTCAAGCCAAAGAACAAAAGAAAAGGTTTCTGTCCAGAAGCAAAGTTTACTACTAATGGGAATCGGAAAAGCAGCCCGGGCCATTGTTTCAATAAACAGTGATTACTTTTTCTATACTTAAAAATATCCCTTTAACAATTCAACTTCAGCCAAAACTCCTGTCACTTTTTACTGCATATTTGTGTTATTACAAGAAACCATGAACATAGGGGAAATAGGCCTCCTTCCTCCGTGTCTAGCAGGTCTGTTTTATGCCTAAAAGCCACCGGGTTTCCTTTGAGCTGGTCTGATTAATTGCTAGGGACTACTTGCTTGTTGAGGATGGAGAAGGAATGGAGAGGCACCAAAGGGTATGATATGTCGCTGCCTTTCAATGCTGGCAACACCTTGGGGTGGGGAGTAGTTCATTTTGAGTAGATTGAGAGAGAAGTAAAAAGCCTTGGTTTCCAGGAAATATTAGAATGGGTAAATAAAAATTCAGTTGGGGCTCAGTCAGAATACTACTCGATTAATACCACACACTGAGCTTGTCTCCTGTCCCCTCCCCTCATTTTCCCTTGAATTCCATAGAACTGTCTATGTCAGGTATCTGCGTATGGAAACTTCGGCCTCACCAGCAAATGCTATAATTATTTTGAGGTCATGGGAGGATCTACCTTTATCTCTTGATCCTTTTTTTTAATGGTTTATCTTTCTGAATATGCTATCATGGCTGACAAACTGAATGAGGACTTGTCACATGTCACTTTAGCTTGTCTTCTTGTGTATTTTCAGCCAGCATTAAAAACACATATAGTGGTAATTAAGTCTTCTTTAGAAATCATTTCTTACTGGTGATGTGCTTTTGGTCCCTTGATGAGACAACATAAGTTGATAAGTTATTCTGTTGGCAGCAGTAACAACGACAGAGTCTGCATAATTATAAACCCTTCCCATGCCGGCACTTAGCAGAGTCATTATCCAGGTTGACTTCCCCACTTTGGAATAAGGAGACCAGTATTAGCAGATTATTAGAAATATTCTTGCATTCTGTATTTTGGAAGGTGTCACTGAGTCACTTGACAAGTGAAAGGTGGTTCTAAAGTCATGGGCATAATAAAGAAATGTTCTTGTTGATGTCCAGCCTTGCCTCATACTGATTTTTTTTTTTATTAAATTTGCTGTTGTAGTGAGGGCTGGTTGGGTATAAACCCACAGGGAAGATCCTATGCTTTATTTTGTGAGGAAATACTTTCTATTTATTTTACTTCCATTTTGCTTTTTTAAAAAATAAAAATAAATAAATAAATAAATAAATTAGACTTCTTCAAGGAAAAAGATATTATATGATGTAAATAAAAGGAGACAGATGGGTTAAAGCAGGTTGGGGGGAGGATATTTCCATTTTAGCTCAGCTTTAGAAATCTAGGCCAACACTGATAAAAATTGAAGAAACACAGATTGAAACCAGATCTGTCACACAGGAGAAATGCTGCAGTATTAATACCCCACGCAAGTGGCGCTCACTACAGTGATCGTGTATGCAGGTGGTGGCGAGGTTGCTTTCCAGTTGTACTTGTTGAGGCTTCATTTTTTTAGATAAGTTGAATCATCACTGATCAAAATGAATCACAAACCATTTTTCATGTGAAATTTGGAGGACATTTTGAAGGCATAGCACAGATCCTCTCTGAGCTGCCTGACCCTTCACATTCATCCTGGGTTTCTTATTAGATTAGTAACATTTTAAAATCTAAACTCCAACTTGGTGAAATTTTCATTAGCACTTCTTATTTCATGTTCTGGCTTTACATTTTAATGCCTGTCTTATCAAGAAAGAGAAAATAGAGGTTTTTTAATCAGAAATGTATTACTTTCAGTTTACCACCTTAAAAAAAAAAACACTTTGCACCTTGTTGAATAGCTAGTCAAAACTAGAATTTAAAAGCATCATGGAAAACACGACAAGGATAAAGAAGGCAGACATCGATTTTAAAGAGCCAAAAAAAGACCTGTGATGGAGGGTTAAAGTATGTTTCTTACAGTCTAGATAAGAAATGACTAAGGAACTAATGAAACATGGTTCTTAAGTCCATAGCTGACTCATAAGAGATAATGGGCAACTTCATTTTTAGTCTCAATTAAGGCTAAATAGAATAGAACGAAATTAGATTGATTTAAATATCAAAGATGGAAGTTGTGCTAAGAATTCTCGCACATATGTACAGGAAGCCCTCTGTGTCCTCACCCACAACCACAGATTCAACCAACTGCTGATTGAAAACATTCAAAATAAGTAAATAAATAAAAGTAATAATAAAACAATAAAAATAACATAAGTAAAAATACAGTATAATAACTATTTGCATTGTGTTAGGTGTTGTTAGTAATCTAGATATGATTACAGGTATACAGCAGGGTGTGTGTAGATTATGTGCAATACACACCATTTTATATAAGAGACTTGAGCATCCTGTCAATGGTATCCAAAGGGGTCCTGGAACCAATTTCCCCACGAATACCAAGGAGCGGTGATACTAAAACTGGCCTTTAGGACCTTGACTTCTCCGTGGACTTTAGAAGTACAAGCATTATAATGTGTTGACTTAGGGAGCCTTGAGTTCCTGGTGGTAACAGGGAAATTCAAGGCTCCTAGGCAGCCTCCTGGACCCTGACCCTCAGGTCTTCACCATCTGTCCTCTGCTACCTGAGGACCAGAGGCTGGCCTCATCCTGACTGGTCATTGCTCCTCCAAGGCACATGGTGCTACTAACACCTACATGTACTGTCAGCCTGAGGCCCCAGTTCCTGGACTCACTCTCTGGCCCTTACGTTTAGGTTGCCATAGACCTCTTGTCCTGCCTGCCCATCTGCCTTTCTGTAACTGAGAATCTTTGCCTGCCTGATGCTCACCTTTCTTGCCATACCCAGCCAAGGTCATTCTATTTCTGAGGTCTGAACCCACCTCACAGCTCACGCCTCCCAAGGTCTGTGTGGTTCCTTGCCACACCTCTGAGCCACTTGTGCCAAACAAGAATCACTAGTATTTGTAGCTGGACAGTAAGTAATTCCCATCCCACTGAGAGTGTTAAACCCTGAAATGGCTTCCTAAAGCAGGTCTATTGAAATAGGAGAGGCTCTCCATTGGTCTGATATGGTTTATGTCAATCTGTCAGACAACACAGACTATTGCCTCATTCCTACCCTCAGCAAACATCAGGTTTTGTAAAGGCATTGGCAAAAGAAAAGGGCTACATTGTACTAAACAGTACCCGGTTTAGGAATTTATACAAAATCCAAACCTGTGGTACTCTGGACTGAGTGTTTCTGTTTTCCCAAATTCATGGGTTGAAGCCCTTATCCCCCGTGAGGGTAGTAGGAGGTGGGGCCTTCGGGAGGCATTTAGGTTCAGATGTGGCCATGAGGGTGAAGCCCCCAGACATGATTATGCCCTTGTAAGAAAAGGAAGAAACACAAGAGCTCTTTCTCCTTACACGCACACACCTAGGAAAGGCCACATGAGGATGCGAGAACTTCCCTCCTATCATCACAGCCTCTCCTCACAGGGCTTCCTCAGGTGGTGTTGAAGCCACTAATCTATAGTATTTTGTTGTAGCCCAAATTAAGACACCTGGATACAAAGTTGTACCATCTTGTATTGTTGAGGAGCCCACAGACATCTTTTGTCAGATACAGATGGACCTTCCTTGAGCTGTCACATGTCTCTAGAGCACTAGAGCAGCAAAAACCAAGCCAAGACCAAGGTCACAGCCTTCCTGCAGAGAAAGAGTGGGGTCTGTGATTACAGAGCGGAGTGTGGAGGAGGGCTGAGCGTGCTAGGCAGGAGGTCTCCCATTCTCACTCTGCAAGGGTAGGTCCCGTGGCCACTCACCGTTTGGATCAAAGAAAGGTAGTATTTCCTTATGATTTCTCCAGGTCAAGAAATGAGATAACAAAAGAAATCATATCTTACAGATCCTCTGGTAAAGCAAAACATAAAACACAACTATCTTAGCATTTTCTCTTGACTTTTTGATTTTTGAATGAGTAGCCTGTTCATGTGATACAAAAGTCTCATGTATCCTTTTTGAGTTTCTTTAGGCATAAGCAAGCAAATGGATTCGATTTTCTTATCCTCACCATTTTTTAACATAGTAAGTAGTATGCTGTATGTACTGTGCTTCCTGCAATTTTTTTCACATAACAGTATATCCTGTGAATTTCAACCCACTCATAAAAAGGGGACTCTTCTTAGTGCCTAGAGGGTAGTTTTATAGCTCCATGGTAGTGTTCCACTGGATGGACATATCATTATATTACCACTCCTCCATTGTGGACGTTTGGGTATTTCCAGTCTTCTGTTATTACAAACAATGCTATGATGAATAACTATGTACATATGTTATTTTGCACATGTGCTAGTAGGCCTACAGGATAAATTCCCAGAAGTGGAATGGCAGAATGAAATAGAATATACGTTTGTTACTTTAATAACCTATCACCCAAAATACATAATATATTGATTTACATTCCTTCCTGCAGTCTTTGAGAATGCCTGTTTCTGAGTACCAATAAAATATGTTATCAAACATTTGAATTTTTTTCCAGCATGGTAAATTGAAAAATGTTATCTTGGTATAAATTTAACTTGCATTTTCTTACCATGAGTTTTTTTTTTTTTTTAATTATGAGTAACTTTTGTATTATGAGCATTTTTTCATATGTTTAAGCCTGATTTGTGTTTAATTGGGCAGACTTTCTGTTGCCACGTTAGTCTTTTTCTTATCAGTTTCTAAGAGCTCTTTATCTTTATGCTTTAGGAAACTAGATCTTTCTCCATGAGGTGAGTCGCAAATGGTTTTTTTTAACCCCCCAATTTATTGTTCGGCTTTCAACTTTGCTTTTTTGTGAGTATTGTGTTTGTTTATTTGGTTGGTTGGTTGATTTAGGCTTCACTTGCCCTTATTTACCAATTTTTTATTTATTCTTGGATTTAATAACATAGTTAGAGAGATCTTTCCCGTGCCGTGAGAGAATTCTGCTATATTTTCTTCAACTTTTTTTATGGGTTTTATTGTTTACATGAAATCTTCTAGCCATTTGGAATTTATCCGGACTATTATGTCAGCTATGAACCCAACTTAATTTTATTTTATTTGTTTTTTGTTCAGAAAGATACCCAGTTGATTCAACACTGTTTACATCATTTCCTTACTAACTTGAGATGCCTCCTTAGCATGTACTAAATTTCCATAAATACTTGGTCTATTTATGAACTTCCTATTCTGCTCTGTTGGTCTGTCGGTGTACTTGTGCCACATTATTTAACTATTGAAGTTTCATAACATGCTTTAATATCTGCTAGATCAGTTGTAGGGGTGAAGAGAATTTTCCTTACTCTCGTTTCTGAAGGTTTGATAATTTGAGCCTATAAAGCATCTGGCCCTCACTGGGTTATGGGGTAGTCATTTGCCTGCAATTCCTTCATGCTTATGTATGTTACTAAATTTGCTTGCCAGTTTTTTTTTTATATTAGTGAGAAAAATGATGTTTTCTTCTCCTCCCCTTCACACCAGATTTTACTCAATAGTATTTCCTTAACAGATGTTTGTCTTTATACTATTAAATTTCTGTGTACTTCTATTACTTGATTTGTTGGCTTTATATGATATCCTTTGACTCATAGTTCTTCTATATCAAGCAGTCAAGGAGCATTTTCTGTCTTTGACCTCATGCCTCCCTTTTTTCTCCAGTGTTCTCCGTTGTCAGAACACATGTTCTTGAACTATTCTGTCCCCTTTGTCTTCTTTGTGTTTTAGACTTATACATACTCAGTGTTCGGCATCAGTCCTCTTACTGCAGGGCTTCCCCTCTAGAGATATCTTCCGGAAGCACTAATGGGAACCGTATTTATTGAGTTTGTGCATGTTTAAAACTGTCCATAGCCTGTATATTTGAAGGACAACTTAGACATAAAATTCTTTCTTATGCTTTCTTTCCTTGGGCATGTTATAGATGTAACTTCAGTGTCTTCTGTTTTTCTTTTAGTTATGGTAAAATATATACAATATAAAATTTACGATTTTGAATGTTTATACACTGCTAGTGGGAATGTAAATTGGTTCAGCCATTGTGGAAAGCAGTGTGGCGATTTCTCAAAGAGCTTAAAATGTAATTACTGTTCAACCCAGCAAGCCCATTTTCAGGTACATACCCAAAGGAACATAAATTTTTCTACCATCAAGATACATGCATGCATATGTTCATCACAGCACTATTCACAATAGCGAAAATGTGGAATCAACCTAAATGCCCATCAACAGTCGACTGGATAAAGAAGATGTGGTACATATACACATGGATACTACATGGCCGTAAAAACAAATGAAGTCACGTCCTTTGCAGAAACATAGATGAAGCGGGACACCCTTATCTTAAGTGAACTAACATAGGAACAGAAAACCAAATACCACATGTTCTCACTTATTAGTGGGAGCTAAACATCGAGTACATATGGACACAAGAAAGAGAACAACAAGCAGCAGGACCTACTTAGGGGTGGAGATAGGAGGAGAGAGAAGATCTAAAAACTACTTATCAGGTGCTATGCTTATTATCTGGGTGGTGAAATAATTTGTACCCCAAACCTTCATGACATGCAATTTACCTGTATAACAAACCCATACATGCGCCCCTGTTTGGTGTGTTTGTTTATGTGTTTTTGAGACAGAGTCTTGCTCTGTCACTCAGGCTGGAGTACACTGGTGCGATCTCAGCTCACTGCAACCTCCACCTCCCGGCTTCAAGTGATTCTCCTGCTTCAGTCTCCTGAGTAGCTGGGACTACACAGGCTCAAGCCACAATGCCTGGCTAATTTTTGTATTTTTAGTAGAGATGGGGTTTCACCATGTTGGCCAGGCTGGTCTCGAGCCCCTAACTTTAAGTGATCCACCCACCTCAACCTCCCAAAGTGCTAGGATTACGGGTGTGAGCCACTGTGCCCAGTTGACAAACCCACACATGTACTCCTGAACTAAAAGTAACATATATATATCTATCTATAAATATAGATATATAAAATATGTTTTATATATATATCATCTTAACCATTTTTGTATGTACAGTTTGGTGGCATTAAGTATATTTATGTTATTGTGAGACCATCATCATCATCCATTTCCAGAAGTTAGTCATCACGTGAAACTGAAACTCTTCACCCATTAAACAGTAATTCCCCATTGTCACTCCCTGCAGGCCCTGGTAACCACTGTTCTACTCTCTGTCTCTATGAATTTGACTATTCTCACTATCTCGTATAAACAGAATTATACAGTATTTGTCCTTTTGTGTTCACTTAGTGTAATGTCTTCAGGGTTCACCCATGTTGAAGTGTGTATCAGAATTTCATTCCTTTTTAAAGGTAAATAATATCTCATTGGATATATTTGACATAATTTATCTGTTCATCTATCAATGGACATGTTAGGATTTCTTCCATTTTCTACATGTCAGATCATGTTATCTGTGAAGAGAGATAATGCTCCTTCTTCCTTTTCTATTTGAATGCCTTTCTATGAAGTGTTTCCCCTCTTCAGTTTTCTGGAAAAGTGTGAGAAGAATTGATGATAGTTCTTTAAATATTTGATAAAATTCATCGGTGAAGCAGTCTAGTCAAGGGCTTATCTTAACAGTGGGGGTGTTGATTACCGACTCAATCTCCTAACTAGTTATCGGTCCATTCAGATTTTCTATTTCTTTATGAGTAAGTCTGGGTGGGTTTTGTATTTCTGAGAATTTGTCCATATCATCTATGTTATCCAATTTGTTGGCAGACAGTCGTTCACACTACTCTCTTATAATCCTTTTCATTTCTATAGAATTAGTACAAATATCCTCACTTTCATTTATGCTTTTAGTAATTTGTGTATTCTTTTTTTTTTCTTAGTCAATCTAGCTAAAGTTTTGTCAACTCTGCTAATTGTTTTTGAAAAACCAACTCTTGGTTTCATTAATTTTCTCTATTATTTTTCTCCTCGTTTTATTTTATTTCTCTCCACTATAGTCTTTAATTCCCTTCATTCTGCTGGCTTTGGGTTTAATTTGTTTTTCTTTTTCTGGGTCCTTCAGCTATAAAGTCAGGTTGTTGGTTTGAAATCTTTCTTCTTTTCTGATGTAAGCATTTGCAGCTATAAATCTGCCTCTTATCACTGCTTATGCTGCATCACGGAAGTTTTGTTATGAGGTGTTTTTTTGTAAATTTGTCTCTCAATATTTTCGGATTTCTATTGTGATTTCCTCTTTGACCCACTGATTATTTAAAAATGTGTTGTTTAATTTCCACAGATTTGTGGATTTTCCAGTTTTTCGTCTGTTATTGACTTTTAATTTCACCTAATTGTGGTCAGAGGAGATACTTTATATGATATCTATCTTTCTCAATCTATTGAGACGATATTTGTGGCCTAATATATGGTCTGTCCTGGAGAATCTGGAGAATGCCTCATGTGCAATTGAGAAGAATATATATTCTGCTGGATAAAGTGTCCTGTATATACCTGTTAGCTCTCATTGGTTTATTGTGTCATACAAGTCCTCTGTTTATTTACTTATATTCTATTTGGTTGGTCTATCCATTATTGAGAGTGAAGTACTGAAGTCATAAGTCATTATCTGAGAATAGTCTATTTATCTTTTCAATTATGCTCCTTTTTGTGTCCTATATTCTCAGAGTCCTTTATTAGATGTATGTTTGTCATTGTTATATCTTCCTGTTGTATTGTATCTTGTATTAAGATATCACGCCCTTCTGCTTCTCTTGTAACCTTTTTTATTTAAAGTATATTTTGTCTGATAGTAATATAACTGCCCCACTCTTCTTTGGTTACTGTTTGCATGGAATATCCTTTTTCATCTTTTCCCTTTCAAACTGTTTGTGTCTTTGGATCTAAGATGAGTATGAAGGTCTTATAGACAGAATATAATTGGCTCACGGTGGTTTTTATCTACTCTGCCAATCTTTGGTTTTTGATTGGAGAGTTTAGTTCATTTACATTTAAAGTAATTGCTAAGAAGGAGGGACTGACTGCCTCCGTTTTACTGTTTGTTTTCTATATACCTTATAGGATTTCTATCCTTCATTTTCTACCTTTTTGTATTCTTTTGTGTTTAGTGAATTTTTGTTGTGACAATTTTAAATTCCTTTTTTGGTTCTTTCTGTGTGTACTCTGTACTTATTTTCTTTGTGATGACCATGTAGATTACACACTTAACATCCTAAAATTGTAGCACTTTAATTTGAATTTCAATAGCATACACAAATTCTACTCCTGTATAGCTCCATTCTCACTACTTTTCAGTTATTTGTATCACAAACTACATCTTTATGTCTTATGTGTCCAAAAACATAGACTAATAATTGTTTTTATGCATTAGTCTTTTAAACAATGTAGAAAATAAGAAGCAAAGGGACAAACCAAAATTTTAATAATACTGTTTTTTGAATATTTGTCGGCCGGGCGCGGTGGCTCAAGCCTGTAATCCCAGCACTTTGGGAGGCCGAGACGGGCGGATGACGAGGTCAGGAGATCGAGACCATCCTGGCTAACACGGTGAAACCCCGTCTCTACTAAAAAAAAAAAAAATACAAAAAACTAGACGGGCGAGGCGGCGGGCGCCTGTAGTCCCAGCTACTCGGGAGGCTGAGGCAGGAGAATGGCGTGAACCCGGGAGGCGGAGCTTGCAGTGAGCTGAGATCCGGCCACTGCACTTCAGCCTGGGCACAGAGCGAGACTCCGTCTCAAAAAAAAAAAAAAAAAAAAAAAAAGAATATTTGTCTATGTATTTTTGTTTACCAGAGAACTTTATATTCTCATATGCCTTCAAATTAGTGTCTGGTGTTCTTCATTTCAACTTGAAGGACTCCCTTTAGCATTTCTTGTAAGGCAGGTCTACTGAAAATGAATGCCTTCAACTTTTGTTTGTCTGGAAATGACTAAGTTTCTCTCAAATTTTGAAAGAGAGTTTGGCTTATATAGAATTCTAGGTTGATGGTTTTATTTTTTCTTTCAGCACTTTAAATATATCATTCTACTGCATTCTGGCCAGCAAAGTTTTGGCTAAGAAATTCTTTGATAACTAACTTGAAGATTCCTGTAATGATGAGTCACTTTTGTTTTGCTGCTGTCAGAATTCCCTCTTTGTATTTGGCTTTTGAAAGTTTGATTATATATGTCTAATTGTGGGTCTCCTTGAGGTTACTTTACTTGGAGTTTGTTGAGCATCTTAGATTTGTAAATCTGTGACTTTCCTTAAATTTGGGAAGCTTTCAGCCATTGTTTCTCCAAATTATCTCTGTAGTCTTTGCTCCCTCTCTTGTTTCCTTCAGAAACTCCTGCAATGTGTATATTGGTCTGCTTATGCTGTCCCACAGATCCCTTAGACTCTTCTCTTTTCTTTAATCTTACTGCTTTATATTCCTCATACTCAATTTCAAATGTCTTGTCTTCAGATTCACTAATTCTTACCTGTGCTCAAATCTGCTTTAGAATCCCTCTAGTGAATTTTTCATTCTAGTTATTTTTCTGTTGATATTTTTTCCTTTCAGTGGGTCATACTTTCCTGTTTTTATATTCCACGTATTTTTTTGTTGTTGAAACTGAACATTTGTATCTCATAATATGGTATCTCTATTAATCAGATTCCCCACCTTCCACAGGGTTTGCTGCTTCTGATATTGGTTTGTTTGGGGTTTTTTAATTGTTTTATGGTAGCTCCATGCCAGACATCAGCATGAGGTGTAAACTTAAGGTCTCCTCAGGTCATTTCTGAGCCCACTGCTTTCCTTGGTCGTGCATGGTGACTTACTAAATTCCATTGTATATGTTGTTGCTTTTAAATGTCCTAACCCTTAAATGTTTGGCTCCCCAAATAGGGAAAACTAGGGGGAAAATTTTTTTAAGGCAATTATGTTCACATACCCTGGAAGCCACCTTAGGCAACAGGGATTGCTATAAAGGCCTCTGGCCTGCACCTTCATAGTCAGTTATGAGGACACAGATCCCCAATATTTGGAGGACAACGTACTTACTGCCCACCCTGGTTCTTGTAAGCAGCATGCAAGTTGCACCCGGATTGTTGGCACAGCTGCCTGCCACAGGACTGGAGGGTGGGAAGTGAGTAGTTGTTACTGTTCTAAGAGCTGAAATTGACGAAAATTAGCCATGATTTGCCACCATCTAAGCTGTCCTCTGGAAGCTGCAAGACTCCAGAGTTCCAAAATAGTTCTATCAGTCAGATTCTGCCAGTGCAATTGTTGTCTAGGCAGAGAGACAGAGTCCTGGCACTTCCTACCCACCATCTTCCCTAACATCACTTCTGTTTTTTGTTTTTGAAAGTTTTGAGACAATATGTAATGCATGACTGGATGCTCTAATGAGTGTTTATTTTTAAGCTCCAATAACTTTACTAAGATAGGTCTTATTATTGCATTCCAATTCACTGAATGTGGCCCATGGTGTGCCCTTATGATATATAGATTCAAGTACATTCACATATATAGATTTAGGAAAGGGTTGTTTTTATTATATATTTAAATATTTGCTTTGTTTCATTGTTTTGATTTTTCCTCAGACACACTAATTATGTATTTGTTGAAACACCTTCTCTAATGTTTTTTAAGTTCTTTTTAAATTTCAATTTCATTTTGGTTGAGTTTCTTATTTTTATCTTTTATGAGTATAATCCTTACTCTGGGGTATACAAGGTCCATTCTCCCTTTCTGCTCCTTCGAGTTCCATCTTTATTCCTGTGATGGTTTTATTTTTCTTCTCTGCTTCTTTCTGGACTTCCTCATTGCCTTCTATTGACTTGCTGTCTCTTCCTCGAATTGTCACATTTCTACTTTATTTTCTTCATTCCTAGAGATAATTGCCTCACTAAGCTTTGTTTTGTGTTTCCAAACACGTCAGAATGTCTGATCACTCTTTCATCTCCTCAGTGGCAACATTTTATGGATGCATTTTTAAAATATCATGGATTTTACTGGTCTCATTCATATTTTTCTCATGGCATCTTTATAACAACACCATAACATTTTTTTTCTTTTTCTTCTTTCTTTTTTCTGAGATCGCTCATTACTTAATGAGTTCAATTTTCCTGAACTAACTATTCACACACATCTATATTGACAGGAAATGAGGGCTAGGCTTTCCAACTAAAAGGTTTCTCCCGCTTGCCTGAAACTGAGACAGAGTGATTTCTGCAAATGTGGCTCCTCTGGACTATTCTTTGTGTAGCCCTGACAATTCTAACTCCTTGAACCAAACTAAGCCCAGTAGGACTTCTTTTATACCAACGCTGCTCACCCAAAGTCCTGCCCCCATTTGTACAAGCAAGGAATGTGCCTTTGCATTCTGGCACTGGTCACCCAGGAGATAGGCCACCACTCAGCCCTTCTTTTCCTCCCTTCTCCTACACAACTTCTGGCCAATCACAGTTGCTTCTGGCCCTTTTTGCAGATATATTGAATCTAGGGAATTTATCTGCCTTCTAGTTTCACTGAAAATGGAATTTATGGTGTTTCCTTTATTTTCTTTGTTGTTTGTGTTTGTATGATTCCAGGAGGATGAGGAGAAATGCTCACAGCCATATTCCTCGCTGATTAGCATGTTTTAAATGACTTTAATAGAACCACATGGTCTTTTCTTTCATTCCATTCAACACATTTTTATGAAGCACAGCACACTCTGAGGAAGGTAGGGCATGCTCAGAAGAAGGAGTGAGCCCTTCCTGAGTGGGGACATAAAGATGGAAACAGCTATTACAGATACAGGGTAGCATAGGGTAAGTGCTGCTTTGCAACCTCAAACCAAGATATTTGGAAGAGGGAAACCAATTGATTCTCTTTGTGGGAATCAGACCTTTTCAGGAGAAGATAGCATTTGAACGGGGCCATAAATAGTGGGTGGAATTTCAATACATATAAATACGAGAAAAATGTTTCTGGTAGGCAGATTTGATCATCAAAAGCAGAGAACTAGGACAGCGTAGGCATCCTCAAGGCTCTGTGGCTATCTGGCTGCACTACACCAGGGACACATCGGAGACAGAAGGAAACTTGTGGTGAGGCAGTACTTGGGACTGTGAGAGTCAGGGGTCTTGGACACCATGCTAAAGAATGTTCCTCCATCCTCTGCTTAATGAGAGAAAGTTAGGAAATCATCTTAACTGAGTATCTGGTTTGTTTGTCATTTCGTTTTGATTTTGAGGAGAATAACTTGGTTAGATTTATGGCAGAGAAAAATTCCGAGGGCTGGTTGGAGGAGACTTGCCAGTGAAGACAGAAAAGAGGGGACAGGGACAGACATTGTTGACTTTTACCTGACCCTTGGATCCTGGAAAACAGCAAAGGTTAAGTAATCGCCCCAACCTTTGTGTCCTGCAAAATGGCTGATTGCAAAGAACGCCCTTCCCCAGGTGACTTAGAGAAGTCACCCCTTGTCTGCCTCAGACAAGGCCAGACACAGTCCTTCCAAATGCCCATTCTTTGCCTCATGAATGATTAGCTGACTTCTTTTGCCTAACGGGGACAAAGTACTCGTTAACCACCCTTTGGTTAAGTGACTTTCTTTTCCCCAGGCCCACCCTCAGCCTGAGCAAGCAGACAGCTCTCCTGAAGGGCCCCTCCGAAAGTAGGTTGGCCCCAGGCAAAACATTCTCTGAGGCTAACAGACCAGGCCTCTTCCCCCAGGCCTCTCCTTTCTAGCCTTGTTTTCTCCCGTCTAGCCATAGGGCCTCTGCAGACACAGCACAGGGGTGGGGGCTTCTCCCTCTCCCTCTTCCTAGTCTGCCTCCCCCTATGGCAGCAGTTTCTCACACCTTGCAGGAATTCTTTCACATGAAGTGCCTCTTTTCTTGCCTTTTGTTTGACAGTAGCAAGTATTTAGGATGCAGCATCGGCCATACCTGGCCACCTAATGGATGAGAGTTTGCGGCTGAGAGGAGGGGGTTGGAGGGATCAGGCAGGGCTGAGATTTGGAGCCAGCGTGGCCCTGAGGGAGGAAGCACCATGAAAAACCATGCTGCTACTGTTTTGTGTCTGTGGTTTTAGTTTAGTTTGTTGTGGGTAGAGGCTAAATTCTTTATTTTAACTTTTGGAAAGAAAACACAACTGGGGGAAAATCTTTGTGGTTCTTATCTCCCCTGATATCCCTGGGGGATTGGTTCCAGGACCCCCATGGATACCAAAAGGAGCTACTCGAGTCCCTGATATAAAGTAGAGTAATACTTACGTATAACCCACAAACATCCACCATTATGCTTGTGAACTCAAAATATCTGAGACAGGTCTCAACCAATTTAGAAAGTTTACTTTGCCAAGGTTAAGGACACACTGGTGACGCAGCCTCGGGAGGTCCTGAGGACATGTGCCCAAGGCGATCGGGGCGCAGCTTGGTTTTATACATTTTAGGAGACATAAGACATCGATCAGTATGTGTAAGGTTTACGTTGGTTCCGTCTGGAAAGGCAGGACAACTCAAGGTGGGGGAGGGGGCTTCCAGCTAGATAAGAGACAAATGATTGCATTCTTTTGAGTCTCTGATTAGCCTTTCTTGGAATACACAATTTACATGTGAGAGGAAGGTAGAGGGATAGTCACTTATGCCTTATTCTGGCTCAGTGAAACGGCAGGGCTGAGGAAGCAATCAGATATGCATTTGTCTCATGCATTTGTCAGTGAGGCCCACCGGGATGACTTTGAGTTCTGTCTGTCCTTTGTCCACAAGGAATTTCCTGATGGGCAAATTGTGAGGAAGATATATAGCTTTTGAATCTCTGTCGCTATTTTATTTAGGAATAAAACGGGAGGCGGATTTGCCTGACACAGTTCCCAGCTGGAGTGTTCCCAGCTTGACTTCTCCCTTGGTTTAGTGATTTTGGGGACCTGAGATTTATTTTCCTTTCACATACTTAAAGTCATCTCTAGATTACTTATACCTAACACAGTGTAAATGGAAACTACACGGTTGTTATGTTAATAATGTATTGCTTTTCTACTTGTAGTGTTTTTATTATTGTAGTGTTGTTTTTTATTGTTTAGTTTTTTCCCAAATATTTTCAACCTGCAGTTGGTTGAATCCATGACATGGATACTGAGGATCAATCGTGCTTCTAAAATGCACCCCTCCTGAGTTTGTCTCCCCACCTCTCTTTTAATCCCCAAATGAACTGGATCAAGAGGGAAAATAAAACTATTAAGAGCTGCTTTTGATATTGGTGATTTTAGCTTTATTTCCTTTGATCCATGTAAAGAATTCATTAATTTAGTATCTAAGTAGGCCCTAAGTCCTGCCACTTATAAAGAAACTCCTCCTGCCCCTCAGTCCCCAGCCCGTCAATGCGCCGCTGGTCCACAGCTGACTGTCTGCCGCTTTTCTGGATTCTCAGTCATTGTCTTGCTGCGCTCACTCTTGGTATCTTCTAATATGCTTCATAATCTGCACTGATGGTGTGGTCTGGCCCAGTCTTTTCCCTTGGAAAAGCTTCTCTGAGCTTCATGTTAGGGATGATGACAGAGAGAGCAAGCACACTGAGTAGAACCCCAGAGCGCACCTACCATAGCCACAGCTGCTGGAGTGCTGCACGCCAGTCCCGGGGTCTGGCCCAGATCGGTGTTTCTAGTGGTGTCTTAGCCCACACCCCCTTTTAACCCTTTGCTTGTTTGGAAAAAAAAAAGTACAGCTCACTGCCAGCACTCATTTAATTTTATATAAACATGCTCTTTGAGGCTGAAGCAAATCTTACTGATTTTCAATGTGAAAATGAAATATAAAAACTGTTCTTGGAGTTATTGCTAAACAGAACTAGCATCAAGATCATCTGAATCATCAGAATCGTCTATTTCGGAAAAATCAGATTCATCAAGTGAATCTTTGGCCAACCACTGTTCCAGAACGATGTTAATATCATGCATAGGAATGCTACATTTTCTAAGATTTGACACTTTCAGCTATCGAGAATTACTACATTTTGTAAATGGAAATATCACTAGTTAAAACAGAATGCTATAAAGAGAATGATGTCTTTTGTTTCCAAAGTCGATATGCTAGAGTGATGCGAAAATAATCATAAAAGCAAGACATTTGCGGCAAAGTTGTCTCAGGGTCAATACTGCAGCCGCACACGCCTCCAGCCGGTACGTATTCTCAGGGCAAACTGGAAAAGGGTTAATAAACAAAAATCTCCTGCCCTTTTTTCATGGAAATTGAAAACTCAAAATAACTAAAACAGTGTTGCTAAGTAGCGGGGGTTAATGAACCCAGCTTGGCTCCTCCCTACCAGCCATGCCCTGTAGGGTGGCATTTTCCTGCTAAGTAGTGGGGATCCATGGAACCAGCCTCACTGCTCCCTGCCAGCCACGCTTTTAGGGTAACATTTTCCTGCCCCTCATCCTCTGCTGTCATTTTACTGCACGTGTTCTTACAACTCCCAAATCTGTCTTTTGAGTATTCCCTCAGCTCTACATGCAGAGTTCTGTCTCTCCAGAAGTATGAAGGCTCATTTTTGGTCGCATGGGTGAAATGATCATCCAAACTTCCCTGAAAACAGAAAGAAAAGAGCAAAGCTAGGTCCACATCTAGCTTACTTGAGAACATCTCGTTTACGATAACCTTGGCTGGATTCAGAGTTCCCACTTTCTTATTTTCACAAATGAAATTGTCATTAATCAGAGAGACTACCTTGTAAATAACTTTTCAAAAATAGCTAATCTGTGGTATGTTGAATAAGAAAAAAAAAATGGTTCAGGCTTTGGCCCCCAGCATGGCTTCACAGGGCAGTAAAACTGGAGCCCAGTGTCACTGTCACTGTTACCATGCAGGGACACACAATGGCGAGAATGTTCAGATTTAATCAACCCATGAGCCCACTACTGTGTTATGTCATGAGTCCTTGATTGCATCTTTACCTTGCAGTATCCCAGCATGGCGTGGTCGCTGCTGTGGAAAGCGCAGATGGGGACTGTCAGAGCCATGCATCAAACATGTAACCCTCCTGGACACACACATTTCTCTAGTTGGCACTCTGAATGTGTCTATTTTCCAACCATTTTGAAAATTAGTCTTCAATATACTTTGGAGAAATCACATTTCTGTATGCACCCTCTTCTAGTAATTATAAAGTCTCACTAAATCAGAATGATGAACAAAAGGGAGGCTTATCTCAATGTAGAGGGGATAAAACATGCTGAATAGTTGTAGAACATTTGTAAAGGCATATAAATGTGTGACATCTAAATGTATAAGATTATAGTTTTTATGTGGAAGAGAAAATTGACAATTTCAAGGGTATTCCTGAGAGCAGAATTGGGACAAAATAATAGAAGTTGAAGGAGACAGTTTTACTTCAGTCTAAGGAGAACCCAGCTAGTATTGCGGCCCCTGCTTGGGTGGAGTCGCTTACCCTCTGGAGGTGATTTCATGGAGGTAACGCTTTGTACTATCTTTCCAAGAGAGCAGTACAGTGGCGTGCGAGCCAGCATGAGTGGCGACTGAGCCCACCGTGCCTGGCTTCAAATCTTGCTTTTACTATTAATACTTATTAACTTTGCAACTGTGGGCGACTTAACCCCTCTGTGCCTGCCCCACCTGCTTCCCCTGTAATGGGGCTGATAATTGTGAGTCGATATTTGGAAAAATTAGAACAAGCAGTGGCAGGTACATAGTAAGTGCCATGTGAGTATCTAAGGTAAGTAAGGGAAATATTTTCTGCAGTGTCTGAGAGATATCAAAGAAGGTGGTTTTTGAGCACCCGCTTTGTGCTAAACATTAAACCAGACACTGAAGACATAGCAGGAAGTGAGAGGGACACAGGCCCAGCCTCCACGCAGCTCACAGTTGTGCTAGAGAAAGACGAAAAGCAGGAGCCTGGCCCAGAGAGGCACTTGGGCGACAGGGGATGCCCTAGGTCTGGGACTCACTGCGCAGTGCTTAGGCTCTCCGGAGGAGGGCTTCAGAGGAAGTACCTGCATGCCCCAGGAGCAGAGGGCCTGGTGGACGGGGAGGTAGATGGTGCAGATCATGTTCCTGGAAGAGAAAGGGGCATGAACCGCAAAAGCTGGGGTCCAGCGTCCTCGTTGGCTGCAGACACTTTGAGGCTCTGCTGATTTTGTTTAGGACCATTGTTCCTTTGAACCCCTGGCTTATTCATTCATTCCTTCATCTAACTTTACTAACATAATAGAGTCTAAAACTTAGTGCAAAAACATGTATTTTTTTAACTTTACCCAGAAATAACTTTATTAAATGTATAAGTTGTCTGAATTGTTACAAATTCCATTCCTGTGCTATTTGAATAAAACTCTTGGGGAAAATACAGTATTTATTCACATTGTGTCCTTGTAGGAAATAATGGCTATAACCACAATTCAATTTTTTCATAACTTTTCCCACATAGGCTGAAACAACCAAAAGAATTATATAATGATTATGATTATTATGCATAATTTTGTAAAATTTTTGCTTGAAGGATACCTTAGTGGAATTATTTTCTGTGTTGAGCAACAAAAGGTAAAAGTCGTTTGGTGTAAATTAACAACTCTGATTATACCTAATCCTAAAAAAATGGGAAAAAAAAAACTTGCTCTGGAAGAGCTTGTCCAGGTTAACTCATCATATTTTAGTTCAGAAATAAAGAGTGAAATACCAAAAGCTGTTTCACGACCCAGAATAGTGGGCATATGCTCTGTCAATTCAGTAAAATTGTTAAAGCTCTTCTTGGTTTAATTTGCAGAGACCCGCGGCTTGCTCAGTGACACTTAGACAGGCTGTTCCTCAGCCCATTTTCACCCAGCTGTGCTTTGTGCCCAGATTTGTCTGGAGAAGGCATTCCATTTGGAAAGAAAGGGGTATTTCTTTGGAAAGAGTTACTTGGAGACATGGACGTCTCTATGGAGAGGTTTATGCGGGAATGATGCTGTGTGGAAACAGAGGACGGTGTTTATGGATGGGAGGCTTCCTCCCTCCTGACAGATGCACCCGTGCTCACTTTGGTGTGAACGCTGGAATGAGAACAGGCCACGAGGTCACCAGGGCCACCTTTCTTGGAACTTTTAGACATAGCTGGCTGCATAAGATGCTCATTTTTCTCTCAGTCTTGCATTCCACCAACCCATCATCTGTGCCCCCAGGTGATCTTCTGGAATCTAAATCAGATCGAGTTCTCCATTCATGAAACTCTACCCAGCTCCTTGTGTTAGGCTGTTCTTGCATTGCTACTAGGAAATACCAGAGACTGAGTAATTTATAAAGAAAAGAGGTTATATTGGCTCACGTTCTGCAGGCTGTACAGGAAGCATGGCGATGGCACCTGCGTGGCTTCTGGGGAGGCCTCAGGGAGCTTTTACTCATGGCGGAAGGTGAAGTGGGAGCAGACATGTCACATTACAAAAGCAGGAGCAAGAAGGAGAGAGTGGGCGTGGAGGGTGCCACACACTTTTAAATGACCAGATCTCGTGTGAACTCAGAGTGAGAGCTCACTTATCACCAAGGGGGAATCTTCCTCCATAATTCAGACACTTCCCACCAGACCCCACCTCCAACACTGGGGATTACATTCCAGCATGTGATTTGGGTGCGGGCACACATCCAAACTATATCACTCCCCATGAGTTTCCAGGAGTTGTTCAAAGTACTTAATGTTCTTGGGGGATTTCCTCATCTGCACCCACCTCACTCTCCAGCCTCATGCCCCACACCATCCCCGCATAATGGTGGATATGCTAGTGTGGGGCACCCTATCGAACATCGTATCATACTGTAGGTTTGATACACCCTGTGGCCCAGGCCCCTGTAACCAGGCACCATGTGTTCTTCTGCCTGGAAGACCTCAAGCCCCATCTGCTTAACAAGCTTCTGTCCACCTGAGGGCTCAGCTCAAGCCTCCCCTCCCGGGGCTCCCCATCAAGCCTCCCCTCCTGGGGCTCCCCATCATGCCCTCTTGTCAGCCTGAACTCAACACATCACCCTGTCCTTCTTGCACGTACCTCACTGCTGCAACCGATTCTTTCCATATACTCCTTTCCTGCTTGACCATGAGTTCATGAGGGCAAAAAAATGAGTCTCATTCATCTTTGTGTCCCAAGCACCTGGCATAATGTTGGATGAATGGATGGATGGATGGATGCACTGGATGGATGCACTATTGACCAAACTCTACAGCCCAGGGCTACACAATAGAGGTTTCTGGGTGAGAGTTGGGGGAAGAGGAGGAGAAGTGTGAGAAATCCCTTCAGGGCAGTGGACAGTAACCTCCTGGGGTTGGCTGGGCTCAGCATGTCACTAGATTCAGCCAGTGTTGATTTTTTTCAGATGACCTGGTATTTTACAGCTGAGCAGGACTCCACAGAACAGAAATATCTCCCAAACATTCTAATGTGGCTAAACTTTACATATTGACATTTGATTACAGAAATTTTAAAGGTGGGACTGGCTAATTCCTTGCTCTTTTAAATTCAATTTTTTAAAACCTTGACACGGCAGCTGTGAATTTTTTGTTATTTTACCTCTAAGATCTTCCTCTTTCCTCGCTATAGTTATAGAGCAGTGTAAGTGGGAGAATAATTAAACAGGTTACTATTATAGCAGCTTTAGTGTAGACAAAAGATGCCAGGTAGCAAATGACCAACCTGCCGTGTGACTTCATGGGAGTCATTTAGGGTCAATCAACAGAATGTTTATGTGCCTCTTAAAGGCAAAGCCCTGTTCATCTTGAGGACTGAATAAGAGACAGACTCTTCCCTAAGAAACGACTCATTTGCTTAACATATATTTATTAAGCCCCTACTGTGTACAAGGCACTGGCAAGGTTTACAGTAATGGGAATACAGACAAACAGGCACATACTAAGTACTGACTGTGATAGGAAACATGATGAGAAAGGACAGTGTACTATAGGAGGGAATGAAAGTCACGTACGGGCATGGGAGGAACCTCAATTATATTTGAGAGTCAGCATGGGCCTGTCTGTGGAAATGCTGTTTAATCTGAATCTCTAGGAGTGAGCCAAGCAAAGAGAAGAGGGGCGGGCATTCCAGGCGGAAAGAACAGCAGAAGCTGCCAGCAAGATGCATTCAGGGGACCAAGAGGAGACCTGCTGTGGCCAGGACATGGAAACAAGATGGACTGGGCATGAGACGAGATCAGAGAGGTGGGGAGACAGATGAGTGAATCAGAGAGGAAGAAAATGATATTCCAATCCTAAGCCCTGTGTGCTTTACACATGTATCTTTACCACCACCCCTTACTGCTGCTGTCATGTAAAACGAACCATTGGTGAGTACTGGGACTGAAGAGTAGCCCATCTTCATCATTGTAAAACACACACACACACATGCACACACACACACACACCCCACATTAACCCTACTAGAGTTTGAAAGGAATTCCTTCAGGGCTCAGACTTTGTAATAACTCTCTGGGCTGAGCTGATGTCTATATTTGCTATCTAAGTCTAGATGATGTTTTATAAAGGAAACATGGGACTCAATTACTGTCCACACACATAAGCAAAATTAATATTGATGGCATGTAGAGAGTAGAACACAGTCATTCTCTTCATCCTAGCCCTTTTTCATACATATGATACAGATAATTCTGGGTTTGTGACTAAATTCCATTTGTTTGGAGGTGAAATTGCCCACTTTTAGTAAAGTGTAAGGCTTTCTTTTCTACAGGTGCTTTCAGTGTATCCTGAAGTCCCCCATGTGAATTAATAACATGTCAAACGTTTTCTCTTTGTACTATTGCTTTGTTTGGGTTTATTTTGTAAGGAGACGTGGATTTCTTTGATATCTTTGAGTTAAAGGCTCTCTGAAATCTATATGTAAGTAGGCGCTTAAACAAGAACAGAGTTATAAAGTAGTTGCCATTTTAGAAGATTTATTTTGTGTGGCAGGTATGGAAAATTGATAGTCCGGCAAGACATGTAGCCTTCCTATAGAACAAAGTCACCTTTTTATAACCCTACTTCGATCATCTTACTTCCTTGCCCAAAGGCCTTCCCTGTCCCCACGACCAAAAAGAAACAATGCAGGCCCTTCTGAGTGAGTGGCATTCAGAGGCCTCGTTCTGAGCCTGCTTATCTTGCGGATGGACTCTTAGGGACCCCGGAGAGACCGCAAACTCATCTCACTACTGCCTGTCACCTGGTTGTATCTTTGCCCCCAACCAGAGTATAAGGCCCACTCCACTTGCCTTGTGCCCTCGCCCTGTCACCCCCACCTCCAGTGGTGCCTGCCCAGCACTGCGCTTGGCCTGCAAAGGGGACCTTCCAAGTGGATTCGTTCCCTCGGTTGCTCAGGACCTACCAGAAATGGTGAAAAAAGACAGGGTGCAGCCTCCAGGAGCAAACAGCCTTATTGTTTGACATGTGAAGTGATTGTGGCGAGTAACATTAGCCTCACCTGAGAGCTCATAATAACTGTGGAATCTCAACTTTCCCTCCCTGCCCCAATTCTGCATGAACAGGATTCCCAAGTGATCTGCGTTGCATGGCAGGGCTTGAGAACCTCTTTAAGGCACACAGAGGGTCAAGTTGGGTACGTTGGTTGGTTGATCAGTTTTGTTTGCATGGTTGCTCTACAGTGGCTTTGTATCTATGGATTTAAACTGTCCTTCATTTAACACACTGCTTTTGAGGGCCTGTTAATATGTTATGCCATTAGGTTCTGGAGAGCACAACTAAATTATGAGTAAGCAAATACAGAGTTATCTGTATGGTTTAAAAAAATAAAACTGTCCACATACTGCTCATGCTGCATTCTGCCAATATTTTTTTATTTATGCTTTTGTTCAGGATATTGTGCTAGTTCAGAGGTAGTAAATTAGTATTTTGTAGACCATATTTGGTCACATACATGATTGTTTGGACAACACGGTTTTGGTAAATTTTTAATTCATTGCACGCATTTAAAAATCAAGAGGTTTTCACATAGAAAGCAGATTTCTAGCTTCTCTTGAAAACCAGGCAGCCCTGGGCCCACATTGCTGATGGCACAGTGGGCTGGAGCTGGGGAATCTCCTAGAAGTGGGGCATGTAGCCTCCAGTTCCCCACAGGCCCCCACCTTACTGTCTCCTTATTGGCCTCATAGAACCTATGTGAGTAGCTGGAAGTTCTCAAAGGTGCACCACTGGATGACTTGGTGGAGTTTGCCCCTTTCTAGCTACCTTCAGGGTGTTGGTATAGAAGCGCTCCTCACAGAAGGAGAGAAGAGAATGAACTGGTGGTAAGGACAAGTTACAGGACTGTAAGCTATGGCATCTCAACCCTGGTGACAGGGACCTTGTAAAACCACCAGTTCCCACTTTCCGTCCACACCCCTAGAAACTCTCATTTAATTAGTATAGGCATCACTAGATGCCCATATCTCCTCAGATTACTCTGACTTGACAACCCCTGATCTAGCCCACCTATATTACTTATGAAGAAAAGGGAAATGTGTCAAAAAAGTGATTTTTTTTAATGCATATACATACATACATACATATATTGACTCATTACTCTGGATACTGATGATTGAAGATGTATGATAATTTTGGCTAGTGGCCTAACATTTACCTTATTTATCTACAAAAAAAAGAGTTAGCTAAGCAGATGAGTATTATATGCAAGATTGCTCCAAAATGCTTTATAGAAAGTAGATTTTTTTAGTGATTTAAATTCAAACATAGACTTAAGCTAAATATAATTTACGTTTTCTATTTTAAAAAACAAAGATTTGGAAGAGACGAGCAAGAACTGAATATATCATACAGGGCCCCTCCAACAATCGTAGAATTGTTTTTATCGCATTATCTGTTATCACATAGCCTAAAATTTTATTTGTATTTTAATTAGCTTAGAATAATTGTTATGACTGTTGGAATTTAGCTATGTATGACATAGAAGTATTAATCTAAGAATGACTTTAGAGAGTAACTTTCTGTGATGCTGCAGCTTAAATGGAAAACCACCTTGCTCCCAACTGATTTGCCAGTGGACTACGTTGTCCTAACAAGTGAAATCTCTGCCATCTCTGGCAGCTCTTTCTGATTAGGGGTCTGACAAGCACCTGAGTAATTCATGCAATGACTTTATGCAACAAATTTCATTATTTCTAATAACTTACAGTGTTTTAATATTTTAATGTAATTATGCTTAATTACATATTGTAATATGCATTAGCTGAGCCTTGTCTCTGGATCTAAGTAAAATACAGCTAATGGAAAATTTTCCTCCAGTTGTTTTTTTTTTTTTTTTAAACAAGGAATTAAGTCCTGAAGTGAAACTACATGCAAAGCCAGCAAGCAGTCTCTTGCCAGAGAAAATATTGGTGTAATAGGTTTGAATGTCCTAGTTTATCAGTTCACTTTGCTAAATCCCCAAATCATACACTGGTTTAAATTTTTTTTTCAGAAGTTGTATTGCTCACCTTCCCACTAACCTATTTTTAGTAAATTCTGTTTTGCTTTATGAACTTTTACTAAAAGGCAGTCTGAGGGAGGGAGACAAATTGAGAAAAACATATCAAGCAATGTGATTTATGATAATGGCTGCTAAAGGTGGAGAGGGGAGGAGCTGGAACCAGTGCCAAGGTGAAGTTTGGGGATTTATTAATCTGTGTTGCTCGTTGTAGGAGGATGCTAAAGACAGATACAAGTAGCAGGAACTGAAATATAGCTGGCTGCTGTTGAGTGCATCCACACGCGGCCACGGGTCCATGCAGGGTTTGTGAGCACATTCCCACACTGCTGGGCTTCCCTCCGTGGTTGCGGCTGGAGTGAGGGAAGGGACAGTGCAGAAGTATTAGATTAATGTGAATTTGTGAAGCATTATGTGGGTTTTGAGAAATAAACCCATTTTAGAAGACCTTCCATGCTCTCTTCTTCCTTCATTCCTCTTCTAACTCCAAAGCACCTTTTCCCTTTCCTAGGGAAGTCAAAAAAAGACAAAAGGAGGGAACAAAATGGTGGCATCAGACTCTTCTCCACCCTGAGCCTCCTATAAGCATTGATAAGGCAGCTGCTCCTTGAGGTCACCTGAGGCTGGGGCAGACCTTCAGGGTCAGCGAAGCAGCAAGATGCAAAGGCACCGCAGACAGCTCAGCCATCCGGTAGGAGAGACCTGCTTGCTTTTTCATTTAGGAGTTACCTGGTCCCTGGCATGGAAGAGAAGGAAGAAAACAGAAAAAGGAGTAATTCCAAACATTTGCATAACACAATCCATACAAGGGATTTGATTTCCTTAGCAGTCCTATGTTAGTAACTGCAAAGCCTCTGAAAAAAGGAGGCTCTGGGAAGTCAGATGTCTGGATGAAGTTTCACAGCAAAGGCACAGTGTAGTTGGACTCGGGCCCATGCCCACTGCCCAAGCCCCTGTACATTCCTCTAGGCCATTGTGCGGAAGGCACAGGCTCACTGTCGTCGGTTCCAACCAGACAGACACACTCAGGCAGTTCCCCAATATAGGGAAGGCTCGCTCTGGCACAGAACTATTGGTTTTGTTTTTAGCAGAATTTAACAGTGCCTATTTTGAAATCTTTGCTTAAGGGCACATTTTAAAGTTTAAGAAAGGAAAAGTTAACAGCCATCAGAGGCAATGAATGGAGATGAAAGCTCCAAGCTAGAAGCTCCCAGGGAATATTTATTAAAGATGACCTCATCATATGATGTTACATGCAAATACTGAAATATAAACTTCATAGAGATGAAAAAACAGAATATTAAGTTAATGGAAAGAGTAGTGAAATGGAAGTCAGGTTCCGGGTTTGATTCCCATCTCATATCATTTGCTAGCTCTATGGCTTCTGACAGATTATGAGGCAATCTGCATATCAGTTTCCTCATTTGAAAATGGGAACATGGCATAATATCTCACAAGACTATTGAGGGCTCAAATACCATCGTACATGAAATGACTTTTAAACCTCTAGGTGAAAGGTATTGTCATTCATACGTGCTCACTGGTTAGGAGTCTGAGGGGAACAAGTCAAAGGTATGCATCTCTTTTGGCCTCTCAGCACCTTGCTATTTCATTCTCAGGTAAATCAGCTGCTCCACCAATGCAATTTTTGTGGATTGGTCGCTCTCTCTGGCCAGGTCACTCTTCATTTCCAGACCTCAGCCAAGACTGCATTCTTGCTCAGCACCCCTGCTTGCTGGTCCTAGACACACCTGCCCAGAGTCACACTTGCAGTTGCCCTCTGACCCTCCACAGCATCCCTCTCCAAGATCCCAACCACAAAATACATCCTTTGAATTCGCTTCTCTCCTGGTCCATTTGTAGCATCATCCCCATCCCTCACTTCTACTGTGATCTCTGTATTTTGTCCTCAACTTGAGCTGTCTTTCCCTAGTCTCATGTGCTCGAAAACACCACCCCATAGACATCACACCTGAAGACTTTGCCCCTACTCCCAGGTAGGTAGGTAAATAATTCCCTCAGCATGTTATCTCCCTATGCCCTCATCGCCGGACCATTTTTTGCCTATTTGTTAAGAACCTTCCTTTAAAACTTAAACATCCTTCGGGAATATAACATAGAGTCCAGAGCACAGACCTGAGAACCAGGCAGTCTCATTAGGAATCCTGACTGTGCTACCTTCTGGCCAATTTCTTAGGCAAATTCCATTCCCTTTTTGTGCCTCCTTTTCCTCACTTAAAATCCTTACAACAGTGCCTGGCATGTAGTAAGCACTGCCTGAGTGCTGGGCCGTGTAAGACGTGTTCAGGCTTGGGCAGACAAAGGGAAGGAGGACTGGATTTTAGTTACTGGGAGCAGAACAAGCAGACATTTTTGCCCCAATATTTAATAATCTATTCTTTACTTGCAACATTATGTTACCTCCAGGGCTATTCAGGTCACCCTTAACTAAAACCTGCCTTCCGGTTTCCCACTGATTCCCTAGTATCATCTCTCCCATTCTTGCCTCTGGTTCAATCCATTATGCACTTCTTTCCCAGCTTGTGTGTCTCCTTTGTGTCTTCACTCATTTGCTAGCACTCTCATTTGAACCTTGAGTAGGTAAGAGCTTTTTACTTACATTTCAGAGCAGTTTATAAATAGGCTGCTTAGTTTCAGCCAGCAGGTACAAGCTTTCATTAAATTCTTCCTCTTTCCCATAGTGCTGGTATCTGGAGCTCCCAGGGGAAAAAAAAAATGGAAAATTTGAGAATTATGTTTTCCTAGTCATTAAGACAGCTTAGTTTGAGGCCCAAGCAGCAGTTTTTCTTTTCCTTACCAAGAATTGACCAATGATTTTGACCAATCATCTATACCTATAAAAATTTTCCCTTCTGAAAAAAATACTCCTAAAAACACCTAGATCATTGGCTGTGATTAAGAAAGCCAAAGTCCAATAATAATTCAGAAACAGCGTTCAGATTCACTCTGGATGCAAATTACTCTAGCATATCAATTAATCTTTTCACCGAGAAAGAAACGAGCACTTGAGCAGCCAAGCTATAATGTACCAAGGTGGGGGAAGGGGGACTCCCTTTTCTCCTTAAAACCTGCAATGGAATTGTCCCTGAAATATTGTAAAAAGCTTCCCCCCCCCATTCAGTTATCTGAAGAATTTTCTGCATTGTGACAGCAACATAATTAAGTATGTTTAACATTTTCTTTGGATTTATATTCATCTGTCATCATTTTCAGTTTTGGATAGCATAATGGAAGCCACTAAAAAGAGGAAGCCGTTAAAGAGAAATCATTTTTCTGTGGTATATGAAAGTTGTCACCGTAGTTTTAAGATGGGAAATATTCTACAATAAAGTATAGCTCAATAATGGGATTCAGCAATACTATCATACTTCAGAAATGTGACCGCAATCATTTATCCTTACGTTCCTCCAAATAATTACACCAGTATGTCTGAATAAATTTACAGGGCCTTTAAATACATTTCAGATGGGCAGGGTGCAGTGGTTCATTCCTATAATCCCAGCACTTTGGGAGGCCGAGGCAGGCAGATTGCCTGAGGTCAGCAGTTCAAGACCAGCCTGGCCAACATGGTGAAAACCCATCTCTACTAAAACTACAAAAATTAGTTGGGCACGGTGGTACACACCTATAGTCCCAGCTACTCGGGAGGCTAAGGCAGGAGAATCGCTTGAACCTGGGAGACGGAGGATGCAGTGAGCCTAGATTACGTCATTGCCCTGCAGCCTGGGCGATAGAGCAAGACTCCATCTTAAAAAAAAAAAAAAAAAAAAAAAAAAATTCAGATGATCTTGCCATTCCCAGGTTAGAATAAAATATGACACAATGAAGCCTCACTGTATCATTGAGGAGTGTTTAGTATGAGGAACTCAGTCCTCAGAAAGACTGAAAAATCAGGGGCAGTAAGTTCCCTGAAGAGTCCTGGGCTATTTGGGACGTGGGAGGGGTCACCTGGCCTGGGAAACGCTGTGTCTCGTTTATCGCAGGCACATTTTCCATCACTGCCATTGTGTTCCGTCACTGCTCAATCCTGTGCTCAGTGTTTTCCCTTTCAAACGGTTTATTAGAGGCTCTGCAGAATGTTCCTAAATATTACCCATAATAACCAACAGGATCTTGAGAGTGTGGTGACAGCCTACCCAAGTCAGTCTTCTTCAAACGCTAGCTTCAGGAAAATTGTTCTATTTCCTAACACTGTTTTTTTTGTTGTTGTTGTTTTTGTTTGTTTGTTTGTTTTAATCCCCACCCACACAAACACACACATGTTAGCAGCTTGCCCTTTATAGTTGATAATTAAGAAAAGAGTTGTGTTGGGGTCTCAAGTGTTGGTGTTACCACTGACTTCTCTAATTCACTAGCAGTGATTTGGTTTTCTACGATTGGGTAGGCTTTAAGCATTTGCTCCTTAAAATGTAACTGTATTCCAGTGACACCACTTCCACAACGGCTCTTCCTCAAGTAGAAAGTAGTCGTGTAGAGAAAATTACTGATTCTAAATGCAGTTATTTTCCACAGCAGTGTAAAACAGGTTTGAATACAAGTGTCACTTACTTGAAGAAGAGGCTTACCATATCGTTACAAGTAAGGAGCTTTCTGCATGCTGGAAACGAAGGCCTTAATTTACAAGACTGTGTTTCCTTGTGATGTGAGCGACTTGAGCCTCCCTTAACAAAATCGCATCAGTTTTCAATTACTGTCTGTGGTAGGAGTAAAAGACTCAAGGAAATTGTCATCTTTCTGCTGAGGTGGGAGATAAAGCCTTCAGCCCGTTTCCTCAATTGCCTGTTGGTTGTTACTTGAATTTCTGATATGATAGCTTTAAACTAGTTACTAAGAAATAATTACCTAGTAGTTATATTTACTAATATGGATAAAAATATCATTTGCAAATTCTGCATCTTTTTGTATCTTCACATAAATGGGAAACATAGTAAATTAATTAATTTTGGGGTAAATTATATCATCTCTCGTCCCTGTTCAGCATACGTGTGATGAATGTAGTAGCTTTGATCCAATCTCTGGACTTTTTAAAAATAGCAATGAGATAGATGTCACTTTTGCAAGCATTATGAGTATAAAATTAGCATCTGAAACGAACTAACTTATAGCACGTTTCTCAATGTGTATTTTCTAAAAGTATGCCACTGACTCCGTACTGGGCATTTTCCGTGATCTCTGGGAGTCTTTCTAAAACTCAGGCCTCTGAGTGGCTCTGTCTGTGGCTCCTCTGCTTCTGTGCTTCTGCAAAAAATTCTAATTGAAAGGTGTGAATTTCATGTGACAGAGACCTTGCTTCAGACTAATTGGACGTTCCTGGCTCCTATGCTGACATGTCATGAGGAAACAGCCTCTGGCTGTGTCCACAGCTAGGCAGACCTGGGAAGTCTATTCTGCACTGTAAAGAAAGCCAGCAGCTAAATGAAGAGGCCAGATTGTTTAGGCCATCTATCAAGTATAAGAAAAGGGTGGGGTGGCAGGAGCTGGGCCAAAGTGCAGGGGAGTGGGCACCCTGCGTGGGAAGCAGGAGTGCAGGTCTCACTCCGGTGGGAGCTCATAGCTCCACTGGTGGGACTCTCTCCTTTTAAATAGGAGGTTGAAATGCAACATAAAGGGGCTAATTCCATTCCATCATTATCCCTTTGCTTCATAATTTGTTCTTTAACTTATGCAAGTTACTTGTTCCTGTCATTTAAACATTTCAAGTGTTTTGCTTTTGTTCTTCCTTTTTTTCCTCCAAAACACACACATACACACATGCACACACACACAAACACACACACACAATATTGAAAGCTTTTTGTTCCTTTGAATGTTGATAAACTGGAAAAAATATAGTGTCTGTGCATGTTGGCATCGGGAGATATTTATTCTGGAAGAGAATAATAGATGACTGAACAGAATAGCTTTTATGTGGCTTGGAACTGGAGTTTCTTTTTTAAAAAATATATATATCTTTTTTGAGACGAGATCTCACTTTGTCCCTCAGGCTGGAGTCCAGTGGCACAATCACAGCTCACTGCAACCTCGAACTCCGGACTCAGGTGTCTTCAGAGTAGCTGAGACTACAAGCAGGGGCCACCAAGGCTGGCTTTTTGTTGTTGTTGTTCTCAAAGAAAGGAGTCTTGCTATGTTGCCCAGGCTGGTCTTAAACTCCTGGTTTCAAGGGATCTTCCCACTTTGGCCTCCCAAAGCCCTGGGATTACAGGTATGAGCCACTGCACCTGGCCTTGGAACTTAGTGTCCGACAGGACCTGAGTCCCATAACAAAGAGCGCAGAGCTTTTGCATGTTTGATCTCACTTCAAAGCAAGTCGGTCTTCTTAAGAGTTAGTGTCATACATTGTTTCTTTTCTCATAATTCTAATAATTTTTAAAGAAAAGATTGAAGTCTATGAAATACTAAGAATACTCATTTCTTTAGCTTGTATAACAAAGAACTTTTCATAGTTCTAATAATTTTTAAAGACCGAAGTCTGTGAAATACTAAGAATACTCATTTCTTCTTTTACTTGTGTAACAAAGACTAGCCTTAATTTTATTTTGTTTGACCCATATATTTTCCAATCATCACAGCTCACTGTGCTTGCTGCCTGTAATTAGCGGAAGGTGAGACCAGGCCAAGGAGCCCAGAGGATACCAAGAGGTCAATGGTGGGAGAGCATGTTTGAGTACACACATTTGATTTGTGTGAACAGAAGGAAACCTGAAAAACAGGCAGGAGGGCCTCCTCAGAAAGCTAAGCAGAGGGAAATTTGGTGTGGGCACAGACACCTGGGCATGCTTCCCTAAGCAGCACGGCCAGCAATTGCCATCCTCCTCCTCACTAGCCTTGGTGTGTGCGGGAGGGAATACAAATCAGCCCAGGCAAGGGCGGCTTGAGGAGCAACTCATCCTGTGTGCACCGCTGCTTCTGGCTTCTCTGCAAAGCCAGGAAAATGCTGGAAATATGCACAACTCCTACGAGAAGAAAATAGCCCATTAGCTACTTCTTCATTGAGTTTGCCCAGAAGTGAAATGTGAAAACAAGTGCACAGGCCGGGCACTGTGGCTCATGCCTGTAATCCCAGTACTTTGCGAGGCCGAGGTGGGCAGATCACCTGAGGTCAGGAGTTCGAGACCAGCCTGGCAAACATGACAAAATTCCGTCTCTACTAAAAATATAAAAATTATCCAGGGGTGGTGGCACGTGCCTGTAAT
Organism: Papio anubis; assembly: GCF_008728515.1. NCBI lineage: Eukaryota > Metazoa > Chordata > Mammalia > Primates > Cercopithecidae > Papio > Papio anubis. The sequence continues at coordinate 7,304,937 of NC_044994.1, forward strand.
CCCAGCTACTCAGGCGGCTGAGGCAGGAGAGTCGCTTGAACCCAGGAGGCAGAGGTTGCAGTGAGCCAAGATCATGCCATTGCAATCCAGCCTGGGTGACAAAAGCAAAATTCTGTCTCAAAAAAAAAAAAAAACAAATACACAAACTAATTTATTTATATGTTTTCAACAAAAGAATCACAAGTAGACAATATGATGTACACCTGAGATGGGGATGCTTTGTTTCACTTCCTGGGGGCAACCTGACCTCTCACTCTCCCATAGTGGATGGGATGACACGTGGCCTTAGGCCTAGGAGAGTTTCCGCTGAGAAGCAGGAAGAGCTGTCTGCAGGGTGCAGGGAGCACATAAGCCTGTGAAAACAGGTGGTTCCCAGAACAATCCACTTGGCCCTGAGAGCACCCCACAATGCAGACTGACTTTTCTAACTCTGTCTGTCAGCACGTCAGCCTCTCCATGAGGGGAGCCCTCGGCGGTGCCTGGGAGCCAGCATCTGCGCTGAGCTCTGTGCCAGGGACGAGGCGGCTTTCTGTGCCAGGGACAAGCAGGGTGAGCAGCAGCCCTGTTTTCCCAGAGAGGTGAGTGTGGCCCCTGGAGGCGACGTGTGCCTTTACTGCCTGCCAGGCAGAGCCCAGGTGGCTGTCACTCCTATACCCTAAGGTGCTCCTTTGACTAGGTCTCCAAGGGTCCTACTCAGGATCCCTGGGAGCAATGTTTATTTTGAGATAAATCTGACAATACCTCCAGGGGCCTATCTTGAGATTGAGGTGCTGAGTATTGCAACGCAGAGGCTTACCTTGCTAAAGAAGAGACGACCTTTCTTTTCAGGATGATCGGGCCACGCTCTGCCCCCCAAAGTGTGACTTCTGCCTGTCACCTTCTAAACAGGAATGTACAGGCCGTGTGAGAAATCACCCACTATTGAAGGATTGGAGGAAGAGAATGCCCCTGGTGTGGTAGGCTCTAGGATGAGCACCCCAGCTCCACCCTGGGCTGCTGAATCACTTTTGTCAAGTTGCATTGTGCCTCTGAGACTGCTGCGTTATCTGTCAGAGAGGGCTAATAGCACCATCCTTCAGGAAGTCACTTGGAGTGGATAAAACAGATGATTAAGAGGCGCCCAGCACAGGCTTGATCCCTGGCTCCTGGCAGGGATCTTTCTATTTGATCCCAGCCTTGTCATTCTGATTGTGCGCTCCTGGATAACAGGCACAGTGCTGTGCCCTGGGCTGGCTCTGTGTCCACATGAGCCTGGGAACCTTGGAGACACACTGGACCTCAGGAGTCTTTTCAGTCAGGGGTCTCTCTGATCAAGTTGACCCCTGTGGACCCTCTGCTCAAATGCTGTGCCCAGGGGTTGGGAATGCGGCAGCCCAGAGAGAAGGGAGGCACAATCCATGAGGATTCATTCATAGCATGGACAGAGTGTGGGGCAGCTCCAGGCTCTCCTTCATCCAAGAAGGATCCGCTCTTTTGCCCCTTCCCAAGAGTTATTCCTGCCCCGTTGGTTGTCAGCAAACAGCTATTGAGCACCTCTGTGTACCAGGTGCCATGCCAGGGGGTGGAGGTTACAAAAACAAATAGAATATGGTGTCTGCCCTGCCAGAGGTAGGTCATGCTCAGATTTTAAGGCTGATAACTTATATTCGTCCCCCTGCCCCTCTCGCTGTGAGGGCTGAGAGAGCAGCCCACAGACCTGCTCAGGCTTTTGGACTGGTCGCACTGCACTCCACCGTAGGTCTGAGTGTCCATACAACTGAACTCAGGGCTTACTTTCCCGTTTATTAGCTCCTGTCAACCAGTGCTACCATCTACTGTTGGAATTAAAGTACAATTAAACCATGTCCTCAGGCACTGTAATGTCTTCTTTTGTGTCCCACTCACAGATGTATAAAGTGGTAGGGCCTTTCAGTTTTGTGCACGCCCAACCCAGCCGGGCTTGTTGCTCAATATCTGCACGTGGAGAGCAGGGTAGGAAGTGACCAGGCAGGAGGATACCTAAAAACAAGAAACTTCAAAATAAGAGCCACTCTAGTCTCCTGTCAGGTTGATGCTGGTGTCCTTTCAGTTATGGTCTCTCCTCTGCCAGTAAAGGTCTAAAAATACATGCTTGGTGATTGGGGTGTAGTATCGCTCAAAATAAGTTAATTAATGATGCCTCAAGCTGTGTGAAGCAGATAATAAACGAAAAGGTTGCTCTCTAGCCATCAAAAAACAAGCTGCATGGAAGTCTTGTGTTGGATGACTAACCTATCAAAAGTTACTATGGATTTTCCTGCACTTTTGTGAAAACGACACCGGGGTATCTGCTCCTCAAGTATGAAATGGAGGAGTGAGTGAGATTTCATGTCACCAACAATTCCCAGCCTTTTCAGCAATGAGTATATTTGACAAGTAAGACACCACAGGATAAAAACTCATTGTTTTCACTGGTGCAGAGTAAGTCAGCATTTGCCACCGCCTTATCTATCCCTTCAGTATAATTCCTCAGAAGGCACCACAGTCCCATTGTGTGTTAAGCGCCTGTGCTACACTGCACCATGTGTCAGGTTCGCACTCTGCCATGCGACTCTGGGTATGAATTGGAAATGGCTGCCCTTGACTTCTTACTCTGTTCATGAGGGCTGGAAAAAATAAATGGACAATTTCCATAAAGGGTAGCCAGTGGCAGGGTGCCCAGGGGCAGCCTTGGGGAGGCAAGACGTACCTCCTCCCAGGCTGACGGATGCCACAGAGGGTGATGAGGCCTGAGGGTGGCAAGGAGTCTGTGTCCCAGCCCAAGTGCTCTGGACAGGGCCTGTGCACCTGGAACTCCAAGCCTCTGGGTCTAGAGAACCCTGACGACAGACTTCTGGGGTTGGGGAGCCCTTAAAAGAATGCTTGCTGGAATAGTATCAACAGCAGGAACTCAAACCCTGCCCTCAGGAATGAAAGCTGGAGGCTGAGCCCCTTCCTAGAGTCGTGACTGTCTCCTGCTCTAGGAGGTGTCTTATCTGCCACTTCCCTGCATATTAAGTGACTTATTCCCTCAGGATTCTACTATGTTTGCCAATCAGCCCCTTGCAAGTGCCTGTGTGGGGCCAGGAAGGCACTGGGAGCCTGATGCTCCATGCCAGTCAGCCTGGGTGGGAGAAGCACAGCGGACAGGCGAGGCCGTGGCAGCCCCTTGGGAAGGGAGGGAGCCAACTCAGTTCCTGGATGGAATCAAGGAAGGAGAGACAGAGACGTGCAGAGGCGAATGGAAGACTCTGGGGCCTAACTTGGGTAGCCGCTGAGGAGACCATGAGGAGACGGAGGCCCTCCTGGAGGAACCGTCGCAGCTTACAGGGAGGAGCTGGACACCACAGAGCACATGCCCGCCTGGGAGGAGGGGCCTCTCAGTCCTCAGAGATGCCACCATGTGGAGCAGGCAGCGGGACTGAGGCTGGCCTGAGGGCAGAGGGGCCACTTCTCCCTGAATGAGGGAGCAGGACTGAGGTGGGAAGGTAGCCCATTGAGAGCTGTTGTAAAGCCGGACAGCCGGAGCCCCGAGGAACTGGTCACATGCCCTGGAGGTTGGAGAGCAATGCCTGAAGGATGCCCTCGGGAGTCCAGAGACTCCTAAACTTGCTTCCCTCCATCTGCCCTGCTGGGACCCAAGCCCTAGGCAGGAAACAGCAGCTGGGTTGCCACACAATCCTTTTAGCATGAGTGATTTGGGGCTGGGCAGCGACACTTCTAGAGAAAGTGGCTCTAAATCTGAACAGCTCCTAACTTAGTTTTGAAAGTCATTCTTTGCTGCTTTTGCAGTAAGTGAAAAATGTCCCTGCTTTCTGGCATGGGGGCGTTCATTCAGTCATTCCTTCGTCCACTCAGCGGGTACTTGTTGAGCATCAGTTATAAGCCAGACAAACACATGGCTCAGAGTCTCAGGGCAAATGACCCATGGAGCCAACACAAGCACCCAGGTCATCCCCCAGACAGACTCTTCCACTCCTCTAGACTGTCCGTGACCTCCCGTCTTCAGCCTTCTGTTACTGGATTTCTGGGGCAGGGTGGAATCCAGGCTATTCAAGCCCTGTTATCATAACTCCACAAGAGTCATGTGAATTGGATCCAGCCACCCAGCCTCTTCCTGCGCCCCAGGTGGAGCTGGTAAGAGGCCATGGCCTCAGTACTCTTCTGGACATGCGCTGTCCCAGTAGAAACAGAATGCTGGCCACTTAGGGAGTTTGAAAGTTTCTACTGGCCATATTTAACGTAATCAGAAGAAACAAGTAAAATTAGTTTTGACAGCATATTCTATTTCACCCAATAGATCCAAAACATCATTTCAACATGTAAATCAAGATTCAAAAAATTATTAAGGAGATATTTTACATTCTGTTTTTTGCTACTAAGTAATCAAAATACAGGAGGTACTGTAGCACATCTCAGTTCGCATGCTTCACATTTCAGGTGCTCTGTAGTGTGGCTAGTGGCTACTGTTACTGGACACTACGCAGATCTGGGACATCCAAGGCTCTTCATTCAACTTCTACGCCTCTTGATAGCCCATTAGGCAGTGGCCAATCTCTCACTCTTGTGTGCTTCATCTCCCATATTTATGTAAAATTGATGAAGAGACTGCTTGTGGTGAGGGAAGACCAATAGCTAAAATTAGAAAACACTCTGCAGATATCCATGTATGAATGCTAAATAATAAGGGTATGAGAAACAGAAGACAGTGCAGCAGACAGGCCATGCCGATGTCTGAGGAGCAATATGACTTGGCATCTAAGAAACAGCATGTGCTGAGTGCCTGCTGTGAGAGAGAGGAGCGTTCCTGAGGAGCTCGTGTTCCCAACGGAAATAGACAGTTGTCTTGCCCATCATGGTGAGACCTCTCCTGTTCTGCTTTTTACTTTTGTTTTGGGGATAAAGACATGGAAATGAAGAGGGACTGAGCAGACTCAGAAGCATCAAAATCAAGAGAAGAAGGTACAGCTGAGAAATGGCAGCTCCAAACATGTTCAGTACGCAGGGCATGAGAACAGGTGACCGTGGGAAGAAAACAACGTTCCCAGGTGAAAAGCCATCTCTGAACATTTCCTTGCTTCTCCAGCAGAAGTCACTATGGGAGCACAGGGCCTGGATGGAGTAACTTCCCAGTCAGTGCCAGATGAATTGATAGGACTTGGTCGGTGACTGTCACAGATTACACAGTGGGTAAGAGCAATCACATAATTGGATTTGGGGACCGACTGCATTATTTTTTCATTTCCTCCTTTTTGCAGCAGAGAACACAGTAGAACTGCTACCCCTTTCATTGAAGAAAAGGTTACTTGTGAAACGGGTCTCCGTTTTTAGTGGGATTAAAAATAACTCAAGGCCCAGTCATGCAGACTGTGGTTTACCATTTATGACTCACTTGCTTCAGTTTTGTTTTGTGAGGCTTTTGTGAAGAAACAGCCATATTTTTAAAGAACATTTCCATAAAGGATTTTCCTTCTCATTTGTCAGGGTAGAGCAGAAGTGGGAAGGATGAGTGAGAGGGCAGGGAAGAAATCAGGGACCTACCTTTATGTTATTTTCAGACGAATTAAAATCCTTTAGTCTCTAAAAACTTTTCTTCTTCTTTTTTTTTTTTTTTTTTTTAAATAGAGACAGGGTCTCTCTCTGTTGCCCAAACTGGGGTGCAGTGGTGTGATCATAACTCATTGCAGCTTCAACCTCCTGAACTCAAGTGATCCTCCTGCCTCAGCCTCCCAAGTAGCCAAGACTACAGGTGCATGTCACCATGCCCAGCTAATTTTTTCTTTTTTGTAGAGACAGAGTCTCACTGTGTGTCAAGTCTGGTCTTGAACTCCTGACCTCAAGCAATTCTCCCGCCTTGGCCTCCCAAAGTGCTGAAATTACAGGTGTGACCACTGCACCTGACTGAATACTTTTCTTTTTAATCTGTGGAATGGGAAGCAGACGGTGCTGTGCCTCGTATCGCAAGTCTGTCTAGTCATTTCACTGGAAAGGCAGCCCTAGGTCACACGCTGTCCACAACTGGCTGGTCTGGCTGTCTCAGGCACTCTGGAAAAGACTGACCTTCCCCTGGCTGTGGCATTCTGACTTTTAACGGCAGATAAACTTACCAGTAGACTTGCATCTCATCAGGGAATCAACTGGATTCCAGTGTGTTGTTTATTGCCTCTGCAGGAAGGGCAATGACTTTTCTTTGGAGATGGGTTACTCCTCTCTAAGTGTTGCTGGACTCAAGATCCACAGACAAGTCTTCCAGTGCTGTGGTCCAGGGCCCCTTGGGACCCTGCAGCTGGACACAGAGCTGAACATATTGGCCTTGGAAACTTGAGGGTGCAGTACATCTCTAAGCACCTTAAATGAAATCATTAAACACTTCATCATATGTTTTTTTGAAGGCCATAAAATCCAAAAGAAACACTACCCACAGCAAGAAAAATGGTAGCAAAACAATTCTTTCAACCAAACCCCTCAATGACAAACCACTGAAGTTACAAGTTTTATGTACTCCATTTTCTGGAAGGAGAAGGCATCTTACACGTAAGGATACCTTTATTTATTGTCACACTGGTGTTAGAGGCAAAGGCAGTATTACATATACATTTCATTTTCTGGTGCAGAGGACATTTTGATTAATTAGAATGTTAAAGTCTCCAGTAGGAAGGCTGCTTTTGCAGGCTGAATTTCCTTGGCTGACTTTTAGGGGAGCTGGGTAGGAGTCATGATGGCAGTGAGGTCATGCAACTGGGAAGCATCTCATGTCCCTCAGCTGTGTTAGGTGGAAACAGGGCTGTGATGCCTGCTGTGGTGGATGAAATACACAAATGATCCTTCTGCCCTATTATTGTGGCAAACATCCTTATCAAATCTGGAAGTCTCCATTTACCCAAAGTGCCCCAAGAGAGAAGAATCTGATCCTTCTCATTCGATGAGAATGGTTTCTGGGAAGAGTACATGCCTTCATTATCAGCTTATGTTCTTTAGTTTATTAACAACTTTTTAGTGAGTATCTGATGTGACATAAATCACGCTGGGCTTTGTAAAAAAAAGTTAAAATCTGTGTGTTCGCATATTACAAAAATTTATGCATATTTTAAGTGGATATTTTCAAAAGTCTAATTTTATACACAGAATTTAAAATAATGCAAATCACCCTAAATTTTAAAAGGCTGTCAAGAGCCACATACTTTCTAAGCTGGCAGGCCAAGAGCATTTTAGCATCTGACACAGTTGCCACACATCGGCAACAGGCTGCCTGGGAAGCAGATGTCCCCCCGCGGTGGCAGATCTCACTTCCTTCCACTAGGACTTCTGCAAATGATTTCAGTGGCCGCTGCTGGTCATTCCAGGACCACTCAGGTGTGAAATCTGAACATGGCCCTCAAAACCCTGAATCTCAGTCTGGATTTCACATTTCGTAAGTTTCACACTGACTTTGGAAGTGGTGTATGTCCCCACATTCACTATCATTACAACTTAAAATACCTTTATAACTTATGACAATAATATAATATCTGACATGTGTTGAACACGTTATGTACCAGGAGCTGTCCAAATCGCAGCAACTCAATGAGGTATAAGTTTTGCTCTTACTCCGTCCTATTCTATTCTATTCTCCTTTTTTGTTCCCCTCCTATTACCCCATTTTAGAGTTAGAAAACCTTGATATGTAGAAATTAAGTACCTCATCCCAGGTCACTCAGCTGTTATGTAGGGAGATCACTAGGCCACAGAGCTCCTGAGGCAAGTACACACAAGCATTTTTTCAGCTAGACCTGACTATCCCACCCTGAAATCATCTGCTGTAGAAGACATTAGACCTGCTAAAGGGTACAAAGAAGGCAAAACAGCCCCCACGAAACACTCCCCAAATGCAAACTAGTCTTGCATTGTGTTAATTTAGAATAAGGCCACTTCCCTTTATCAATCCTGACCTCAAGAGGTTTGCAGATCGCAGTTAAAGTATTACCTGCCACTGAGTGTTCACAACACGCTGGGGACCTTGCTAAGCACCTTCTGCAACTTCTCCTTTTCCCTCACACCAGCCCTGCATGACAGACACTGTCACCTCTAGGCATGTCTTAGAGATGACAGAATGGTTATTCCAGGTTCCCTATCCAGGGACTCCCTCCCTAGACCAACTCAAGTCTTTTTGACTTTTCAAATGCTCAACTTTCGAACTTTCTGTCTCGTGATGTACAATTGATACAGTAAAGTTGATAATAGTAAAACATTATCTGTGTTCAGCATATAACAGATTCTGGCAAGAATTTCGCAGAACTTGAGGTTGCTGATAAACAGACACAAGCCCTTATGGCCAGTGAAAACTCTGAACCCCAGGTAGGGGATCCACAGCCCAGCAAGTGCTTTCCCCACCACCCTTGTGGGACTCCCTTTGGCATATAGAGCCTATTCCCCACAGCATTCCTGCACTCCCAAATTCAGTTTTATTCAGGCTTCCCTTCAAATAGTTTGATTTAATAGGGTCACAGGTAACTGTATTCAAAAGCCACAGATAATATAAAGCCAGCCTGAATTCAAATGCACAGCATAAAGCTAGAACTCCATCTCTTTCGTTGTGAACTAAAGGCCATCTTGCTACTTGGACTAACGGAAGTCACCATCTGTCATCTTCCAGAGCCCAGAACCAGCCCTGAGAGTGGCAAGCAGTGGACTGAGGAGCCCCTGGACTATTCAGCCACACATTAGGTGTCTTTCCAAGAGTCTGCCCTGGCACTCAAAGCAGATAATTTGCTTCCAGAATTATGGTGTGGGAAATTTTCTTGCTGGGGAGCACACAGATTTCCGGGTTTTGTGTGTCTTTTTTTCTGTTACATTTTTAAAGACTTCAGCCTTCATTTGGGAATCACAGAAATCTAATCAGCATCACTTGACATATTTATTCTTCCAGTATTTAAGATTCATTCACTGTGTCTTTTCAGAGTCCCATATATTTTGAAATTATGCATGATTAATTTCCCCAAGGCATGAGTTTGAGATACATATATGTTGGGTTTAAGTCCACACCATTTCAGCAAAAACAACTGATTGAGTGATGTGGTTATTCTTTTCCAGAATAAAGCCCAGTTTTGGCCCAGGTCTTAATCCCTAAGAGTGCAGGGCTTTAACTCCTGGCTTCCCAGCAAAGCCCTTGGATCATTTCTGTGTCACTGCAACTTTAGACTGACCCTGTGACGTTCCCACTCCAGGTTTCAAGGGCTTGTTTTGTACATGTCCCTTGTCCAGCCTGACAACTTCATTAAAAACCATTCATATTTGCCAACATACTGCCTTTGCAAGGAATATGTGAGGTTTCCTTTCAGAACCTGCAGGCTTACATACTGTTGTCTGAACTACACTGAAGAGGTAACCTATTTACATGCTAAAAAGTCAGTGTTGGACAATCAGCAGTTCAAGATGAATTTGCTGCTGCTTGCACCTGGAGCATAAGAATTGGGGAGAACCTGGTAATTTTGCTGCCTCTTTATCTGTGTAGACAGCAAGCACTGTTAAATATGAGGATGTCTGTTCCGATCCACGAGAGTCGTATTGCACAGAGAAGCCCAGTGATGGACAAGCTCGCTCATAGTTTAGAACCTTTCTGATTACTAATGAGTATATGCGACTGTGACCATGCAGGTCAGCCTCACCTACTAAAAGCTGTAATTAATTTGAGGTGGAAATACTTGCATAATGGTTTTTCAGATTCTGTTAGTAAAACAAAAACCATCATAATAGACCCTAAATTATGTGGCTACTGCTTATTTAACCTTCTCTTTGCATTACAAAAGGTTGACTTCTGGAGGGCTCCAAACATTTCCTTTTGTGATCTTTTCAAAGTCTCTTCTAACATCAGCAGTTTTATTTTGCTAATGTGTGTTGAAAGTGTCTTAAAAGATGTCATTATAAAGGCATTGGTTTTCTCTGAAATCTCTATAATATTTTTGCTCCTTATCCATTTGTAGATTTAAGCTAAATAATTAGGGAATTGAGACCCACGCCTTTTCCTTAAATGTTGGGATGTAACGTTAGAGTAAAGTCACTCTTGAAGACAGGAAACCAGCACAGAAGGCTGTTGATAAGCACAGGGCTGAAATGCACGGAGATCCCGTTGAAGTCTCACTCCTTGGTTGCAGCAGCCAATCTTGTGCAACCAAACAGCCATTGTCCTTTGTACCTTAAAACCATGGTACATGCAGAGCTGCTCAGAAAAGAGCACCGCATCTAAGAGTGCCTGTGTTAGGGAGGTCATGTCTCAGCTTCCGCTGCTTTCCAAAGCCCCGGGCTGCCACAGGATGTCACCCCAGGTGAGGTCATGGTGCACTGCTGGGGATCTGCAGCAGCAGCAGCTGGTATCACCCAGCTTCTCATGGGGACCCTTGCTACATGTCATGTTCAGTATCTCTCAGGGGATTTATAAAGCCAGATGTGGACTGAGGCTCACTCTGTCTTTAGAGACTCATGAGGCCGCTTCCAGGAAGAAATTATTCTTTGTGCGCATACACATCCCAGATGGTTCAGTGTGCCAGTCTGCTTAGTAGTCAAATTCTGCATGGTTCTTTGATTCCTCTGACTCCTAATTTAAGGAGAGAGAAGCCAGTGGCAGTGACAAGTGACCATCAAACAGCATCTTACAGAGACTATTTGAATGTGGCTGAAACACAGCCACAGTCTTCTAGGCATGGGTAACATATGTCTTCTATGACCACTGCTCAAAACCAGACTGGTGGCATAGGGTATGTGTGGAAAATCCTGGGTCACTCTGAGGGCAAGATTAGAGCTACAGCCGCAGTTAAATTAGACACACAATGTTCCTGGAGCACTCACTGCGTGGGGGTGATGCTGTACGATCAGAAGACACGGGTTCTGGTGGTGTCGGCACTTTCCCTGCCCTGACTTGGGCCCTCTGGACTGTGGGGCTGACGCAGCAGTGCTTGCTCGCTGGGAACCTGAGCCTCACCCCACCCCACCTCTCTTGCAGAATCCTCAGCGGAGCAGGCGCAGCAGGCACTTCACCAGTCAGTGTTCATGTCCACGGTGTCAGCCCACCCTTTTTGGGACCTTCCCCTCGGCAGGGAGCAACACTGCAAGCTGCTTCCAGGCGTGGCTGACATCCGGGCCAGCCAAGTGGCACGATGGACTGTGGATGAGGTGAGTGGAGCTGCTGGAGTCCAGGGCTGGGGTGTGCCTGCTGCTAAGAAATAGGCAGAAGGTGCCCACTGACCATTCTCTAATGTCTGGGACAGCGCCCTTTTTCTCTTAGGCATTGCATCCGCCATATAAACTTTAAAACCCAAATTAGAGGGAGAAGCCAGGCATGGTTTTGAGGAGATGAGGAAAGCCCGCCACTTGCCCAGATGGTTTTGTACCTCCCCTCTGCAGCCTTATTCCAGTGCCCCCCAAGCCCCAGAGCCATCAGCTGGGGCTAATTCAAGCAGAGAGGCTTAAGCCTCCAATTCCATCTCACAGATTTAATTTGGGGAAGCACAAATGTGCAAGCATCTGAGGCTTGCATCCCAGCCACGTGTGCTCTGGGAGAGGTGCCCAGCCCGGGACATCCTGCACCTCAAGGATCTATTTGCCAGTTGCCCTGTGGTCTCGTGGGATCCACACTCATGGCAGAGAAGGGCCCTGCTGCAGGTTTGCTCCCCTAAAGCTACAAGATGAGCAGGCCCACCTTTGGTTCATTTATAAAGTATATTTGGTCACAACGTTATATGAGAAGCTGCACAGAGGGGACAAGTTGGATCAGATTTCAATATAAACATTCCTTACAATATTGATTATTTTACATTTTATCTTATTTTATTTAGAGACAGGGTCTTGCTCTGTTACCCAGGCTGGAGTGTAGTGGCATGATCATAGCTCACTGCAGCCTTGAACTCCTGGACTCAAGTGATCCTCCCACCTCAGCCTTCTGAGTAGCTGGGTCTATAAGCATGTGCCACCACACCTAGCTAATTTTGTTTGTTTGTTTTGTGGATACGGGGTCTCACTATGTTGCCCATGCTAGTCTCGAACTCCTGGCCTCAAACAAGTCTCCCACCTCAACCTCCCAAAGCACTGGGGTTATGTGCAGGAGCCACCTTGCCTGGCTTCAGTAATGATTATTAATAAGGATCAGTTAAGCCCCATTGCTTTACAATAATGCTGTAGAAATGCTTCATATTTAAGGTGGTATTATTTAAGGAATGTACCACTTACCTGTAATTCCTTTTGATAAAGATACTGTTTTCACTAGTCAGGCCTTAAATTGTTTTTTAAAAGAAGGAAAACCCTGGGTCACTATGAGGGCAAGATTAGAGCTACAGCCGCAGTTAAATTAGACACACAATGTTCCTGGAGCACTCACTGCAGTCAACTTAATCTCGGTTTAAGCCCACCTTCCCAGCCTTGGGCCAAGGAACAGGCGGGCCAACGCCCACCCAGAAATTGGAGCCATTCATTTGAAGTGCCACCTTTTTAAAGTAAGACCGAGAGTGTCTCCTCTGCCCTCTTTGTTGCTGGGCTCGTGGCCCCTGGCATCGTCGCTGCCCGGCACAGAAGGATGCCCTGGGGAGAGCAGCGCCAGATCCCAGCCTCAGTTCCACTCCCACCTGCGTGTGCAGAGTGACAGAGTTCTGATCGTGAGGAATGTGGTGGAGAAGGCAGAATTCTGGGCATGTCTCTGCCCAGCTTACAACAATCCCTGGCTCCCCCTGGCACCCTTCACCCTCTGTGAAGTCCTCCCTTCCGCCCTTGCCTGCCCTGCCATTCTTGCCCTCCCCTCCTGCCCCAGGGAGTCCTGCTGCCCCAGCCTGTTCTCATACTCACACAGTCCTGCCTTGTCCCACTCAGACCACTGCCAGCAGCAGTCTGGGGCTCCATGCTCTCTTCCGCCTCCTGTGGATCCTCGGTCTGAGCCAGAGGTCACCTCTGGCAGGGCATCCACACTCTGGCCTGACCCCGCACTCACTTGGCATGACATCTTGAGAACCCCTCACTACACCCGGAAGTTAGTAGACACCCAGTAAATGTTTGTTGAATGAATGTTGAATGACAAGGAAATCAATGGTGGCCTAAATTTTGAAACAAAAGTGGGATGTATCTAATCAGAAAAAAGAAGGAAAGCCATTTCAGTTGACGGGGAAACAGAGGAGGTTGCATGGAAGTGAGTTTCACAGACTTAGTGATGGCAGACACGCACCACGCCCTGTGCAGTCATTAATCATGCTAAGCCAGCTATGTGAATATAATGACAGGAAGGCAGATACTCACTTGCCCATTTTATTCATGGGGAAGTTGAGATACCCAGAGATGAAGTGACTGGCATCAGGCCACACAGTCAGAACCAGGCCATGAGCTGACCTCCATGAGCTGACGGTGGCCCCAGGCACAGAGGAAAGGGACCCAGGAGCGGGAGATGGGCCTGCTGTGGAAGGCCTCAGGGGCCGGGCAGAGGGTGTGCACAGCCCACAGTCTGCTGGACAGAGTCATTCTGGGCTCTTGTGCGGAAAGTCACTTTGTGAAGATGGTGTTTCAGGAAGATGAGAATTGCAGAGATGTATAGAGAGTAAGGTGAGAAGGGCGGAGGAGAAGGAGACATCCAGGAAGTGGAACCATCAGGGCCTAGGTGGGGCGCTGCCAACCAAAGAACCTGGATTCGATAGACATTTCAAAGGCACAGGCAGTAGCACAGGGAGGTAGATTAGATATAGAAGAAGAAAAAGCGAGATGCACCAAATGCGATTCCATTTATAGTCTCGGCGCTAAACAGTTTAGTACTTAATTGGGGTAATAGTATGTGAGAGCTGAAAGGCCCAAAGAGTTCATCTGAAAGAATGGGGAAAGAGTGTGCTATTAGAAGTGAAATTTGGGGACAGAGTCCAGTTTGGGAGCAGGAGGATAACATGGTGACTTCATTATTGGACATGTGACTCACGATTAGCAGTCCCTGTGAATCACAGTGGTGGATATAGAGACGTCCCAGTGGACATAAACTCAAGATGGGTGCCCTTAAAGGCTGCAGGCAGAGGGTACCAAGGGGCATTTCCCAAGGGTGTGAGTGTCCAGAGTTAGGGTAAGGATGGGTCGCAGGGCCCCAGTTAGAAAGAGGGAAGAGGGGCTGCAAAGGGGTTCTGACTTCCAGAAAGTCCCTGGACACCAGGTGTCAGGGGAAGATGAAGCCAGAGCATGTGGTGCAGCAGGACAGGTGTCAGAGCTGGTCAGGTTTTGAGGCTGGGTTCGTGGAGTTGTGCCTCAAAGAATTTGGAAAAATTGTGTACAGTATATGTATTTTTAATGGATAAGGGCCAGAGATTTTATTAACTTCTCAGGGATGCCTTTATGCAATAAGAACAGATACCACTGTTAGGGACATTAGCAGTGACTAGGAAATGGGAGGGAGCTCTGATTGGACAGATTTCAAGTATGGCACTTAACAGAAGCAAAATCAGGAGACTGGGAGGTGATTCAAGGGAAGTAGCTGGTCTAGGTGAAAATGTCATTAGGACAGGGAAGATCTCAGAAGGAAGACCAGAGAAAGAGAAGCTGTTAGGAAGATGAGAGCCCTGGTCCTTAGTTCTCTGTTGTGGGTGCAGGTGGAATCTCAGCCCTTGCTGCTGGGAGAGGCCTTAGAACTTTTCTAGATTTAAAATATCAGCCATGGGAAAGGCTAAGTGCCTCGCATACAACGCTCCTGCTCCTGCTGCTTCCATAACGCTGACTTCCTTCAGGGACTCATTCCACGGAAAACCATTGTCATGATTCCCTACTGTTGAGCATAACTCAGTCTTGCTGTCTCCCCAACTAGATGCCCTGAGGACAAGGACCACATCCTGAATTTCTTTCCATGTCCTCACACACTACAGCACATTTCCCAGTACCAACATAGGTCCTCAGGAATCATCTCTGATGGGTTGAAAGTGGGGGCTTTGTGATTGCTGTATTTGTGTCTTTGAAAATAAGGGAGCCACTTAGGGGCCCCCAGTGAGTACCTACCCACAGCAGAGCGTAGGGCTGCTTAGAGAAGGCACAATAAGAATGATGAGCAGGGCAGCAATGATGTGAACAGCAGTTCAGGGCTGAGCTGGACTGGTGGGGGCCCAGGGCTGCTTTTGTGCTTTGTCAGCACTGGGCGTTTCAGAGAGGAGCCTCCGCAGCCAGGGACGGGGTGTGTTGGAATGAACTGGGCATCCCTCAGGAAGAGTTAACACGGGTGTCTGCGGCCGAAGGTGAAGTGAAAGCACAGCCTCTTTGTCTGCCTTTCTGGCCCAAGAGGAAGACCTCTGCTCTGCTAATGCCACCTGTGAAGAGAGGCTAGCGCGGGGCCTTTGTAACACTCCACAGAGCTGTGAGCTGCCTCTTAACTCCTTTGTTACTGTGGCTGTCTCTCCAAGAGCAGTGCTTTTCAAAGCGCAGATAGGCTGGGAAGTCAATTTAGTGGTTATAAAACGAAAGACCAGACTAGATGAGAGCACATCATAGGTAATAAGGGTTGTTGCTTTGCTAAACTTCGGTGAGGGATGTGTGTGGGTGTGTGCACGTGATAAGTTATGGAGATGTAAAGTATATGTCTTATTCTGAGTCATGAAAATATCCTGTACAAGAGCATAAGCTTTTACGAGTAGGGACTAGTATAGTTTCATATATTTTTATATCTTTTAATCTTTTGCTATCTTATTGCAAAGCATCTTGCACAGAAGAGGGTTTGACAAATGTTCGAGTGAGTAAATGAGTTCATGAATGAATAGGCAGGTGGGTTTTATGTAGTCTGTTCCCTGATTCTGCCAGGTATATATGTCTAGGCACATGGAGGCAGGCAGGGCATGATATGTGGTGTGCTCATTTACCACCCTCGGTATGACTCAGGTAAGCCTGGTGCACGTATGGGTACTTTTATTTCTCTTATTAAAAAATACTTCTTAAAGCACCACATATAAATTGCTCTAGCCTCAACCAAGTGCTCCCTAAATGTTCATTAACTTTAAAAGATGGCAGTCACTTTAAAAGCAGCCTTTACACAGGAAGGGGTGCTTTTGAAAAATTCAGGGTACTGCTAACTAAGCAGAGCAGCCTTATACAATTGAGCCCTTAAAAAAAAGGGCAAATAAACTCTGCTGTTAAAAAATAAGACCCAGGCTGGCAACAGGGTCCCCAGTGGACGATTAGCCGGTATAGTCCGGCACATATCTACAGGCTCAGCGAGATAGAGAACACCGGCATTTGGAAAGATTTAAAGCAGCAGCAGCCCCACGGAAGAACACGAGGCCTGCTGGGCTCCAGCGACGATGCCAGGGAAAGTAGGTCGTGGGGGAAGTGAGGTCGGCTGGCGGGATGGGCTCCTCTCAGAGCCTGGGCAGTGTCATCCCTCCTAGTTTCCCCAAACTGCTGTCTCATACTTAGAATTAACTTTCTCAGTGTCCTTCCAAAACAAAGCAAGGATTTTAGCTGTAGGACACTGTGTGCCTGAGAATGTGGGAAGTGCTGGTGTGTCAGTGGTCACAGCACTGTGGGGGGCACTTCCCAGAGTCAAGACCAAGGGGAGACACCCGCGTGGCAGCCCCCCACACCACCAGGCGCTGCCCAGAGCCAAAGCCAAGGCCCAGGCCACCCACTGGGCTCCAACAGTGTGATCACCCCCTTTGAAAAACCAGGTGACCCCACTGCTATGGCTTCTATGGGTGCAGGGCAAGTGGATGGTCATTTCGTCTTTCGCAGAGGTTATGCGTCTCTAGACAGCTGTCCACATTTTCCACAAATGTGAAGAAAAAATATCTCTCTCTTTTAATGGGAGAATGAAAGGGAAACTTCTTGATGTTACTCTATTCTATGCTAAAACTCACCGCTTTCATTGAGAAAATCTGTAGCAAAGCTTTCTATGAAAGCTCAAAATACAATTTATTTGTAGGGGAAGTAATTACCAACTAATAATACTGAATCAAGGCCTTTGCATATTTTAAAATTCTTGGCCAGAGAAGTCTGCTTAATAGAGTTCATGGAACTTGTTCCTTATTTTGGAAAAAGAAAAGATAAACTGAATCGAATGGGAATCTCTTTCCAAAATGGCAGAGCCTTTCGGAGGAGTGTGAAGCTGAGGAGGGTGGCCGGGTGGAGGATGAGGTGGAGGCGGCAAGTGCTGCTTGCAGGCCAGGCAGAGGCCACCTCGGGGCAGGGCCGCATCTGCTCTGTTGATGCTTTGGTTTAACACGTTATTTATTTCCTTTAAAAAAATCCAATTTACCTTTCATACATTGACAATGATTTCTTGGCCAATGATACTGAGAAGGAAGACTGTGGTCTTTTTTTTGTTTGCCCAGAAAAGGACAGTTTAACATAGGCAAACCGTCAAAGCAACTTGCAACACTTCTGCTGTGAACGGTCCTTTGAACAAGTATGGAAAAGAGACCATGTTTCCAACCAACCACTTCTTTCCCCTAGCAGTGGGGAAACCACTGTCCCTGTGCTGACGTGGCTTTCCCACTGCAGTGAGTGATTGACATCCAACAAAACATGGTTCCTTAGCTAGTTACTGGTCCCTCCTCTCTATTATTTCCTCCTGCGACACTCAGCCCTCCTTCCTGTGAAAAAGTGAGCCCAGCAGAAGAACTGTGGCAATGTTGCCCCCAGGGGCATTTGGCAACATCTGGGCATATTTTTGGTTGTTAAAACTGGGAAGGGGGCTTTGCTACTGGCACCTTGTGAGTAAAGGGCAGGGATGCCGTTAAACATCCCACAACACCCAGGCCAGCCCTCACAGCAAAAAGTTACCTGGCCTGAGGTGTCCGTATTGAGGTTGAGGAACGTGGCTTTACAGCATTATCCTGTGTTCATCTTTCATTCCTGCCCTGCCTAGCCCTGAGGCTCAGCACAAGTCCGTCCAGACCCTGCTGGTCCATTCCTCTAGCTTCCTGCAGCGCTGTGGTTCTCGGCCCTCAGTGCACACTGGAACCAACTGGGAAGCTCTAAAAATATCTACCCAGTGCTTGGACCCAATCCAGCTCCATTAATTTATCATCTGTGTGGCATGAGGCCTGGATGACAGTCAGCGTGAAAGCTCCAGTGTCCCGCCAGGGTGGAGTGCCAGGGCTTAGGGCTCCCCGCTGCTGTGGAGGAAGTACAGACCCACACCTGGAACCACGCGGCCCTCCCCACTTCCCGCCACTCCCTGTCTACTCCTCAGCTCAGTCAAACTGCACTCCTCCAGCTCCTCACACCTGCCCTTTGGCCCTGTGCTGTCCTGCTTTGGGATTTGCTCCTGGGATTCTCTATGCCTAGAATTCTTCCCCCGCCCATCCACCCCAAATCGCCACGGTGGAAATACTGTGCATCCAACAGTAACCCTCTCAGGGTCCCCCTTCTTCCTGATTTCCTTCCTGAAGTCCCACCTAAGATTTGTGGAGTCCCTTCCTAACACCCATAGCCTTCCTACCTTTCTCAAGGGTGTTAGCACATTTGACCACATGTTGTAGTGAGTGGTAAGCTTTCATGTCCTCCCGGTTCCCCTCAATCCTCCCACCACTAATCAAGTCAACTCATTGAAAATTCAAGCACAACAAGCTCCCAGGGCAGCTCTTCTAGCAGCCAGCCTGAGGCCTCACACACAGGCAGGGTTGGAGTATATATGACCAGCAGAGTGGTCTGGGGAATGATGGAGCCAGGCCACTCTCCATGTCCTGGGCCACCAACAGCACTGCCACTGCCATCACCTGCCCCAGTTGCCCTGTCTCTGCAGTTTGACCAGTGGCATTCCACAGCTTTCATTAGCTCCCAGCAAGTACTGAGCACGTGCTCTACATGCTTCCTTCTCACTTAGAACAAGAAAACTGTATTAGCCCAGCAAACAGACTCGGCTTCCTCTGCCTGAATTGCCAGTGTCGGGTTCTTGGGTGAATTCGCTCATAATACTGAGAGCCCGGCCAGCAGAGGCACTCACTAGCGCAGATGCTCCTGGGGCTTGGAGGTGAACCTGGATGACAGCAGTATGGCTGGTGTGGAACTTTTTTTTTTTTTTTTAATCCCTATCACTCCAAACTTTATATGAAGATTGTAAAACGACTCAAGAATATATTTGCAGTGCCAGGGGTGAGTAAAGCAGACATGGACATGCAGATCACCCCTAAAAAGAAGATATTCTGAACTCTTCACATTTGCACTGACTAAATATAGCTGTGAGACCACAGGGGACAGAGCTCAGGAGGGGCACAGGTGTCCAGCCCTAGGGTACGCCCTGTGGGAGTTGGCCCTTACTGCTCTGTCACCTGGGATCAGCAAACACCTGGTGCTATCTCCTGCACCATCAGGGGCAGCGTTGGCTGACTTCTCCTGGAGAGGCTGGGAGGGAGCCTGTGCTCACAGAGCTCTCTGAGGGTGGAACGTGTTGATACACTGCACTCTCCAGCCTCGAGAACCTTCCCCATGAAACCAGGGAGAGGAGAAGGGCCAGCACCCACAATTCGGTTGACACAAGAAGCAGAGAGCCAAAAAAAAAAACAAAACAAACAAGACAGTTCCCCTAGAAGTATCACCTCCCGAGATGACATTTACTGTTGCACTCCAGCCTGCCTTTCATCGCCTGCTGCGACAGGACTGGAGTTAGGCAGTAGTGCAGACCACCCAGCTGTCGTTTCTGATGTTGGGAGTCTACCCTTTATCATGTTTGTTCAACCAGCTTCCCAAAGGTATCTATTAGGAGCACTCAGTGGCTTCCTGAGCCGATAGCCAGATCTTTGTCTGAGCTCTCTCTTGTTAAAAGGATATTTGGGGGCATGTGGGGGCATGGTGAGGGTGGGAAGTTGAAATGAAGAGACTGATTCTCCAAAACGTAGGGCCTAGAGATAACAAACGTGAATTCCAAAATGTCCCTGCTACTTACCAACCGTGTATGGCCCTGGGTAAGTGCTGAACCTCATTTAACCATCATTTATGTGGGAATTCAGCTCCGCATAGATTCTCTGATCGCCTGTGGTTCACCAGGCTCCAGGTAAGGAACTGGGCCACAGAGATGAATAGGAGAAGGCCTTGCCTTTGGGTCTGCCTTTTAAAGGCAAGCGGGCAGGTCCTTACTCCTGCCTGTTGCTGTGATAACTGCTGCACAAGTCCACTGGCCTCGCCCTCACTGACCCCACAGGGGAGTCAGGAGAATCAGATACAGAACTTGCAGAATGCCAGAGCTTCACATATGGAGGCTGTTACTGTCATCATTATAACCATAACCCTGTGCAGGTCAGTCCAGTAATAAGAGGACAGAAAAAATATTGGGGGCTCGTCTAATTTCTCAGTTGACAAATGCTAATGCAACTTGATAGATACTATTTAATTCCCAAGTGTTTGAGAGACTTTAAGTATATTTTACTTAAATGTTGGATTACTACAACCCTAAAATTATTTCAGGTGCATGTATTAAATTAGGCTTTTCATCTTGCACTATAGGTGGCTGAGTTTGTACAGTCTCTTCTGGGCTGTGAAGAACATGCCAAGTGCTTTAAGAAAGAGGTAAGAAATGCGTGTGTGTGTATATATATATATATATATATATACTTCTAGACCCAGAAGTGTTTTGTTATCATTTACTTAAGTGTAAATAAGGACAATTTGGGGCAGCAAGAGAAAGGAGATCCAGCAGGAATAGAGCCCAATTCTGCAGTGTGAGACCAAGCGGGGTCAGTCTCTGCCTTCAGTCCTCTTATATTTTGCTAGGTTTTGTTGCAGAATGCCATGGTGCTTGGTGCATGCAGCATGCTCAGTACATATACTATTTGCTGGAAGAGTAAATGAACAAGATAATTAATTATTACCTATCGGTGTCATGAGGCCTCTCTATTGGTGGCTTGAAGCCATTTGGGGGAAGGCAGGAATCCTCCTTTGGGATTGCACCTGGGAAAGAGAGGAGATTTGTGTACTCCAAAGTCAGCATGGGACCCTCCTACCTATCCCTGCCCTGCATTTGCTTCCAGAGAAGCCCCAAATCCTTCTCGGGGGTTTCTATCTTCTGCCCCGTCTTGGTTGGGAACATACTGAACTGCTTCGCATATTTCCTGGAATTAGGATCCATAGCTACAGGAGCCCTGGAAGAGACTGGACCAGCTACAGAATGATGCACATACTAATCCCAGTGATGGTGTATCAGGGGCTTGCCACGCGCCAGGCACGGTGCTAAGCATTTTACAACCATTGTCCTTTGATCCTTATGACAACTCTACAATGGCAGCTTACCGATGAAGAAGCTCAGGCCCAGGAAGGTTAGGCAGAGCAAGAAAAGGGCACAGTCGGATTCCAGCTCATATCCATCTGAGAGCTCAGAGCGTCCATTGTTGCTCCAGAACTCTCCAAGAAAACCACCCTCGTAGAAACTGAAAGGCAGTACGCACCTCTCCCTCTCTCAGGTTCAGAGCATGCATGGGTTAAGGGAAGTGCTCACTGAGTTTTGGGTTCTGGACCCCTCCAAGCACAGTAGAGGAACTCAGCATCAAGGTCAGATGGTCTCAGTCTGGGTAGCTGCTGCATGTGGGGTTCGCCTGGCTCTGCCTGAGCTCAGCATGGCTTGGGCATAGTTGGCCGCGCTCACACATACAGTCCACTCTGCAGGTAGTGATGCCCAAGGCCCGCCTTGTCCTCAAGTCTGTCCACGTAGGGGAAGAGGGAGTGGCTCTTTGCAGGCTGACTTGCTTATATTTGGCACTCACTGACCAGAACTGTCACTTTAGACAGATTGCTGAACCCCTCTTATCCCTCCTCTCTGAAACACAGATTTATGAGAGGGGCCCTTAAAGATTAGGATGATCATGTTTGAAGCACCGAGCCCTGTTCTTGTCCCAAAGTAGGGGCTTAATAAAGGCAGCAGTATACAGCAGAGGGTCTCCTCTGGGCTCCAACAAGCCCTGCCCGAAATCCCAACTTTGCCCCTTAGAAGCTGTGTGAGCTTGGGCAAGTCATTAAGCTTGCAATTCCAGGTTTCCTCTTCTATATTACAGGGTTATCAGGAGGATCAAACCCATATAATAGATTATTATAGCTCCATAACTGTTAGCTGTTATCATCACCATCATGACCTTATTCTTAGGACCTTATATTTGGACAGCAATTTTTGCCTGAAAATGCTGGACCTGAGCCAGGTCAGGGTATGGATGTAGGCTCATTCTCTCTCCTCTGCCTTGGGGAAAATGCCTTTTCCGAGGGGAAAAGTGCTTCCTCCTCTAGATGGATGAATCCTTATCAGACAATATATCATAAATGCACAGAAAGGTTTTAAAACCTTTTTTAAATGTTAAAACTTTAAAACCCTACCCCTCGGGTCCCAGGGAAATTCTATCAGTGAGATATTGACACCACAGGATTCTCCTTCTCCTTCTCCTTCTCCTCCTCCCCCTCCCCCTTCCCTTCCCCCTTCCCCCCTCCTCCTCCGCCTCCTTCTTCTTCTTCTTCGTCTTCCTCTTCCTCCTCCTCCTCCTCTTCTTTCTTCTTTCTTTCTCCTTCTCCTTCTCCTCCTCCCCCTCCCCCTCCCTCTCCCCTTCCCTCCTCCTCCTCCTCCTCCTCCTTCTTCGTCTTCCTCTTCCTCTTCCTCCTCCTCCTCTTTCTTCTTTCTTTCTCCTTCTCCTTCTCCTTCTCCTCCCCTTTCCCCTCCCCCTCCCCTCCTCCTTCTTCTTCTTCATCTTCCTCTTCCTCCTCCTCTTCTTTCTTTCTTTCTCCTTCTCCTTCTCCTCCTCCTCCTCCTCCCCCCCCCTCCCCCTCCCGTTCCCCCCTCCTTCTCCTCCTCCCCCTCCCCTTCCCCCTCCTCTTCCTCCTTCTTCTTCTTCGTCTTCCTCTTCCTCTTCCTTCTCCTCCTCCTCTTCTTTCTTCCTTCTTTTTCCTTCTCCTTCTCCTTCTTCTTCTCCTTCTTCTTTTCTGAGGTGGAGTCTTGATCTGTTGCCCAGGCTGGAATGCAGTGGGACAATCTTGTCTCACTGCAACCTCTGTCTCCCGAGTTCTAGCAATTCTCCTGCCTGAGTAGCTGGGACTACAGGCACATGCCACCACGCCTGGCTAATTTTTGTATTTTCAGTAGAGATGGGGCGTCTCACCATGTTGGCCAGACTGCTCTCAAACTTGTGACCTCAATTGATCTGCCCACCTCGGGCTCCCAAAGTGCTGGGATTACAGACATGAGCCACCACAACTGGCTTGGGTTTGTATTATTAAACTTGAAAAGGTTTAGAACCACAGTGCTAAGTTCGTGGAAGAGTGTTTCCGTAGAAAACCCTCCCATTCCTGCCTTCTTGATTCTGGAGCTAGGAATCATCTGAGGTAGGCTGTGTCAATCAGTGATGCTGCAGCAGTCCCAGATGTTGTGCTGAGGTCACTGGGACATCCAGAAGCTGGGGGAAGCAGCCTACACAGTGGCCACTGCCATCCTGTGAGTCTCAGGGAAGCTATTACAGTTCATGCTGTAATATCTTTTTAATTTAAAAATATTTAATTGTCAAAACAAGATTGAATATATTCAAGGTGTATAATGTGATGATTTGATATACATGTACAATGTGTAATGATTACCAAAGTCAAATTAACTCTTTCCATTACCACCCATGCCATACATCAGAGCCCCAGATCTTATTCATATTGAGCCAAACATCATTCTGTGCAAGTTTTGAAATATATTTTCAAAGTTTAATAAATAAAACATTTATTTTGTATGTATTTTTGCTTATACTGGTATGTATTCTTTTAAAAATTTAAAAACAGGAAAGTTGAAAGGATTAAATAAAAACTAACCACTATTCTACCATCCAAAGATAATTTATGTTAACATTTGGTGTACAGACTTCAAATATTTTAGATATGCATATGTATACATGCAGCCATGCATATTTAATTGTACAAAGTAAAACTGAATTTCTTCTCTATCATATACCATGTTCTGTTGTTTACCGATCTATAAAAAAAATCCTAAATCATTAAATGTTTCATAGATACTTGATTTGGGGTGACCGCATAGTAGCCCACTCTGACTATAGTATTATTTATTTCTGCTATTATTGGGAACACTGGGTTGCTTTCAAGATTTCAGTATTATAAATAATACTAGAGTATACACATTGCACGTTATTCTCTTGGGAAAAATTCCTGGGGATTGACTTGGTTTTAAGGGTCTTGATATAAATTCAAGCCAACCTTTTTAAAACACAACAATAGAAACTTAGCCTAGGAACAGATCATGTATATTGAGTTCGTATTTAACAGAGTGAGCTCCTTTTAAATTTCACTTCAAATTTCTAGAAGAAAGAACTGAAGTGGAGCAATGGTTGTAACTAAGCCAAGTGAGAGCTGCTGTCATTCTCTCTCACTGGTGAGCTCAACACGGAGGCTATGACGGGTTCCGCGTCACACTCAGAACCTAAGTGTCACTGGTGAGTAAACAGGCTTCCGTGACAAAACAATTTTGTTTGTGTCTATTTATGTATTTGCAGCAGATTGATGGCAAAGCCTTCCTGCTTCTGACACAGACAGACATTGTCAAAGTGATGAAGATCAAACTGGGCCCAGCACTGAAGATTTACAACTCTATCCTGATGTTCAGGAATTCCCAGGACCTCCCTGAAGAAGATACTGTCTCAGGCCAAGAAGTCAAGGGATGATGGCGCTCCCTGAACTTCCTCTGGCACCAGGAGCTGCGCTCTTTCAGCAATAAAAGTGGAGCACATTAATTTGATGTGAATGTCCAATGGCCATATCCACATTGAATCTGGACTTTTTAAAGTGTCTGTGATTTGTTTATATGTTTAGAGGATTTTGATGACTGGTCCAGTGCCAATGATTCAGAGGCTTAGGCCCATCTGTGGGTTTGGTTTATGAACATTGTTATCTTTGGTGGGATCCGTTCATCTCTAATGTGTTTGCAAGACAGACCAAAGAAGCCCACACATCCACCTTTATTCTTCTCCGTCACCAGAAAAAAAACCATTTTCCATTTACAAGCATAGCACTGTCAAGCGGTAAAATATTAGAAAAGCAGTGTTCATGAATACATTGTTAATGTTTTTACCAGAACGTCGAGCTTGGCTCAGATCTGCCATGGAGCACAGCTAGTCTAAGACGTAGAGGCCTGGTGCTTTCAAAAGACTTCACGTGAGATTTTTGTGTACTTTACTCAGGAAAGTGTGAATCTCTAAAAAATAATAAGAAGAAGCACATGTTTTCATGATTCATTCATTCTCCTTTTTGTTCCATTATCCATTTCTTGGTTGTGCTCCCAAGGTTTCCTGGAGCCTCCACAAAGGAGTGTGACCAGGATTAACAAGAGGACGGCGAGGTGGGCACTTCCAAAAGCTGGAGAGACCCTTCTGAGGACCCTCCACCATCAGCGGGGCCTCAAGGGACCCTGTCCTAACACTGGTGTGGCTGGTGGGCCAGACCCTCACCTGCACAGAACTCCTCCCTGCTCCCACTCTGAAGGGCATTTCAGGATTGACTGATTTCCACCGCGGTCTGCCAGAACCCCTGTAACAAGGAGCTGTGTTATATTACATCTGGGGCTGTGTGCATCTTTACAAACGGAGACACACTGTTCAAAGGGAAGATCTCTAAAGTAGGGAGCGTGGTACCTATTCTTTGTTTGAAACATTCCGATTTGTTGTCAGGCTTTATTTGTGTTTTGTAAGTGATTGTATCCGAGGCTTAAATTGTGTGGAATCAGTCCCACAGTTTTGAAAGACAAGTACCTCTTTTCTGACACTTGTTACTACTTTTACAGGTAGGAACAGCTATAAATGCTCTTCCGGCAGTGGAGAGCCACCATCTGTGGGTGGAGAGAAAGAGGGAATAGATTCTAAAAAGAGGTTCTATGTCCACTTGCTTCATTAAGAATGTTAAGGTTTAAGAAAGTTGATTCTGCTTGGAGAATTTCTCAAGCTTTACATTTTTTTTTCACTGAAGAAAATAAACTCTAAGATGTGTGCATATATAACATTTCTTTAGATCCTTACCTAAATGAAATTTTAATATATTATTGGTTGATGTAAATTTTGTTTCTGTGGAGTTTTGTTTGTTGTTTTGCTTTTTGTAGACTGCCATGTGCAGTTAAAATTCCTGCTTCTGCCATGTTAAAATTTTAATATATTTTAAATGATAATAAAGAGAGAAAACAAAATTTATACGTCACTACCTTAATGCATATGTTGTTATGACCTGTGCCCATGCCACAGCATGGAGTCTGTTTTTTTGTTAGCCATGGAAGAACAGAGGTAACTCTGCCCACATTAGCTAGCAAGGAAGTCAGCCATTTTTGAGTGCTATCTTTCTTGGGATATATTTCCCAAGGAAAGCAGGTTTAGATGTTAATAATTTGAGAGATTAAATGGGAGTTTTTAAAATGAATAAGAACCTCAAAATTGCTTATTGTATAGGTTCCATGGAAGACCTGAGATTTGTTGTTCGTATATCTAACACATGTCATTTCAACAGAAGGGCCTCGGACAGGTTGGATAGTACCAAGTCAAATGGAGTTGAACTATTGTGCTGCTAGGAGACAGTGTGATCAGACAGAAAGGGATTGATCCAGGTATCTAGCTGCCTGCCAGACACCCCCACATTGTCACTCAAGCACCTCAACCTTGAGGTCAACAGGGAGCTTTGATCCCTCCATTCTAATACTCCTCATCAAGTGAACAATGCCATCGTCACAGCAGTTGCTCAAGCCAGCCTGGAAACTCAAATCACCTGCCTTTTTTGTCCTTTCTGTGGTAGAATTCATCTTATACCAACACAAAATCACTGGAGTTAGAAGGAGATGTGCAGTCAGCACCGGAGAGCTGGCCCAGGCAGGCCCTGGCACACTACAGACACCACAACCCAACCAGTGCCCACCTTTTGGGCATCTTCTGTTCCTGTTCACATCCAGGCTGGATTTGCACTGAGCTTCTTTATTTCTCCAAACTCATCCTGCTCCCAGGCTCCACTTTGTGTTCGTGGGTCCTCTGCCTGAGGCCATCTCACCCCTCCTCTTCCCACTTCTCAGTAGTCTTTCTGGACTCCGTCACTCTTGGGTTCCTGACTCACTTAAGAGCCCCACAGCAGGCTGCGCCTCCCTGTTGCATTGCTGTTCACTATTGTTATTACTTGTCCCTCATCCCTAGCCTAGAAGATCTACGGGGACAAAGACTGGGTCTGGCATGCCCATTTATTTATTTATTATAAATAAATAGTGCTCATTTATTCTAAGCACCTAGCATAGGATCTAGCACTTACTTGGCACACAGTAAGTGATTTGTTGTATCAATGAACAAAGTGAGCCTACCCAACTCAATGCAAATCCCAGCTCTGCAGCCTCCTAAATAGGTGTAACCTCTCTACAAATAAGAAAATACCTTCTCCAGGGCTTTTAAAAATTTTATTTTGGGGATGTCTGCATGGATGTGAGTGTAAACAGCACATATAAGGTGCTGACACCTGACAGCAGCCATTAAATAGGCGTGAGGAAAACAACAGGAACAACAATCCGTTCCTTTAAGTCGACAGAAGACCAAACTTCCAGGAATCTCCTGGAACAAACCCCTTAAGTTTGCATCAAGCCTGACACAGTCTTCAAGGACCCCGCAGGGCCCACTCTTCTAGGTGTGACTCATGTTTGGAGGAGCCCCTGGGGTGCCGTCAAGGGGCCCCAACTGCCTTGGACCACCTACATCCAGCTTCCTCCACCCAGCTCCCTTCCCCCTCTCCTGATGCTCTGCAGGAAGGTTTGCAACATAAGAGTTGAGATTGTTCACTCTGCCAGGAGGACCCCACCACTGTCAGGGGCCAAGCAGCACCTGGAAATGGCACAGGTGGCTTTGAAGACCTTGCTGCTCTTGGGCACAGCCTTAGCCTCTGACTCTGCTCCTCTTTTCCTGATCCCCCTGGAATGTGAATCGAGTCAGGGACAAAGGAAAAAATTATCAACAGGGCTTCAAGAAATACAAACTTCCAGGTTATTAGAAAGAGTTCCCCCAAGGACCATTTGTACATCACAATCATAAGTACACACCATGATGCTGGAAATTAGATCATTAGCATGAATCCTAAGGGAGCTTACGACTGCTGAGACTAGAGTCTTTGAAAGCCTGTAATTTTAGATAACTCTTGCAAAAAGAAAAAATAAATTTCTCTCACTTCCAACAGCCCTAGGATATTTTTTAAAAAGCTATCATTCACAATCTTTGAACACCACTTCTCCCCTGTGATTAGAATTCCTGACCTTGTAGAACCCACGTACCAAAGCATTTCTAAGAGTGACAGCAAAAGAGATTGACTCCTTGTTAACACAGGATTCCAGGTCATGACAGCTTTCTTTTGCTGAGCACTGACTTTCAGATACGCCTGGGATTTCTTGGACAAGTCACCTTTGTCCAAAGAATCTCCATCTTTTGAGTAAGAGTTGGAGGCAGTGAAGGATCGTGGAAAGTGCTGGGGTTTGGAGTGAGGCCCAGGGTTGAACCCTGAGTTCTACACCTTGGCTTGATGTAGAAGTCAGTCTTAACCACCCAACACATGACTGACTTGCCACATTTACTTATTTCTTTTGGAATGTTGAACTTTGCTTCATTTTAAGGAATATTCAGTTTGTCTCTGCAATTCCTAAGGCTGAAGAATGTGTTTGTGACTATGAAGTGTTTCTATGAATATATTCTTAATATTTGAGAATATATTCTTTGTGAATATTTTCTCTTATAAATATTCCTCTTAAAAACATTCTTATAAACATATTCATGAAGAATATAATTGTTAATTGATTCTTAAATATTCAGAATTCTTATATATTCTTCCTATGGGTAAATATATTAGTGAATAATACATTCATAAGATATCTTTCTTCAAAAATACATTCTTGCTAAACTCTCTCAGTCTCTGTCTCTCTCCACCCTTCAGTTTCCAGCTGCAACAGGAGCTGGGACAGCTCAATGTCTCTACATTGATGCTGTGAAGACAAAACAAAAACTGATTAACTGAAACTCAAGAGTTCCCAAGCAAATCTGCTGACTGAGTTAACAAGTAAATCTGCTGACTGAGCCATTTGGTGAATTGGCGATCAACAATTTGGTTTCTGAGTGAAATTTCCTCTTTCCAAGTCTTTGCACCATATATTCCTTTCAGGCAGACAATGGACTTTGAATCTAGTGATGAATAAAACATACCCCTGCCTGACAAGCTGGGATGCACAGGTGTGTCCAGAGACTGGTCAGGAGACTGTGAAGGCTCAGTTCTTGAATGATGAGAGCAGA
Organism: Papio anubis; assembly: GCF_008728515.1. Taxonomy (NCBI): domain Eukaryota; kingdom Metazoa; phylum Chordata; class Mammalia; order Primates; family Cercopithecidae; genus Papio; species Papio anubis. The sequence goes on from NC_044994.1 coordinate 7,334,135, forward strand.
GGACCACGCCAGCATGCTAACAGCAGGTGTCTGCCTCCCTTGGGCCCACAGTGTGCTGAGGGACAAAGCTGCAGATATCCCAATCACTGACGCCGGCACACAGGAATGACAGGGAAATGGAGACAGGTCAGGGAGAAGGGTGGCAGGGTAATAAAGTTTAAGAACAACCTTTAAAAGGAAATGAAAAGCAAAATGTGGCAGAAATGGGACTTTGAGTTTAAAATATTGAGCTTATTTTTCTCCAAACAGTTCTATTTCGTGGGATCAGACTAGTTGCTTTGTGCTATGTTTTGCCTACAAGGCAATACCCATCAATTCCTCTTTTACTTCAATTTGAAATTAGACTATGTTCCCTTTGATTTAGGAATCTAGGCATCAAGGCAATTTGACGCATGAAGAACACAAAGTGCTGAGAAATCCCGGGTTAAACCTAGATATTCCTACAATACACTGAACTGCAATCATTGAACTGCAGTTAATGGCTGTTTATTAAATATGCAAGGGGATTATTTCAATATGCAGGAGGCTGTATTTTACTGTGAAATGCTGGGGTCTGAAAAGTCAGTAGAAAAAAAATCAGGAATTATTAGCTAATATTAACTCAGTTTCATTTAAAAAAATAAACAAGGTGTTTTTACAGGGCCTCTACCTGAAAACGCACAGGTGTCTCCACCAGCTAGTTGTGTGCATAGGTCAGATTTGTGTGGCATCTGGCTTCCTTGGAGGCAGTTGTTTATAAATTGTTTCATGATTTGAGGTTAGGATCTTCTCTGATAATTTGCCTCAGAAGGGAGTGGAGGTTTTGTTTTGTTTTGCTTCCAAGAAGAAGCAATTTGAATTTAATTTGGTCTGGCTTCTCCAATAAGAGTCAACAAGCCAGTCAAAAATTGCTTTATTAAAGAAAAACTCACTCAGACAGGTTACTTGGTGTTGGTAATTGAATTCTTCTTTCATTAATTTTTTTTTCAACCAATTTACAAAGTTATCCTCCAGAGCTGCCAGCTTTTCTTTTAAAAAAATTTTTTTAAATGTCTTTCACAAGCCCCTGTTAACTATCAGTTTAAAACCAGATGTTGTCCTTCCAAGACCTTCAAATAGATTTAGCCCTGTGTCTTTTAAGCTGGGAAAATTAAATACAAGAATAGAATAAAAAATATCGTCAACGTACATCCATATTGATTCTGAAATTTCCTTCAAACACATCAGCAAATCCATCCGAACAGATGTCCCCATCTGTCCATTGTGGAAATGGTTAAATTCATTCATTCAGCAAATATTTATGGCGAGCCCACTGTGTGCCACGGTCTGTCAGCATTTGGGATATATCTGTCAACAAATCACATAAAAATCCCTCCTTTCATGAAGCTTAAATTCAAGTGGGTGGAGATTGAGAATAAATAATAAGCCTAAAAATATGAGGATGAATAGAGGAAGAATAAATACGGCCTTATGTAATGAGGATATGACCTTACCGGTCCACAGATGTCATAGAAAATACGGTCAGGTGGTGCCGCTCAGTGCAACCCCTTGGCGTCCGGGGTTGTGATTCACACGCCACGTAACTGCACATCCCCGGATGTTGCTGTGGTTCTCTCTAGGTCTTGTGCATGCCCTGCTGTTGTAAACTGTGGAGATGTTCTCCTATCTCCCCAGAGGACCTAGAACAATCCTTCCCACAGAGGTGCCTCTCAGCACATGTTGCTAACCAACCGGCTCATTGGTGTGAATATTATTATTTTTATTTATTTAATTTTGAGACGGAGTCTCGCTCTGTCACCCAGGCTGGAGTGCAGTGGCTCCATCTCCGCTTATTGCAAGCTCCGCCCCCTGGGTTCCCGCCATTCTCCTGCCTCAGCCTCCCGAGTAGCTGGGACTACAGGTCCCCGCCACCACCCCCAGCTAATTTTTTGTGCTTTTAATAGAGACGGGGTTTCACCGTGTTAGCCAGGATGGTCTCAATCTTCTGACCTCGTGATCTGCCCGCCTCAGCCTCCCAAAGTGCTGGGATGACAGGCGTGAGCCACCGCGGTCGGCCCTGGAGTGAATATTATTTTAAATGCCAGATTGAATGTTAGCAATTAAGCAACCTGTTAACCTGGAAATTTCTAGATCTTTTTCCTCTTGGACTGTAAGTAGTAATTAACAAGAAGTAATCAGACAGACTTCTAATGTGATTAACTGAAATTGTCATCAGGCAGGTAATTTTAAATACTGCCATGCTTCAAACACAGACTCATTAATTTTAGCTCAGTGGTGTTCTAATATTTGTTATTCATACATAAGAATTTTAAGTATGAATATGTTTTCACATAGCTGTGCTTGGTAATCCTGCCTCCCCAGGAAATTATCCAACACTTGATTCTCACAACCCGCCAGTAGGATAGCTACAGATTAATGATATGATTTGAGAGTCGATATGATACTGAACTAAAAAGGATAGCATCTTGACAATGTCTGGTTCAGAAGGTGAGAAGACTGACCCATTATGTGAGTCAACAGTAAGTAGTACCTAGAACAGGTCCTGCATTACAATTCTTTCCAATGTCCCCCACAGGACACACTTTTCAGATTAGTCATTTTGGTGCATGTTAATTTGAAAATTGCTTTCCCTTACAGGACATAGGATGTTAGCCAAAGCAAGTTATTCTTTTTAAATTTATTTTGCTCTAGGCAAGTCCTCTTAAGTGGAAAAGTCTGAAAGTCATAACCATTTGTCAAGATCTGAGCGAGGAGCAGACTTCTAGTCATAATCTTCTGAGGAAAAGACCAGTTTTGTACGTCTGGGTACTTGTTTGAAACTTGAGAAGTCATTTGGAACTTGTAACAACTGTTAGCAGAGTTGGGTTGACAGGAACTTATTTCACAATTCAATCTATGCTATGTGCAGACAATTAGAATCTCTGCCTTCAGGAGGAAACAAGAGATAACAAAAGAAGTAAGACTCTGATTTTAAAATTTTAAGTTCCAAGTTATATACTTCACTGTTTACCGGTTTTAAGCTAGTTTTTCTTCCATTTCTCCATAGAAAATAAATCATTACACACACCCTCCTCAGAAGAAACTTCATAGCATTCTCAATCCTGATGAAGATCTGAACGTAAAGTAATAGATGAACATGACTGGAATTGTTGACTCCTGTGGTTATACTCATTTTCATTATGCCATTTCCAAAAACTCCCCAGGAAAAGCAATTACATGAGCTCCTCCAGGGACTCGTTCAATGTGGCCCCTTGAAGACAAAGATTATGTCTTGTAAAATTTTCCACCACTGTAAGTGCTAGCACAGTGCATTGCACAAGCTGGGTAAATAGAATTTTATAATTAACAACTGTGTGGTACAGAAGAGGCACTCAATAAATAGTTATTGAATAAACAAAAAAGAAATAAAGATGCACTTTTTCCAATCCAGTTTCTATTTTTCAAACTTCTGCTTAACATGTGAAACAGCTGGTCTCTCCTATTCCTATAAAATCATCTTTGGTATTTTTTGAAGACCTAATGAAATCATCCCTTAGTCTTCTCTTTTCTAGACTAAATCCTCTTTTTATGATTTTGTATGGGGTTGTTTGTTTTGTTTTGTTTTTAATTCTGAAATGTTCAAGTTTTGCCTCTACTATTATTTTTACTTTTTTTCTAATCCTCATCTCACTTATCTTCACAGCTGTTTGCTCCATTAGAAAGCCCTCTCCCTGTCTCCTGGACCTTTGGAGGCCAGTTGTCGTCACTCTGACTGGTTTCTTGTTTTCTGCCAACAATGCCGTAGATATTTTCACTCTTTCAGTCCAACTCTTGCAAAGGTGCAATCAGGGGGACGGGAGATGGAAACAGCCCAGAAAGCCACTGAGACGTGCAGCGATGAACATACTAAGCCTGCTAAAGCTCGAAGACAAATCCCAGAGACTCTTATGCTGCTAATGGTTTGCGGAATGTTGCACCAAACAAGCCCCTTAATGAAGAGGCTTTCGGCAAATTATAATAAATTAGAGTGCAGCTTTTAGGCATTGAGGATGCCACCTGAGCACTTCTGCATTGCCTGTGTTTGGTGTCCTACGTGTCTAGTTATTTGAAGACTTTTCCACTGGACTCATTACATATTTTTTCTGCCCAATCTGAACGTCTTTCTCACTTATCATTACTATTGCATGATCTAAGCAACTCTGATACTTTTAAAATATTTCCTGCAGCACCTTGCCCAAGGCTGAGAACATAGTAACTCAATAAGTAATAGCTGAGTTACATAAAGTTGGTTATGTAGAGAATTAAAATGATTTTTTAAGACCTGACTTTCCATCTTGGAATTGTCAGTAAAATAACTTGCTTTGAATAAAGCCAACCCATATCAGCCAAATTATTTATGGTTCTATCTTTTTTGAGTGACTTATGTAATAGCAAGGCACCCAGGCCAATGTGACCTGTGATAACATGGATATGACCAGAATCTGCATGGCCTAATCCAAACCAAGCAGAGACCTCACTTGGATGAGTGCATTACCAAAGAAGAAAGTCCTGCCTTGGTCGTCACTGAACTTAGGATGTGCATCCAAGTATTTTTGGTTGATTCTATGCAAAGTAATTATTTAATTAGGACTTGGGGGTAGGTGAGAAGAAAAACTAGTTTATAAAAATAACTCTAGGGAAAACTAGGCAAAGTACTATTTATTAAGTAATTTAATCATTCATTCATTCATTCATCACATATTGAGCATTTACTTACATCAGTCACTATGTTCATCAGATAAACACAAGTAATTCACGTAATTTTCTACCTTTGACTATGTAATGAATGATTCAAATAATTGAATCGGCCGGGCGCGGTGGCTCAAGCCTGTAATCCCAGCACTTTGGGAGGCCGAGACGGGCGGATCACGAGGTCAGGAGATCGAGACCATCCTGGCTAACCCGGTGAAACCCCGTCTCTACTAAAAACTACAAAAAAACTAGCCGGGCGAGGTGGCGGGCGCCTGTAGTGCCAGCTACTCGGGAGGCTGAGGCAGGAGACTGGCGTGAACCCGGGAGGCGGAGCTTGCAGTGAGCTGAGATCTGGCCACTGCACTCCAGCCTGGGCGACAGAGCAAGACTCCGTCTCAAAAAATAATAATAATAATAATAATAATTGAATCATCAAATACATGAACAAAAGTCAGAATTACAATGTAACTTTTAAACAGTAAAAAGCCTTTAATAGTTCACACAAATTCTGATAAAGTGTCTCAGAAGGTCTGAAAGATCTGAATCACTTAAGGCAGGGGTTTTCCGACGTTTTGGATGACATCCCACAGAAAGAGACACATCTTAAACACAACAGGCATGCACAAGTTTCTGCTCAATTGTGTTGGTTTGGGTTGTTGTTGTTTGTTTGTTTTTAATTCTGGTCCCAAGCCATTAAGTTGATTTCCTAACCAAAGAGTTGTGACCAAAAGTTGGAAAATGCTGCCATGGGTTACTTGACAGTGGTGGCTCTCAGCCCTGGCTCCACATCAGAAGCAGTGGGAACTTCTTTAAAAAATACCAGTGCCTGGGTCCTAACACAGCCAAATTGAATCAGAATCTGGAGGCGAGTGCTGAGACCTGGTGTCTTTCCAAAGCTCCCTATATGATTCTAATGAGCAGAGAGGGTTGCAAATCAGTACTCAATATAATGGAAATGTTCTTTTAAAATAAACAACTACTATTTTTAATCATATAAGTAATATTTGCACCTGTGGAAAAATTCAAATAGTACAGCTGAGTATAAAATGAAAACAAGTCTTTGGCTCAAGCCCTTACCCCTCACTTCCACTGCTAAGAGGTGAACATTATCAACAGCTTCTTGTGTATCCTCCCCCAATATTACTGGGTTATTAATGCATTATTAGGTACAGGAGTCTATGGAGTTTCCTCAAACTTACGTTTCCAAGTGACTTTAATACTTTATCAAGTTATAAAAGTTCCTGTTGGCATTTTGATGAGGATTAAATTGGATTTATGGATTTAATTTAGGGTAAACTGATGCGTTTACAGCATTGAATCTTCCTATCCAAGAATATGATAGGTTTTTGACAGGGCTTTCTATTGATTAAGTTTTATCTTTTATGCCCTTCAAGAAGTGTTACTGGTTGTTGTTTTATTTAATAGTCCCCCATTTATTTTTAGAGACAGGGTCTCACTCTGTCACCCAGGCTGGAGTGCAGTGGCACAATCAGATCACTACAGCCTCCAACTCCTGGGCTCAAGTGATCCTCCTGCCTCAGCCTCCATAGTAGCTGAGATGACAGGCATGCACACCATGCTGAGTTAATTTTTTTTTTTTTTGTAGAGTTGGGGTCTCATGTTCTCAAACTCTTGGGTTCAAGGGATCCTCCAGCCCTCCAAAGTGTTGAGATTATGGGCATGAGCCAACATACCCAGCTTATATTTTTAATTAAATTTATGTCTAGGCACATTATCTTTTTTATGCTATTATAAATGAGACAATTTGCTCCATTATATTTTATAGCTGAATACTATTTGTTTATTGAAATGCCACTGAATATGGATATTCATTTTGAAACCAATTCACCTAACTGAATTATCTTCTGTTGGTAAGAGAATTCCTCCAATTGATTCTTTTGCAGTTTCTAGGTAAGTAACTAATTGTTTGAAAATAGTAATAATTTTGTCTCCGTGGTTGAAGCATTTATGTCTCATTTTTTCCGTTATGTAATTGCACTGATTAGTACTTTCAGAACAATGGGTTTTAATTTGAGAGGCTTGCAGAAAATAGCATCTATTACACAAATAACTTACAGCTAAAAATTATGTACATAATATATACAGGCATGTTAAGACTGAGAAAAAATACAAAGAACTTGGTAAAATCACTATTGATAATTTTCTTCAACTGCTTTTTTTCTCTAAAAAGTCTGTCGATTTTAAAGAAAATATCATTCCCCCGTGTTTGTGAATATCACAGTATGATTTTGTCAAGAATATTCACCACTGTTTTGCCCACATTTTTTAACTCTCCTTGTCAGGTATGATTTCAGTCATCGTAGCTTTATAAAAATATCTTAGAAGCTGTTTTATATGCTTTGGAATCATTTAAATAGAGTTGAAAATATTGCTTGAATTTAATTCATATTCTCTACCTGAAACATCTGATCTTGATGTTTTTAAAGCTTTTGACAAGTTCCTGTTGTTTCTCCACAATAATTTATCTGTTTTAATAGATCTGCCAGTTAAAATGCAGGATTTCCAATTAAATTTGAATTTCAGAATAACAACCAATGATTTTTTTTTTTTTTTTTTTAGTAAAAGTATGTCTTAACTATTGCATAAGACATACTAAAAAAATTATTATCTAAAATTCAAATGTCTGTATACTAATTCTGGCAACTCTAGTAGTAGGCACTGTTGTAGAGTAAACCTTGATTATAAATATTTTACTGGAAAAATTTAATTTTTATTTAGGTTTTCAAAAGTTTCAACATAGCATTGAGCAGAGTGGTCTCTTGAAACATTTTCTCATTCCTAATTTTGTGTGACTGCTCCCATTTTCTTTATTGGGTCAGTTAAGGTTTTTTTATTGGTTGAATTAAAAGCAACTCTTGGAATCATTATCTGTTCTTTCTACTTTTCTAATTAGCAAAATAAAAATACCTATTTTATGTCTATTTTTTCCTTCCTTTTACATTCTTCAGGTTAATTTTGCCATTCCTAGGAGAGTTTCCAGATAGAGATAAAACTCTAGAGTTCCCAGAGAGTGGTTTATACTGTGCTAAGTAAGTAGGGGGTGGGAGGAGAAGACGACTCAACTGTATAACATTCCTTAAAAAATTCTAACATTTACAGACGTGGTAAGAGAAGAATGAACTCAAAAGGAAGCCTGAAGGAGTAGCCAGCAAGGCAGTTAGATCCAGGAGAATATTAAATCGTTCCAGCACTCTAAGTCTGGGCTCATTCATTCATAAAATGGGAATAATATTATCTGCACTCAAAATATTAAATGTATGCAAAATCCCCAACACATAGCAGATGTTCGAGCATCGTCATTAACCGCCAGGCCCTCTGCAGTCGGGATGAGGTCCTCTGCTGCCCATGCCCAGGTCTAAGTCCTGTCTGTTTTCTCCACTCGTCTTGCTCATGGTCTCAGGGGCTCTCTGCCTGCCCTATGCATTAACTTCCTGCTCCATCATCATCCTCAGAGCCTGCCACCCATAACCTGGAGACTTCATTGCTGCCGCTGCTACTGCTGCAGTTTCTGCCCTGCTCTTGGCTGCCTACCCATTTCTCCTCAGAACTTGGTTTCCTGCAGGCTCATTTTCATCTGCTGTCCTCTCATCTCTCCTCGAGGCTTCCCTTTTTCTTTGGTTTTTTGACTCAGGACAGCTACTGAGTCTCCCTCCAAAGAATCCCTACCAGGAGCGTGGCCACATTCACAATTCCTTTCTGGATTACACTGATCACGAACAGCAGCCCTGGGACCAGTCCCGTGTTCACCCAACCCCAGTTCCCTTCTACTTTGTCTCTTCAGGTTTTAGGGTGACTTGTGGATCTTACATCTAAACAAAGCCCATAATCATCACCTGAGAAGCCTAGAAGGAATTATTATCTTTCCCTTTGACTTTAGACCTGAAGGAAGAGCTTCCAGGTAGAAATATTATTTACTTTAGGAGACAACATACTTTTTGAAATGTGATCTTGATCTCATTCCTCTTTAAAAACGTAGACTGAGCTAGGCTTGGTGGTTCATGCCTGTAATCCTAACACTTTGGGAGGCTGAGGCAGGAGGATCATGTGAGGCCAGGAGTTCAAGGTCAGTCTGGGCAACATAGCAAGACCCCATCTCTTAAAAAAAAAAAAAAATTAAAAAGAAAGAAAGTAGACTGCTACTCCCACAGCTGAAAGATGAAACAGAAAATGGTCATCCCAAATATTCAAAAAGCATCATTGCCACGGACATGTAACCTGCTTCTGTGGAAGGGAAGCATCACTCTTCAGAACTTTTAGGCTCTTTCTTTTCCATCTTATCTGTGTGATGCATTCAGTCCACATTTGTGGATGCTACTTACAGTTTGTTTTGCTATTGCTCTCACGTACCAGCCAAAACCAGAGCCACAGACCACATGTGGCCATTTAAATTTAAATTAACAGTGACGTTAACTCAGTTCCACAGTCATAGCAGCCCCACTTCCAGCGCTCAATAGCCACATGTGGCTCGTGGCTGCCAGATGTGCAGCACAGATGAGAGAAGGCTCTGTCATCACAGAAAGTTCTGTTGGGCAGCGCTGCCCTCAGCTATTACTGTGGATGCAGAGCCAAAGAGCTTTATGCTGTCACCCTTGGAGAGCAGAATCAGGCAGATTAACCCCCTGAGTCTTGCCATCCTTATTTCCAGAAATGACAGCACTTTACTGCTGCTGGAGATTGGAAAAGCCCAAAAGTGTCAGCCCAGAAAACAGATCTTTTATTCCAAATGTTTCCGTGTGGAAAGGAAAATGTCATACGATGTCACCTGAACTTTGGTTTCAGAGTTCCTTTTATATTTTAAAGAGAAAACAAAAGACACAATGATTCTTGTTTTCCTTTCTATTTTTTCCCTTCTTAGTCTTTAAGCAGTGAAGCAGACTTAAGAACAAGTCTGTTTTCTCTGCATCCAGCCCACTTCCCAGCTTCTGGGATCAGAGGAGAAAAACAGGTGAAAAAAACATGAAGTCACCTTGTCCCTTACGAAATGCTTATGTAACATTGCATGGATCTAATGTACCTAGCAGGGCAGTGTTCAAATGCAGCCTGCTCTGTGAATGCCAACATGGAAGGAGGAAGGAAGCATCTTCCCTCTTCTCCCCTCTCTTCTCAGTTCTTTTCTCATGCAAATGGAAGCTGGCAAAGCCTCCTGCTCCTTCTCCTCTGGGCACTGAAGTCTTTTGCTCAGCCCAAACATCATCAGTGCACTGTGGTGAGGGGCCACATGGAACAGAGCCACCGCCTGCCTTGTGCCTGGGGAGGGGAAAGTTTCCTCTGTGGAGGCAGCATTTTATGGTAGCGAGGAGAGTTCTGCGGAAAGGTTTGGCTCTGCAGACAGGAGAGCTGGGAATCAGAGATGTGACCTCCTGGAGTGTTACAAGATCATCTGCCTTGTCTTGGAGATTCTTCGGTTGGAATGTGAGGCTTGGCAGCTGCTGCCACTGCTGCTTACAATAATAACATCAATAATACGAATATTCACCACCTTTTCACCTGCCAACTTACTTCATTCTCATAGCAACTTTACGAGTTAGGTCATTTTACCACCCTCACTTTACAGATGCAGAACTTGGCATGGGCAGCTTCTATCACCTGCTCAAGGTCACACAGTTAGGGAGCAGAATTTGAACCTAGGTATTCTGGATATACAGGCCACACAAACCATTACTGTGGTAGCATGGCAGCAAATGGTGCTGAACAAAACCCTGAGAAAAATAGCCAGACTTGCTACCATTCCCCATTCTGCATTTCAAATTGTTTTCTAATGATCTGGCCCAGCTAGTTGCTAACAAATCCCACAGGGCCAGTCAGCTTTATACAGGGTAAACTTTGCAAAGACACAGTACATGGTGTCCTCCCAACCTCCCTGTCCTAGTCTGTTTGTGCTGCTGTAACAAAATGTCACAGATTCAGTAATTTATAAAGAATAGAAATGTATTTCTTATGGTTCTGGAGGCTCTGAAGTCGAAGATCAAGGCACCAGCAGATTCAGTGCCTGTCGAGGGCCTGGGCCTTTTTGCTATGTCCTCATGTGCTGAAGAGGCAAAAGGGATGCATGTTGTGTTTTCACAGCCGAAGAGATGGGAGGGCCAGGCTATTGTCTGAAGCTTTTTTTTTTTTTTTTTTTTTTTTTTTTGACTGTTGTTGCCTAGGCTGAAGTGCATAGGTGCGATCAGAGCTCACTGCAGCCTCAACCTCCTGGGCTCAAGTAATCCCCCTGCCTCAGCTTCCAAGGTAGCTAGGACTACAGGTGCACCCCACCATGCCCAGCTAATTTTTTTACTTTTCGTAGAGACAGGGTCTCATTGTGTTGCCCAGGCTAGTCTTGCAATCCTGGGCTCAATGATCCTCTCATCTTGGCCTGTCAAAGTACTGGGATTACAAGCATGAGCCACTGCACCTGGCCTGAAGCTTCTTTTATAAGAGCACTAATCCCATTCATGATGGTAGAGGCCTCGTGGCTTAATCACTTCCTTAAAGTCCCTACCTCTTAATACCACCACAACGGGCATTAAGTGTCAACATGAATTTTGGAAGGACACAAATTGTCAAACCATCACCCTTGCCCAGCAAAGTCACCCTGAACCATGCATTTGTGGTGTACAGAGAGGGTCAAGAAGGAGTGTGGATGGTGCAGTCCAAACCTTTGTGCTAGCTGGGGAAGAAAAAGTGCACAGCTGATGAATAGTCCAATGTTTGGTTACAGGAAAGACATCCAGGCTTATTCCTTTATTGCACAACATTGATGGAGGGCTCAGGATGTGCTAGGTGTGGTGTTGGGCTCTGTAAGGTAGCATGTCCACTGTTCAGTGACCAGGCCCTGCGTGAGCCTTCTTTCAGCCTCCTGGATGCCTACACAGCTGTAAGGGTCACATCCAACTGGGCACTACTCTCATGGTTCTTCCTTAACACAACCTCTTCAGTTCCTCCCCTAGATGACACCATGTTGACCTCAGCTGCAGCAACAGTGAATTATACAAGGTGTTGCTCATTAAACAATTTCTAAATGACTGAGTAAAGAAGTGAAGACAGCTGTGTCCTGGATGCCTCCACTGAGAAGGTATCCTGGGGCTTCTGAGAACAACTTCAGTGGCCTTTATGCCCCTGCCTCCTCCCTCCCATAGGAAACTCACATGGCTGAGCCTCTGGATCCTGGCTTTGAGAACTGCCTCTCAGAGCTTCTCATCTGCAGGCTGCACCCCCTGCCAGCCAAGGGCCCCCAAGTCTGTCTTTAAGGCGCTGAACATCCGGCCAATCATGGGCCCAAGAAGCAGGTGCACAGCCTGCAGCTGCAAGATCATGTGGCTGCTGAGGGCCTGAAGCCACAAGTCTAGCTCCATCTACGTGCCCACTGCCTTCCCAGGATGGCACTCCCCCTTGCTTCTCTGGGCCTGCATCGGTTGGCACTGGGCAGTCCGAAAGCAAAAGCCCATGATGGTTTTCAGCCACAGAATCTCAGCAAGGCTTTCTTCCCACCAGGGCATGGCTGGTTTTCTGAGCCTGCTAGGCGTTCTGCAAACAGTGCTGTAGTAAAATCTAGGATGCAAGTGGAGGTCATGCTGTCCCCCTAGGGAGTCTCCTCTTTCCCAAGGGGCTCAAACTGTTGCTGCTCACTTTTCTATTAAAACTCAATAATCCACTGCGAGATTTTATTACATAAAGTTAGGAAATAATTCTATATGTTACAAGCAGCAATAAAATAAATATTGTGAAAATGTGTTTGCCTCAAATATAACTGCAAAGAGCTTGTGATATAAAAATATATCTTTAAAATGAATAAGATCATGGTTATGTATGTTAATATATGTTAATATAATATGTTAATCTAATATACTATCAGGCAATGGATATAAATAACATAAGAAAAATTACACATAGCCATAAGAGGAAATATTCACTATTACTAGTAATCAAATAAATGTCAAAGGTTCAAATAAGAAAACACCATATATATGTATAAATATATATGTTTTATTTATATATATATATGTATATTTTGAGATGGAGTCTTGCTCTGTTACCTAGGCTAGAGTGCAGTGGCGTGATCTCGGCTCACTGCCACCTCTGCCTCCCAGGTTCGAGTGATTCTTCTGTCTCAGCCTCCCGAGTAGCTGGGACTACAGGCACATGCCACCACGCTCAGCTAATTTTTGTATTTTAGTAAAGAGATAGGGTTTCACCATGTTGGCCAGGCTGGTCTCGAACTCCTGACCTCAGGCAATCAGCCCGCCTCGGCCTCCCAAAGTGCTGGGATTACAGGCGTGAGCCACTGCGCCTGGCTAAAACACCTTATTTTGATGCTGAAACATTTGTCAAATGATGCAAAGGCTGTGAGGCTGATGGACAGCGAGGCAGACACACTCACACTCCACCCTCTGACTCTTAGAAGGACAAACCTCTCGAAAGACTTGTCGAGCTCTTTGTCTTTCTTTCCTGACCCCAACAACACAAGTCAACACCTAGCATGATGGCGCCTTCCTCCACCTTTCCTAGCATCTGTGCTACCAAAGATGACCACAGAGCACCTTCCTAAACCCAATGGAGACTTTTCCACCATCATTTGAAGTGATTTGCCAGCCACAGTGTGCACTGATAACCGACTCTGTACTTTTATACCTTCACACCATGGACTTTGTGACCTCACTGTAGCCCTCCTCCTGGGCTGGCTGCTCCTTTGTAAGCTTCTCTGCCTCTGTCCATGTCTGCTGGCCTCCCTGGCTCTGTGTTGCCTCACAGAGCCATCTCAGTGGCCTGTGTGGTGGGGTGTATCTGAGGCAGGTGCTACAGGAGGGCTGACCCTTTGGCGACCCTTCCAACAAAATAATCTCTAAGTAATTGCTCAACATGTATTCAAGGCCAAAGCTTCCCAGAAAAGCCAACGCCCCTAGAGCTGATCAGACACCCTCCCCAGAGGCAGACCTTTGATTCTCTGTCCTTGAGGGTCTCACCGCCTCACCCCAAATGACAGACCAGAACATTTCTCCCTAACATGTCTCAACATTTCTTGAGAACATAAGTGTTGTCTCTTGTTGGTGCTTTTTAGCCCCCTTTCTAGGTTAGGTGCCGGGGCACGTCTACTGACCTGCTCCTCTCTCCATCTCAGTGCAGATCAATGACTCCCGACCTATTGTCTCAGCCTGTAGTTCCCCCTGCCCCCCAGCTCCAGACCTGTAGCTACAAGAGCTCACTGCTTCCCCTTGAGTTTCCCCTTCAAATATGGTAGATTCAAAGTGAAACGAACTCAACTCACCAAGCGCCTGCTGTCTGCACACCTTCAGCCAGCTCCTTTGTCCGTGTGCCCTCTCTGCCTGCCTGGTGCCACCACCCGCTCCCAGTCATACATATAGGACAAGCTCAAGAGCCCTCCAACTCATTTAGCCTCTTCCCCCAAATCGGATGTGGCTGAACCCTATTGATTTTGCTTCCTAAATAGCCTGGAAACAGCACCTCTCCACCCTGGCTACCATTTCCCTGTGGAAATGACAGTGTTTCTCACCTAGATTACTTCTGCAGCCTCCCACATGGCCTCCCTGCCTCCAACCTTCTCCTTCTTGGATATGCACCAAGGTGACCTTTATCTAATATCCGGGGTTAATCACTTCCCACTCCTACTGAGAACATTTCAGTGGCTGCTTATTGCCCTCAGTTTCTCAAATGCCTTAGATCAGTGGTCACCAACCTTTTTGGCACAAGGGACCAGTTTCATGGAAGACAGTTTTGCCACAGACCAAGGGTGTGGGGGAGATAGTTTCGGGATGAAAGTGTTCCACCTCAGATCATCAGGCATTAGATTCTCATAAGGAGCATGGACCCTAGATCCCCTGTGTGCACAGTTCACAATAGTGTTTGTGCATCTATGACAGTCTAATGCCACTGCTGATCTGACAGGAGGCGGATGTCAGGCGGCAATGCTCGCTCATCTGCCACTCACCTCCTGCTGTGGGCCCAGTTCCTAATAGGCCACAAATTGGTACTGGTCTGTGTCCTGGGGGTTGGGGACCCCTGCCTTAGATGGTACTAGTAATATGGCCTAGTTTGTCTCTGCAAACTCCTCTAACACCTTACAATTCAGTATTATTGTGCTCCTTTCAGTAACTTGAATTCCCCTACACTTTCTCTCAAAAATCCTTGTACATCCCCTTCGGACAGACTGCCCAGGCACGCTGTCTCCTCCTGCTCCCGTGGGCTCCTGCAGACTCTCCTAAGGCCTCAGCCTGGATGTCCTATCTTCAGCAGCATCAGGACCCGCCGCGTCAGGGGCAGGCGTTCTGGTTCTTCCGCTGTCTGACAACACTAGGGGCTTCACACATCTCACACCCACGTGAGGCACCCTGTTGTATGTGCTTCTAACCTTTCTCTGTTTCCTGCAGACCTATGAGCTACAGAGGTTGAGCAGTCCTGCCTCCTTCCTCTCTAGCTGCAGGGCCCAGGACATAGTCTGGCATTACCATCAACCCATATTCACTAAGAGAAAGAAAGGAATACACTATGCATTCCTAAAATGTACATGCCCTAAGAATCTGTCTAAGAAAGTCATTAGAAATATGGACCAAAGTTTTCTGTACAAATATGTTTAAAAATCATTTATAATAGAAACATACTGGTAATAACATAAATGTAAAACAGGAAAAGAATGTCCAAGTGAATGAGATGCATCTATGTAGAAAAATGCTAAGTAACCATGTATAATATTATCTGTCACAAAATAGGGAAAAATTAGGATGCACAGTTGTATATGACAATTTAGTAATATTTTACATCTGTGTAGGAAAAGACAGGAAAGGAACTAGCCAAAATATGAATAAGTTTGACTGGTAAGTAATGAGATCATGGATCATTTTCTTTTTATTTTTCTATGCACTTTTCTGTATTTCCCAAACTTTCTTAATTGAACTTTGATGAGCAATACTTTTCTAATTGGAAGTATGCATGTATGCATGCTCACGAGCACACACAGGCATGTGTCCTTGGACTTCACAGCATTGAAAGATCAGACTCAGTGGGCAGGGCTTTGGGTCCCTCTTTGAAGGTGACTTCAAGCTGTGGGGTTCCAGAGGGATGTGGCCGTCACATCACAATCCAGCTGCACGCTGCTTCTGCGTCCGCATTAAGTTCGGATGCCACTGTGACTACCAGTCATCCTTCCCTCTGTATATCCACACTTAGGGACTCCTGTCCTTCAGCACAGAACTCTTCTCCACCTTTTAAGTCAGCCGCATTCAACATACATGCTGATGTTCCCCAAGTTCCTGAATTGCTCCTGAATCAAATGCACCTTTCTGTCAGATCTTTACCTTTTCTTTGTTTAATAATGCAGACAGCTACCAGGCCTGAACCTACTAATCAGCTAGCTGTGCTGCTGATTCGAGGAAGGTGGACGCTTACAGTTGAAAGGTATGTTCTGTATCATCAGTGTCAGTTCCTTATTTCATAAATGAGGGCACACATAGCAAGAAAGAGTGAAGCTTAAAGCAGCTGGTATGTCTGTGGGTTGTATCTGCTATATAGATATATATCATATATATTATGTGTATATATGATATATATATATATATATAAAATATATATTTTTTTGAGATGGAGTCTTGCTCTCTCACCCAGGCTGGAGTGCAGTATCATAAGCTCACCTCACTGCAACCTCCGCCTCCAGAGTTCAAGCAATTCTCCTGCCTCAGCCTCCCGAGTAGCTGGGATTACAGGTACACACCACCATACCTGGCTAAGTTTTGTACTTTTAGTAGAGGCGGGATTTCACCATGTTGGCCAGGCTGGTCTTGAACTCCTGACCTCATAATCTGCCCACCTCAGCCTCCCAAAGTGCCAGGATTACAGGTGTGAGCTGCCATGCCTGGCCTATCTGCTATATATTATGTGATGGTCTAACATGGCCTCTAACCTATGTTTTCCTTCAAAAAATTATGTAATTCTTTTAAGACCCAAACCTTTAACATGCTGATTAACTGCAAGTCATTTACCCAGGGTGGACCTGAGAGAAAAATGGAGCATTTGGGACACTCATATTGAGGTTACATTCTACAGAGATACTCATAAAAATGACATAAATGGGAAGGCTTGAAAAGCAAGACCAGCGGATTACTCAGGGGTCTCAACCATTCTCCTACCCTCTAGAGCTCTCCTGGGTATTCCCAATGAGTTCTTTTGGCTATTCTATTCTGCTAAGTTCTGTTCTAGAGCACCAGCCATTTGGCTCCTCTCTGGCTCTAGCCTCCGTCATTGCTGACCCTAAAACCATCAGTTACACTTCTAGTGCTGGCCAAAGTTGCAGACTGCCAACCACAGCTGGTGCTGTCCAGGGCCTGCCCCGAGCACGCTGACACCTGCCCGCACTGAAGATGCGAAGCCTGTCGCAGCAGGAGCTGCTGGCACCAGCCCTGACCATTCCCTCCTCTTGCGATGCCTCAGCTCTTTTATTTCCATCTGTTCTTCCATGATAGGCTGCTCTCCCCACCTTTCTGATGTGAGTCCATGCGACCCAGGCTCAGGGACAATGCAGAGGCGGATATTTACCCTCTTCAGATACCTCCACCCCTCTAAAATACCCTCTAAAATACCCCCTTCAGATACCTCCGTCCCTCTAAAATACCTCTAGAGGGGTGGAGGTAAGATACCTGCCACGACCTCAATCAAATGTATCCTCCTCAAAGACCCTTTCTCTCTGCTGCCTTCTTTTGGTTCCTCATACAAATAAACCCCGAGCAGTCCTACCCTGCTCGAGGATTCCAGTCACACGCAGACACAGCTAAATCCTGAAGTGATTCAAGTGAGAATTCTCGCCACATCTTGATACCTGTGATGCATCAAAAACTCTGAACGTAGGAGTATCCCTGGCATCCCTCTCTGTCCAGTCAGGCTCCCCCTCTCTACCTGCACTCGGGAGAGTCCTGCTTCTCTAGTTTTGTTCTTAAGATTGCATGATGCAGACTCAGGGGAATTTAGAGGAAAAGAAAGAGGCACCCAGGTCAGAATTGGGAAGAACTTACTGATGGTTGCAAAAACGAGAAACAGGAAGAGTGGCTGCCGGCCACCTGAGTTACTTTTTAATTTGTTTGTTTGTTCTCATGGTGTGCTTCTTTTTTCTGGGCAGTCTCTCTTATGTTGGATCATAGTGTGAGAATTAACCTTCAGACTGGGCGAGGTGGCTCACACCTGTAATCCCAACATTTTGAAAGGCTGAGGTGAGTGGATCACCTGAGGTCTGGAGTTTGAGACCAGCCTGGTCAAACTGGAGAAACCCCGTCTTTACTAAAAATACAAAAATGAGCCAGGTGTGGTAGCAGGCACCTGTAATCCCAGCTGCTCGGGAGGCTGAGGCAGGAAAATTGCTTGAACCCGGGAGGCAGATATTGCAGCGAGCCAAGATCGCGCCACTGTGCTCCAGCCTGGGTGACAGAGCAAGATTCCATCTCAAAACAAACAAACACACAAACAAACAAACAAAAAACCCTTCAATGCCAGCACTCAGGACCAGAGTGTGAAACTTTAGACTCAATAGCAATCTTGCTTTTCTCATCAGACAAGAGGATATAAATCACTACAATATTGTACAGAGCGTTTGAGTTGCCAAGTAATTTCTTACATATTAGCTAATCTGGATGTTCATAACAGCCTAGGAAAAGATGGAATATATAATTAACTTAACTTGAAGATGAAAATACTGAGGTTCAGAAAGATGTGAAATAAGTCAATCAAGGTCATGTGGCCAGAAGGAGCTGCTGCTGATGATGGAAAAATTGTTCAGAATCCAGATGAGCCAAATATCCCTGAAGCCCTGATGAAATTCTGTTGAATGACTCAAGTGCCTTTGATACTGTCAGAAGAGTGGGAGTACTTGTTAGATGATTGGGAACGGAGAGATTGAGATTAATGTAGATGTTCAGACGTGAATATGAAGAAAATAAGGTTGCTGTTAGTTTAACGACTTCACACAGCGATTTTGTAATACTCTGGGCTCCCCATGCCCCATACTGACAGCTCTATCGATAGGACATGGGAAAGTGTGCAAATCCCTGCAGTAACTTTGGGTTGTGATAAAAGTTTATAATGATAGAGTGAAATTTCTGAACTTATCAACCAGACTGGAGGAGGAGGCTGAAAATTCTCAATCCAGGAACTCTGCAAAGTTGCTGACAATAGATTTTACAACCAAACTGTCTTTTTACATCAAAGTTATTTGAGTCTGCATTGACAAGAAGAGGGGGAAACTGTCCTAAAAATTTATTTAGTTGATTGATACAAAAATACAGGCAAAAAAATGCTATGAGGGTGGTGGCTGATGTTTTCTGACCCGAACACATGACAGAACCATTCTCCAGTTGGTTATTGGGTTTCATGTGTATAACTGTGTGTAGCAAGGGAAAGCCAGCTTTATCTCTTGTGGTATAAATTGTAATCTCAAAATTACTTGGAAAAAACTGTCCCATTAAATACATTAACAGTCAGAGTCTTGGTTAAAATCTACATATCTTAGGAATGACCTTGACCTACGTCCATACTAACTTGCAGCATGATCTTGGAGATGTCCTAAAAATCTAACTGCTCTTCACTTAGCCTGCCTAACACATGGACTCCTCCTCCTCTTTGGAGAGAGGAAAAAAGGGTCTGTGAACTAATGGTCATTTTGAGGATGCTGAAGGACATGATAAGATGAAAAGTAAGAGATGACTATCTGCATTCCCTGGGCACATTAACTACTCTCCTCACTAGGTGGCTGTGAGCCTACCTCCATGACTTTCCAGGGAACCCCATAGGTGAGGAAGCACTAAACTGGCTACTCCACTCCCTTTCTCTATATTTTAAGAACATCTACTCACCTACCACTTCCTCTTTCTGAAAGCTTTTCCACTCCCCAAAATGATCTTTTCACGTTTACCCCTCTCTGATTTCACAACTCACAACCCTTTACCTCTAATTTAGAATATTTCTTATGATACATCTTGAATTTTCATTCTTTATTGGTGGCAGAAGCATATGGAATCACAGGAATTTCCCAAGTTGTTCTTCTTTACCTTCTAATGAGGGTGAGTCTCCCATGAGATCCTTGTTTTGCCAAACTCTCAAGAACATCTGAAGAAATGGGAACACAGAGCTCACATGAGGCATCAGAGGGAAGGATAAAGAAAAAGGGGACAGAGGGAAAGGGAAGAGAAGAGACAAGATGCATGCTATGGGAGAAATAATTTGGGAGAAGAGAAAAATATTCAAAGAGGATTTTTAGAAAGTTTGGCTGCATAATGTGAGATGCAACTTCCATCCTTGTCTTCTGGCATTCGCCCTTCAGAAACCTTTAATAAGAATATTCAATAGGTTCTCTCTGTGTGTGTGTGTGTGTGTGTGTGTGTGTGTGTGTGTGTGTTTTAATGAATGATATAGTGAGACTGAAGTTAAGGAAAAAACATGACAGCCTGGATACATTCAAATTCTACACTGTTATACATTTTCTTATATAACCTTTCATGTGTGCATGTTTTGCATCTCTCTCTAAATTACACACTTATTGAAGGTAATAATTCGAGGCTAGACAATTATTCTCTGTATCTAACATATTGCCTATCACCATGTCTTACATGTGAAAATATACACTGAATATTTTATTCCTTGATTGACAGGAAAAGCATGTTTGGGAAGAATTATGATTTGGTATAGTAGGAGCCAACAATAGCAAATGAAAAACTTCAGCAAAAGAACACACTTGTGTTGGGATCTTTTTAAAAAGATCCTCGAATGTCAAGGCATAATTGTATTCATAATAACCTGGAATAAAAACCTTAGTACTTAGTCTTATGCTAAGAGAAACATAAATGCCTATAAGCCCCTGCATGCAACTGGTGTCATTACCTCCCAGTCAAATTGTTCACAGCAAACAGAGCAGTCTCTGAGATGACTCCGCTTCAGGCTGTGGCAGGTTGTCTGAGGGGACATTAACTGTGGATTGAGTATTCTGAGCAGTGGAATGCTGGTAAATCTTTAACAACTGGCTTTTCAGAGGGGGGAACAAAGCCTTAGTCTATAGCGTTTGCCAATTTCCATGGTGAAAATACTCGTCATGGCTGATTTCAAGCTCCCAATATGGAATCACTGAATATTAGACTTGGAAAAAGATGCCCCAAGCCAGCTCTTCCAAGCCAGTGTAAGTCAGCTCCAGCACACCACTGATTCTAAGGCTGTCCTTTTGTGGACATCCAAAAAGCAAATATGCAAACTGCAGAGGAAGATGGGTTCATGTGTGTGTGTGCATGCATGCTTCTTTCAGAAACATGAGGCCAAGATTTAGAAAAGTGACACGAAGAACTAAGAATTATTCGTAAAGCATGACAGAAGGAAAAAAAAATATACACATATAAGGCTAGTCAACCAGCTAATAAAATATATCCACTTTCAGTACTATATTTGCAAAACCTTCTTAAATTCCATTAGGCAGCCAGGCTCATGTGATTGTATCGGGGAGCCAGAACCCCAGAATTATAGACTGTTAATCCCTCAGGGGTCATTCAACTGGCTCCTGCAAGGTGTGAGATTTTATTAAGATAAGTATAGAATGAGAAATGTGCCAGTATCTGAACTTAGGTCAAACACCTGAAGATTTGTCTTTTGCTTGGTCCAAATCCTTTTGCATCTGATACTCCATTAGAGTTCTTTGCTGTGCTTTGTTTCCCCCAGAGCCTAACTAGGAAGTGCTAACATGTGCAGGTCTGGTGATCCACAACACTGGGAACAAGCTTAAAACAATTGAAAGCTTGTTGCAAGTCGATTTAGTTTGTCTTTTAAAACAAGCTCTTTCTGGTAGGTGTGTTGCAAGTGGTGTATGTGTGTGTGTGTGTGTGTGTGTGTGTGTGTGTGTGCAGGCACATACCTGGACATCTGTACTGTTTCACCAAGGCCCTGCCACTCCCTCCCCCACAGCCTAATCCCTGTACCTATATCAGAGAGAAGAGGCATGGATGGGGGCTCAGTAAGGGTTCTCATTCATCATGAGAAGGCTGGCCTTTTAAAATTAATTAACTGAAAGACCTACTCTAAAAGGTTTTATGTACCTCATTGCTAGGACTTATGCACCATAATAATCCCAACAAAAGCTATAAAAAATGCTCTCAGGCTTGAGTGTGTCAGCCTGGTGGGAAAAGGTACACAATAGGCTCTTTCCATGTCGGACAAAAGAGGCCATGAACTGCGCTCTTTTGTGAGGGGTACTGTATCCCTGCTTCCAAGTGTCTCTGTTATCCTGACTCCAGAATGTCTATCTTTTTTTTTTTTTTTTTTTTTTTTGAGATGGAGTCTCGCTGTGTTGCCCAGGCTGGAGTGCAGTGGCGCGATCTCGGCTCACTGCAAGCTCCGCCTCCCAGGTTCACACCATTCTCCTGCCTCAGCCTCCCGAGTAGCTGGGACTACAGGTGCCCACCACCACGCCCGGCTAATTTTTTTGTCTTTTTTAGTAGAGATGGGGTTTCACTGTGTTAACCAGGATGATCTCGATCTCCCGACCTTGTGATCCACCCACCTCGGCCTCTCAAAGTGCTGGGATTACAGGCATGAGCCACCGCGCCCGGCCCAGAATGTCTATCTTTAACCCAGAACTTGTTGGACTTTCAGAATTCAGTCTCTCAGAAAAGACAGCTGGATTCATAATAACAATACCAAAAGGTCTGTCTTAGTCTTTTGGGGCTATTATAACAAAATATCACATACTGAGTAGCTTATAAACAAAAGAAACTTATTTCTCACAGTTCTGGAGGCTGGGAAGTCCAAGATCAGGACATCAGTAGATTCAGTGTCTGTTGAGGGCCCGCTTCCTAGATGGCAGTCTTTTCACTATAACCTCCCATGGCAGAAAGAAAGACCCAGCTCTCTGGGCTCCCTTTTATTAGGGCACTGATATTAATCACAAGGGCTCAGCCCTCATAACCTAATCTCTTTGCAAAGGCTCCATCTCCTAATACTATCACCTTGGGGATTAGAATTTCAACATAATAATTTTGACGTGAACACGAACAATCAGACCATAGCAAGGTCACTTTGAATAAACCTTTGCCATTCACATACTTTCATTGTAAATTAGATGGCATAAGAAATGTATCTTGCATCAGAAAAATAATCTACAACAACCAGCTGCCCCTGACACTGGAACAAATAGATATGTTACAGAAAAGCTTGGTCACACTCTTTAATTCTAACCCTAAAGGTTAAGAATATACACACAAAACTTTCTTAGTAACAGATTTGGTTTTGTATTTAATTGATCTAACTAAAAATTTTAGACAATACTAATTTTTTTCAGCCAAGATGAACCATATCAGCCAAATTTCAACTCTATAAATAAAACGATTTCCTAAGTCTAGCTTTCAAAATTTCAAGGGAGTGCTTAGCCAAGAGTTTAATACAATGTATTAAATGGAATAAAACTAAGGCTCATGAACATAATTTCATAAATGCTAATCATGTTTGTCTTTCAGCACTAATTTCTATATCAAAAAGTTCACAATTGCTATAGCTTATCTGATTATATATTTTATTGCTGTTTTGCTGTTAATAATTGTCCCCTTAAATTCTATTTGCCTCATATTAATGCTGATGTAGCATCTTAATGCTGATGTAAACTTTAAATGCCATAAAATTTGGTATTTACCTAGTATATCTTTTTTCTTTTCTTTTTTCTATACATATCTGTATCATTTTGTTTTATATGTCTTTTTAAAACTGCAAATGGTTGGATTTTTTTAAAGATTCATTCCCATAGTCTTTATCTTAAGCTAAGGGATAGAGATAATCCATCATTGCAATTTCTCTTATATATGAATTTATATCTACATTTCACATTGTTTTTTCTACTATCATCCTTTTCATCTGCTTCTTCACTTCCCCATTCCTGTCTTCTGCTAAATTGATAGGATTTTCTATATCCCCAACTTTTGTCTTCCATGGAAAGTTTGGAAACTAGAGTTACATTTATATTATTTTTAACTTTTTATTTTGGGATAATTATAGACTTACATGGACTTGTAAGAAATAATACAGAGAGATCCTGTAAACACTTAATTTTCCTCAGCAGTAGTATCTTTCATAACTGTAAGTATAATATCATAACCAGGATATCAACATTGTTAAAATCCAGTGACCTTATTCAGATTTCATCAGTTTTACATGCATTCATGTGTGTGTGTATGTTCACTTCTGTGTGATTTTGTCCCATGTGCAGTTTCATGAATTTTCGTAATGACCTTAAATATATAACATACACACCAAACTATAAATTTGCATATTTAACTAATTAGAGTTAGGGTTCTTTTGCTTTACTGAAATCATATGCTCTAGTTACTTGTACTTTATAATCTATTGTTAATTACATTTACTAGTGTACTTTATTAATTCCTATGTTTATTGCTTTTTTCTGTCACTTGGATTTCCTTTCTTTTTGATTAAATACAACCTTTAACAGTGAAGGTCTGTGCTTGGTTAACTCTCTTTTTATTATGCATACAAATGCCTCTATTATTTTGCATTCAATCTTGAATGATAATTTAGATGGGTATAAAATTCAAGGTTGAAAATGACATCCCTTAGTATTTTGAAGCTTTAAATCCAGTTTTCTGGCATTTATCATAGATGAGAAATCGCTCTTTGTATCATATCTTTGCCAATAATCTGTCTCAAAGGTTTATCCCTGTGTAACTCACACACCAATGACAGATCATTTCCATCACACCAGAAAGTTTTCTTCTGCTGTGTGCAGTTGACTCTGCCCCCACCTCCTGCTCTCAACAAGCACTGATCTGTCTGTAACTGTACATAACTTGTTCTAGAATGCCTTATAAATGAATTCATATAGGTACTCATTTGTGTCTGCCTTATTTTACTCAGCATAATGCTTTTTGGGATTCACCATGTTGTTACATGTATCAGTAGCTTGCACCTTTTTAAAATCACTGAGTAGTTCTTCATTATATGGATGTATCACATTTTATTTATCCATTCATCAGTTGATGGATATTTGGGGCTAATATTAATAAAGCTGCTATGAATAGTCATATATAAAAAATAATAATAATCTGTTTTTTTCCCTGGTAGTTTCTAGGATTTTATTTTTTATTTCTGATAGTCTACATGTTCTGTTCATTCGGACATGTTGCTATAAATTTATTTTAGTTTATCTTTATTAGCATTTAATAAGTGTTTTCAATTTGTGGACACATGTCTTTCTTCAAATATGGAAAGGTTTTAGCCATTATCTCTTTCAATATTGTTCTTCTGCCATTCCCTCTTGCTTCTGTTCTGAAGTTTCAACTGACATTTGTTGGAGCCTATCAGTCTATCTGCTGTGTATCTGAATCTCTCTTTCATATTTCACTCCAGGCTCTCTATGCTGCGTTCCAGCGTAATTCTTTCAGCACTACTCTTCAGTTCATTGATTCTTTATTTGTGTCCAGCCTATTGTTTAAATTGCTTATTACAGTTAAAAATATTAATAGCATTTTTTATGTCCAGAATTTCAAACTGAATGTTAGTCATAGCTAGATGACCTTGTATTTATTTCTGTCTCTTTTTCTTTCACATTTTGTTCTTTTTATGAGTATTATGAGCATACTAAATATACCTATTCTAATATATTTCTCAGACTGATAGAATATTTTAACTTCTGGACTTAATTCATGTAAATTATCAATTTTTTTGTTGTTAGCATCAAATGTCTTTGTGAATTTTACAACCAAAAACCTTTTGAAAGATTTGCAGGATTATTTCGAAGTTTTAGTTTGGTTGTTTTGATTTCTCCCTTCCTGTGCTCCAAACTTCCTGTCTAGAAGTTTAGGGGTTGCCCTCATTCACCTGTCTGAGCCACAGCCCAGGGTTAGGTCTTATATTATTATCCATACCTGCTTTTCAGTATAATTATCTTCATTTCTGTCTCCTGGTCAATGTTGCCCCACTGTGCCTGCATTCCCCCTTAGTTACTTAAGCTGTAGGTGTTAGCAGTAGTTCTTTACAGCTTCTCCTCCTGAGAAATGGGTTAGCACCCAGGCTTCAAGCACTCACATTGGTGCTAGACCCACCTCAGGTGAAGGGCTTTGGTCTCCCTTATTCTACAGGAACCAGACTGCACCTACCCCTGCCTGCTTCCAATCCCAAAAGCAGTGAACCCACATCTACAGCCGAACGGCTGTTTTACATTGTTGTTCCATTTCTGGTCTCGGAAAAGTTCATAGGGAATTGTAAGAGAGCTGTGGTTATTTGCCTTTTCCTTTTATTATTTTATTTTATTTATTTATTTTGGAAACATGGTCTCTTTATGTTGCCCAAGTTGGCTTCCAACTCCTGGGTTCAAGAAATCCTCCCACCTCAGCCTCTAGAGTAACTAGAACTACAAAAGTGCACCACTGCACCCTTCTTCTATTTTATGTTCTATTTTAGCAATCATTTCTATATGCTTAGAGCACAGAGAATACTTCAAAGTCTGAGTTTACTGCACCATCCTGCCCATTTACAACAATGAAAATTAACATTCACTCAACATTAATGTGCCAGGCATTCTTCTTAGTCTTTTTATACCTTACTTCACTTAATCCTTAAAGCACTTCTGTGAGGCAGGTGCTATCCTGTATCAACATTTCAATGACAGTAAATAAATGCTCTCTAGAATTTAAATAACTTGTTTTATATAAGTATTCTGGCAAGTGGAAAAATGGGCTTCAAGTCCAGGGATGTCAGACTCCAAGGCCTTAATATAATAAAGACATCATAATGTCTCCTCTTGATAACTTGAAATTACTGACTTTATGATCCTATAGAAGAATCTACAGGAGTAGGAATGGTATGAGCTGTGAATCTGCATTACTGGTTTCTAGTTAGAGTTTGATGTTCCTGCCCAAATCTCATGTTGAAATGTAATCCCCAATGTTGGAGGTGGAGACTGTAGAAGCTGATTGGATCATGGTGGTGGATTCCTCATGAATGACATCATATCATCTCCTTGGTGCTGTCCTCACGATAGTGAGTTCGCGTGAGATTTGGTCATTTAAAAGTGTGTGGTACTCTCCCCCCTCTCTTGCCGCATGACGTGCCTGCTCCCTCTTCACTTTCCACTATGATTGTCAGTTTCCTGAGGCCTCCCCAGAAGCCTAGCAGATAGCAGCATCATGCTTCCTGTACAGCCTACAGAACCATGAGCCAATTAAACCTCTTTTCTTCATAAATTACTCATTGTTAGGTATTTCTTTATAGAAATATAGCCTAACACAGAGTTATTTTACTAACTACCAGATGGGAAAGTCACTGAAGCAACTTGTGTCTTTACTTTTTTATAAAATGGGGTTAGTAACAAGTAATTTTTCTCCCTGATTCCTTACGAAGGTCAAAAAATAATGAATTTAAAACATCTTTTAAAAATATGTAATATATTCATAATGTTTTACATTGATTTCAAGCTTTTTTTCCTGTATTGAAACCAAGAGATGTCATCAGCAAAGCTTATATTATTTTGCCAGACTATATTGCCTTGCAGTTTCCCACGCCAGAGCTCATTTGCTACTTCTCTACCCACTCAGGAAATCTCATGAGATCTTACTATGGTTTATCCCTGTCAGTTTGACATTTCACTTCCATCTTTAATTTTGGAGATCTCACTGTGCACTCTCCGATCCAAATCACTTATAAAACTATTAAACGAACTCTTACAATTTTTCTGTCTAGAGAAACAATCTTTTTCTCTACCTTTGGTTTCCTATTAAGCCAATTCTTCATCTATAGCAAAACAAATAATATCTTGACTATTCCACAGTTTTTTTTTTTGTTTTTTTTGTTTTTTTTTCAGTATTCCTTTCCTTATCAAGGGAGAACATCATAGGAAAGACCAGCCTATGGAGTCAAATCCACCTGCTCTGTCATCAACTAGTGGCCTGACCAGGGCCAGGCACTTAGCATCCTCAAGCTTTAGTGTTTTTCATCTATAAGGTGAAGATAATATGTCAGTCCTAAAGGAAGTATGCAATGGTTTTATAAGGCAAAGTATACCAAGTGTCACATAGAGTATCTGGCACATAGTAGGTTTTTGATAAATAAAAGTCATCCTTATCAGAATCAGAAGCCCGAAAGCATTGACTTGCTGCAAATGTTGAAAAAGCATGTGTTGACTACATTAACCATACTCCAGTGATGCAAATAACTTGCTTCTTTTTTTTCATTTTTATTGTACTGTCAGGTTCAATAATGCAGCAACATAGTCTAATTTTCAATGTTGATAGATGATGATGACTCATTTCAAACTCCAACAAACATGTAGGTCTCATTTTCCAGACAGGCAGTGGTTCTTTTCAAGCTACTTTGATGTCTTTGTAGGGAAAGAAGTGTAGGATCTTGAGTAATGATGGTGAGTGTGATGAAGCCTGCAGAAGTGTCTATTCTGAGCCTGGGGACCATGACTGCTGTCCTTTACAAACCATGTACAAGCTGTTGATTCATTGGTGGCTAGAATGTGCTGTCCAGTCAAGTGCAAATCTCTCCTTGAATAATCACTGACCTCCTCCATTCAGACATGGCATTTTTAAATTTATTTTTATTTTGTTTTATTTTGTTTTGAGACGGAGTCTCACTCTATCACCCAGGCTGGAGTGCAGTGGCGCCATCTTGGCTCACTGCAAGCTCTGCCTCCCAGGTTCACGCCATTCTCCTGCCTCAGCCTCCTGAGTAGCTGGGACTACAGGTGCCCGCCACCACCCCCAGCTAATTTTTTATATTTTTAGTAGAGACAGGGTTTCACCGTTTTAGCCAGGATGGTCTCGATCTCCTGACCTTGTGATCCGCCCCCCTCGGCCTCCCAAAGTGTTGGGATTACAGGTGTGAGCCACTGCGCCTGGCCCAGACATGACATTTTATTTGAAATGAGTTTCACATTCTTTGTGATCATTTTCATAACCTCGATGAGTACGAGACAGAAAGAGTTTCAGCCTGAATAGAACTTTAAACCTGTGGCCTAGACTGAGCAAATACAGGTGTGTGTGTGTATGTGTGTGTGTGTGTGTGTGTGTGTGTGAGAGAGAGAGAGAGTGAGAGAGAGAGAGACAGAGAGAGAGAGAGAGACAGAGAGAGAGAGAGAGAGAAACAACTATTCAGGGAAAATGGAACTAACTGGGGGGAGGGGAAAGAGACAAGGGAAGCAGAAGAAAGGCGAGGAAAGCACAGAGAGTCTCATCGCTGTCTCCCTTTATCTTCCTCTTAAAGAAATGTCCCCACCACCACATATGTGTTACCTTGTTAACTGCATATTTCCAGAAAGTTGCTCTGTAAAGCTCAATAAAGCAGCAATATACCCTAATTTTCAACACTGATAGATCATGATGACTCATTGCAAACTGCAACCAACATGTAGGCTTCATTTCTCACAAAAGCAGTGATCCCTTTCAGTGTTAACTTGTTAGCTGCATATTTCCAGAAAGTTGTACAGATTACTGTTGCCATCATATACTATAGGAAGTAGAATTATTTCTTCCTAGAGGAAAGGAGATATAATTGCAGCTTGTTTTTTCATAACTATCTATATTTGTTTGCTCAGTAGATATCTATCCAAGTCCCTGAGTCATATCTTCCCAGAACACACAACTTAAACCTTCTTTGCTTTTTGTCAGGAGACTGACATTCTCATATAACATTTCATAATAATGTATTCAAAGGACACATTTAAAATATATGAAATGTATATGAAATAAACTTGTTGAAAACTAAAGCTATTACAAGCCTCAAGCTAACAAGCTATCTTAATAAAGAACCACATTAGCTTGCAGAATCAAAATTCAGACTAAAGCCCAGGATGAAGTTCCTTTTCCACTTCTCATACAGTTGGGTTTCAGTATTTTCAGGTGATGCCCCAGGAGATGATTTTTAATCAGATTACTTCAAATCTGTTTTCCCCTACTTAAATAAAACTGTGCTATGTGGGAAAAAAATGTGCTATGTGGAATAATACAATCAAATTTAAAATATGATGACTTCATAGTTGCCATTTATATTCTTCTGAGCTTGGCATCAAACTGAAAATTCCAATAACTTCTGAAAGACTAACATCTCTCTGCTCACCACTTACTGTTATTTCTCAAATGTTTGTGAAACCATGATCCTATCACATTTTAGGGAATTTTCTTCAGTGAAACTAAATTTATGTTTCTATTATCTCTGAACATATGTACAGGTAGGAATTTTGTAAAACTATAGTGAAAAATGTTGTGGTATTGATGTGCAGCATTAAAGACCATCTGTCTTCCAAAGAAAGACATGTGTAACAATAAGATAAAAACTATGGCTTCCCAATTAAATACTACCCTTAGCTGAAAACCAACAACCTTCACTATCAGAATACACTAAAAGAAGTCCTTCACTACATCATCCCACCCACAACCCCTAGAGGCTTCTAAGGAGCCATAATCCAGATGTCACTGTGACTTCGTGGCCTCTGTAAGAACTGTATTGGATTAGACTGAGGTCCCTGTGCATCTCCAAGGGCTTGTATTCTCATGGCCACTTTTCCCCTTGTTTTGCTAAACAGACATGAAATTCAGGTCCTTCCTTGGTTTACACACACCTATACCCATACACAATTATGCAAAGCCAACTGTATTGAAGGTTGGAGGACCATTAGGGAAGGTCACATATTCAGTGTATTTCCAACAACTTAGTATCCCACAATATGTATTCCTGTCCTTAAATATCCTTTGTCCACCCTTTCTCCACCCTCTCCTATCAAGGAGGTTTCTCACTGACCCCTTACCCATGCATTACCCAGCTTCTTCTCCTCATTCCCACCTCTTTTTTTTGAGACGGAGTCTCGCTCTGCCGCCCAGGCTGGAGTGCAGTGGTCGGATCTCAGCTCACTGCAAGCTCCGCCTCCCGGGTTCACGCCATTCTCCTGCCTCAGCCTCCGGAGTAGCTGGGGCTACAGGCGCCGCCACCTCGCCCAGCTAGTTTTTCATATTTTTTAGCAGAGACGGGGTTTCACCGTGTTAGCCAGGATGGTCTCGATCTCCTGACCTCGTGATCCGCCCATCTCGGCCTCCCAAAGTGCTGGGATTACAGGCTTGAGCCACCGCGCCCGGCCCATTCCCACCTCTTATACTTCCTGTGCCGCCCTTCAAATTCTTTCCCCCAATTCTTCCTGCAGGTTTGCAGAGAAGTTCCACCCACTCCAGGTCCTGCTCACTAATGCACTGAAGTGCTTCACACACAATAGTACCACTGGATCACAGGGACACACTGCCTTAGAAAGACCATGAGGTTATCCACATCACTTTCCCATTCTACAGTATATATTTCTCCTAAGTTTTGGATTTTTCAAATCATTTTATTTTTCTACAGCTTTTTCATTTTTTTTTGTCAGACACCATCAAGTCTTTTTGCAGTTTATAAGACTTCAGTCTCACATTCTATTGACATAACATATAAACTCATTTGCTCCCCAAATGGAAATTTTAGAGAATGATGCATTTTGTCTCACAAGTTGACTGACAGTTAAATTGCCTGCAGTGGGACTGATAGTAAATTTTCTCTTTTTTATAGGTCCTATTTGTGTTGCCATGACACTTTCTTAAGTCTTGATAAACAAATGCACAGTCTCCTGTGACTTTGAGCTTACGAAAACAAATTTTCTCATATTCAAGGAGTAAGGAACTACCGTTAATCAAAGCCTGACTCCAAACTAGGTGTTTACGTCATCACCGCATTAAGGTCAGTATGTAGTTTTGGGAGATGTTCCAGAAATGTATGATGAACAACTATCTCAGCATACACTAGTGTCATCATTTTGTATCGTGTAGCATTTTAAAAAATATAGTGCCCCCATGTAATAGTTATTTTCCTTTCATGATGGAATTCATCCTTTTCACAAACTTCCAAGTATCAGGACCAAATTTTCACATTAAACACTTTCATAGACCACTGTTAATTGGAAAAAACATTCCAAATGACTGAAACCAATTATGACTTTGGCAGCATTTTCAAATAATTTTCATTTTATTAGTCACAATGGTATGTACACTAGATATCCAGTCCCTGTAGATGGGATTGTTAGGACAGGCCTCTCTGTGGAGCTGATGTCTAAGCTGAGAAGTGAAGGAGCTGTCATGGGAAGATCAGAGGAGTATCAAGTGCAAAGGTCTGGAGGTGAGTATAGGCCTGGGGCATTCAGAAAAGAGGAAGAGGTCAGTGTGGCTGAACGTAATCAGCCAGGATCAGCATTCAGAAGGCTGGTGCGGACCGACACTGCAGGGCTTTGAAGCTGTTGTAGTCTTTTGGGGATACTATAACAAAGTACTATAGACTAAGTGGCTTTTAAGCAACAAACATTTGTTTCTCACAGTGTTGGAGGCTGGAGTCTAAGATCGGGTCCCAGCATGGTCAGATACCATTGAGGGCTCTCTTCCGGGTTGCAGACTGCCATCTTCTTGTTGTATTCTCACATGGCAGAAAGAGAAGCGTGGGAGATCTCTGGACTCCATTTATGAGGGCACTAATCCCATTCATGAGGGCTCCACTCTCACGACCTGATCAACCCCCAAAGGCCCCATCCATCTCCTAATACCTTCACATTGGGGGTTAGGTTTCAACTTAGGAATTCTGGAGGGACATAAATGATTAGTTCATAACAGAAGTCAAGATAAGAAGAAGAAACTTTACTGTAAGAGAAAATAAAAATCATGATGGGATTGAAGCAGAGGAGTGGCATTGATCTGATTTAAGCTTTTACAAGATCACTCTGGCTGCTGCTAAGAGAAACTGTGGGGGGCAAGGGAGAAGGCAGATCTATCAGGGGTTCACTGCCTTGGCCCAGGGGAGAAATGATGGGGCTTGGCCTAGAGTAGGAGCTTCTGAAGGGGAGAGAGGAGGGTGTAACAGGAGTATAGGGCATGCACATGTGTGGCACACAGCATGTGGATCAAGTGTGCACTCTGATGATGCTGCACGGACAGCGAGAAGCAGTATCCACTTGACGTATTTGTATGTATGGTTACATAGGTGCCTTTTGATAGCACCAGGTCCTTCTTGAGAACCACTGCTTTAATATACTGCAGTAGGTATGGCAAGAGACACATTTCCTCCTTTCCAACATCAGATGAACTTTCTGAAGTATGGCATGAACTATTTTCATCTGCAGAACATTGAAGGTAATTCTTTCACATCAGTGCCTGATGAGGCTTAATTAGTGAATGCTTACAGGGTGGTTTAAAATGAAAAATGAAAAATATTTAAATGTCGACTATGTCTCTCATTGTATCATAAGCACTGAGCTCTGATGCTTGCTGAGAATTCCCCTTTCCACAGCCATGCTCACAATATGGTAGGAAAGCAGGAGCAGTTTTTTCTAACTGCAATAAACCATCCATCTATCACTCCACACCATTTTCCAGGAAGAAAACAGGAATCAAGTCCCATAGAGGGATTCTTCATTGTCTTCTTAAAAACCACATAAAATGGTCATTTTTTTTTTTTTCATTTTATGAGCCTCACTCTGTTTCCCAGGCTAGAGTTCAGTGGTACAGTCATGGCTCACTGCAGCCTCAATATCCCAGGCTCAAGTGAGCTGGGACCTGTAGTCCCAGTTACTCAGGAGGCTAAGGTGGGAGGGTCATCAAGGAAAACTGTAGCTTTCCTTGGCTCATGACTTCCTTCCATCTTTAAAACCAGCAGTGTAACATCTTCAAGCCTCAATCTGACTCTGACACTCTGCTTTTGTCATTACTTCTCCTTCTCTGACTTCTTTAGAGACCCTTGTGATGACATTGAGTCCTTGTGATGACACTGGGACCACCAGAGAATCCAGGATCACCTCCCGATCTCCCATGTCTGCCTTGCAAGGGATCCTATTCACAGATTGGGATGGGGGTGGGGATTAGGATGCAGATGTTACTGGAATTATTCTACCAGCCACACTTACACTCACCAAGTATGAGACTCTTCAGTATTGTGTTGGACATGGAAACAGGTAGTTTATAGTTTTTTAAAAAGTTACCCAATTCCTTAGAGCTCAAAAGGAACCAACAATCTAAACCACTTAAGGAAAGTGGAGTGATCTTCTCTACGTTTAAGTAAGGATTCACCTGTACTTCCTGTCAGGGTGTAGGGACTCAGATGGCTCTCTTACCTCCACTACAACCAGAGAGGCCCATTCAGGAGACTCCTCTCTACTCAAGTGGCTACAGTGCTGTCTGAGTGGATCCTGGAGGCAAGTTTGACTACACTGCAGAGACTGCTGGGTGTTGGGCATGAGCTCTGTCCTCCATATGATCAGCTGGCTAGGGGCACCTACATTCAAATTCCATCTGGCTCCTTGTTTTACCTGTATGAAGTATAGAGGTAGAATGTGTATGCCTGTGTTAATAATCTCTGTTAACTGCATAGCAGAATTCTTCTAAAAGTTGGTTAATTGAATTTAAAAATATTTCAGATTTACACTGAAAAAGGGAAAAAATTATCAAGCCACACAAATCCAGAACTATACTTCCATTCAGTCACATATTTGTATGGAGCACACCATGTGCTGGGCAAATAGAGATGAATAAGAAAGATGAAGTCTCAGCCCTTCATGTGATTGGCGGTGGTCATCAGAACCATGGAGTACATCAGAATGCTGGGGTTGCCTGCTAGTCGAACTTCAGGGAAGGCCTCTCTAAGTCAACACAATTACTCTGAGCTCTGAAAGATCAAAAGGCAACCATGTGAAGCGTCAGGCAGACCATTCTAGACAGTTCTAGACCATTCTAAGGAATAGATGCAAAGATTCTGAGGCAGAAAAGAGACGAGGATGTTGAAAGAATAATTAAAAAGTCAGTTTGGTGGAGGACGGTGGGCAACAGGGGAAGAGGAAGAAACAACAGGACCAATCAAACAGAGCCTGATCGTTTCAGGTTTATTTGAAGATAAATAAGAAATCATTAAAGTTTCAAGCAGAGGAATGACATGGAGAGACTGACATTTGTCTAAGACCATTCTGGCTGCTGTATGGAGATGAGCTTGGACACGAGCAAGGGTGGAGGTAGGAAGACCCCATAGGTGGCCAGCACAGTCCCCCAGGCAAGATAGCCGATAGTGCCCATGGAGACAACCCAACGGGGACATAGCCAGCATCCTAGTCTGAAGGTGGAATGGACAGGGAGTGCTCCTGGATTACATGTAGTGGGTAAGACAGCTGAAGACTTCAGAATGAGTTTTAAGTCTTGGCTTATTAACATGGCAGATGGTAGTGTCATTTATGAAGAAGAAGAAGATTGGGGGAAAACAGATTTGTGGGAGAAAGTTAACACTTCTGGATGTTTATTATTAAGAAGCCTGTTAGACACAGAGGTTGAAACGTCAAATAGATTGCTGAATAGACAGACTTTAGCACAGGAGGACACCAAATGCAAAACTAACATTGTTACAGGACAGAGTTCCACCTTCCCTGGGCATCACTCTGTGTCCACAGGAGATCTTTTGTTTGTTTGTTTGTTTGTGATGGAGGTTCACTCTTGTTGCCCGGGCTGGAGTGCAATGGAGAAGTCTCAGCTCACTGCAACCTCTGCCTCCAGGGTTCAAGTGATTCTCCTGCCTCAGCCTCCCAAGTAGCTAGGATTACAGGCACCAGCTACCACGCCCAGCTATTTTTTGTTTGTTTGTTTTTGGTTTTTTGTATTTTTAGTAGAGACCAGCTTTCACCATGTCGGCCAGGCTGGTCTCAAACTCCTAACCTCAGGTGATCCACCTGCTTCGGCCTCCCAAAGTACTGGGATTACAAGCGTGAGTCACTGTTTCTGGCCCATAGGAGTTTCTAACAAATTTACCCCACCTCTGGGGATGACTTAGGTTTGCTACTTGATGAAGGAGACACTCCTGAGTATTACAAATCTGTTGGACCCTTACGACTCAGAGCCTTCAGTATGAAGTCACTAGAACTACTGAATATCCAAAACTCTCTTTGGGTACTTGTATATATTTAGCATGTGACTGGAACAAAGTTTCTAGCACAAGAAGGCACACAAAGGTTTATTGAATGAATGGTTTCCTTTAATTGCTTATTTTTTATTGGAGTGAGAATGAGATTAGCAAGTATAAGTCCAACTTTCCATCAAACGGAAAAGTGACTGGGCATAGTGGCTCATGCCTGTAATCCCAGTGACTCTGGAGGCTGAGGCAGGAGGATTGCTTGAGCCCAGGAGTTTCAGGCTGCGGTGAGCTATGATCACACCAGTGCACTCAGGCCTGGGTGACTGAGAGAGACGTTGTTTCAAAAAAGGCAAGTAACTTACAAATCTGCAGGACAGGCCAGTGCTTCTGAGACCTTAATGCAGAATCACTGGGGATCTTGTTGAAATGCGGATTCTGACTCAGTCAGTCCTGGGTCGTGCTTGAGATTCTGCAGATCTAACAGGCTCCCAAGTGTTGCTGCAGTCACTGGCTCTCAAATCACACTCAAGTAGCAAGGGCATATGACTTACCCCACCGTTCTTCCATTTGATCAGGCAATCTTTAGTGAAACAAACAACATTCAGTGGGCAAGGCTTCCACAACCAAATATGACCTCAGACCGCTGTTGCCTGTGGACTTCTACAGCAACTGTTTCTGATGCTATCATTTGACATTCAACATTTATTGCCTTATATTTTTAATTGTCATCCCATGCCTATATGTCTTATTTTCCAAACAAAACTAAAAGTGTCTAGAGATCAAGGACAAAGCTCTGTGATCTTTTGTGTACCTAGCTCCAAGGCTCCATTCTCATACCCTGTACAAGGCGACTTCCCAAGGAAAATTTGTTGACTGACTACTGAGGAATTCCTCTGGTAGGGACTGTGGATCCATGAGCATTAGTTAGACTCATGCAGAAATAGAAATATGACTTTTGCCATAAAACCTAAAATTTAAATCTGATAGATTTTAGTTACCCCTACATGCAATAAAGAGATAAAAAGTGTATGTCTATGTGAATAATTGGCATCAGCTGTAAAACAGGAGTCTTCTAAATGTTGGGTAATTGAAAAAAAGAAAGTATTTCAGAGCACTTGGACCTCTAATTCCTTCTCAGTTACAAAAGTATTACATAAAGCTGTACATTCATATTAAAAACACATTAAATAATAATCATGAATATAATCTAAAATAATAAAGTAGCTGTAAGTAGGTGCTTGATGTGAATTATCTGTAACATTTTTGTGATTATTCCTTAATTTATTGCTCCATAATATGGAAGCTTTTCTGCCTTTCAGTATGCATGGCAGCCTAATCTTATATTTCCTTCCCCTGAACTCACTCACAGCTGAACAGTTTGCTCGTACACCATGGCAATGAAAAGAACATTGAGTTATGTGAGAAAACAACCTCAGTGTGGCTGCCACTTGGAACCTAGTGCAGAATTACATACCGCAATTAAGATGACCATTTTTGGGGTGACCGGCATCTATCCAGGACCCAGCACTCTCCTTCTGTGCTTGCTGGGAAGGAGTTCCTAGCACAGAAGTCACGATGGTCAGCTCTGGTCTTGGTCCAGCTGCGTGTATCAGAGGGGCTACCCCTAACGGTAGCTGAGTCCCAGTAACAGCAGAGGGGAAGCAACCACACCTGACTTTTCTCCTACTTTTTAGGCATGTCACTTACCCAGTCACTCTTTAACAGCATTTTGAAAGGATCTCTTCTGGGTTAACTGCTGTGCTAGGCTCTACATGAGATACAGGGATGGGATCTCCCTCTCTAGGAGCTCAGAGTTTACCAAAATGAGCTCTGAGAAGGCTGGGATCTCACCTGGCTTGGTCACACTGTATTCCCAAATCCCAGAAGGTGCTTGGCTTACAATAGGTGTTCAAAAGTATTTATCAAATGAATAAATGAATAAGACAATGGATGAATAAATCTAGTGGGTAGCTCAGATATATTCACGGTCAGCTTCTGCTTATTCTGCTTAATAGAGTGCTTATGCAAAATAATACCAAACCTACAATTTGTGGAGCCCTCACTAAGCTGCATGCCACATACTGTTCTATGGACTTTGCACATCATCTATTTCCATCCTTACAACTACCTCTGAGTAGTTGTGATTTTTACACCATTGCACATGTGAGCGGATGGTGTGAAGAGATGGCAAGCATTGTGCCCAAGCTCTCACGGTTAGCGATAAAGTGACAACTCAGATTTAGGTCTGCTGATGCTTGAGGTCCTAACCAACACTCTATTGCTCTCTCTCGGGACTTTATTAATAACCAGAGATTCCAAGTTGAGGGTCCCAGTTTCAGAAGGAAAAGCAGTGGGTAATTTTTAGCCATGGGACATGATAACAAAAGCAATTTTTATCCTGTTGTTAGATCATTCTGCTTTCCCCAGGGCTTCCCACAATCCGAGCCCAAAGAAGATGCAGAGAAGAGGCCCTGAGCTGGCTCATCCACTGGTCACAAGATTCCAGATGACAGAGCTTTCCTCAGAAAAGTCCAGTTTTCATTAGTAGGCAGAAGACAGGTGGTACTTCTTCAAGACAAGCTACAACAGAATACCTTGTTTTGAGCACTTTTTAATATTGAGAATCTCCTAATGACAGCAGAATTAAAGAGTGGGGACAAAAATAGTCAAGGTTTTTAAAAAAGTAACCTTTTTTTTTTCAGTGCACTAATTTCTATATAATACTGTAACAGACATTTCTATATCATATGACAAAGGAAGCTGTCATATACACCACGAATATTTGATATAAATCACAGAATTATAAATTCTAAAGATTATAGTCAGATTACTTACCCAGCATTTACTTGGGGCATGATTGCAGAGCTAGCTGCAGATGCGATGGGGCAGGTCTGTCTGCAGAGCAGGAGTTGGGGACATTGCAGAGTCAGAGAATCCCCAGAGTCCTCAGCATCTGGAATGGGAACAGCTTAGAATGAGAGGTGGGACAACACCCAAAACAAATGTTACTTCCCTTACAACTGTGCCCACTAGAGTTTTGGGAATCTCCTTTCTCTACACTGAGGTACCGCCTCATGTTTTTAGACTCCGCAGCTTGGCTCCCTGGAGGGGAAGAATGTAGGTTGAGGGGTGGTGCCTCTCTCTCGGCATTGTGTGATAATCCAGGACAGTTGGGCCCATGGAATTGTATTAAATCAGTGGAAGGAGGGTTTACTACACATAGCTTAGCAAATGGTTTACGTGCTTCTCAAAGTCATCCCCAGATCAGCAGCATCAGGTAGGCCAGGGGTCTGCAATTTTTTTCTTTAAAGGTCTAGAGAATGAATACTTTAGGCTTTGTGAGCCAAAAAACAAAACTGAGCATCTTATCTGGGTATTTATTATATAGCAAGGGAGACAAACGAAATTCCAATAAGTTTTCATTGATGAAATTCAAACTATTAATACTGGGTACAATTTTTGTGTAATGCAAGTCTACTAATGAAAAGAATGTAATTGTGAGAGGGGACAGAATTTTGCTTAATTGGGGTTCAAAGTTAGTGTTGCCTATCATGGAATCATTTGCAAAGGTTCATCTGTAAAAACTATTATTAACTTGCAGACCTTACAAAAACAGGTGAAAACATGGATTTGGCCCTAGGGCTAGACCTGGGAACTGGTTAGAAATGCAAATTATAAGGCCCACTCCAGATCTACTAAATTAGAAAGTCTGGGGGTGGGTCTGGTAACTTGTATCTTAACAAGCCCTCCAGGGTATGCTGATGCACGCTACCATTTGAAAACTACTGGTTTAAAATAAATGTGTAAGGGCCAGAGTTAGCCTTGCCCACCCTGTTATTACCATGGTAACGTGCATTTCTCAATCACGGTCTTCAGCCAGATCTTCCCATTACCATTATTTCAATGAGTTTGGGTGTATATTTACATTTTTAAAAATAACCTTTCGGGTCTTAGGCAACTCAAGAAACATGGCACGCCCACGCCCACTCTGCGATTTCTAAACAGAGAAGCAGGAACTCCTCTGGGAAGTGGCTCACAGCCAGGAAGGAGAGAGCACTTCTCAACAATGGTGGGAGGATAAGCTCTCAGGCAAGTCTTCAGTAGGTATCCCTAGAGATCCATAATAGAAGTTGTGACTTCTCACCTTTACAATTGCTACCTCAGCACTACCTCTGGCCAGTGAAAAATAAACGGAGTTGCAACATAGAGGCTGTTTCTGGATTGAATTGGTGGGCTCGGTGCTATCACCATTTCAAATGATTTATAAATAGTATTTTTGTAACAAATTCAGAGGGAAGAACTATAGAGACTGTCCCCTGGGCTAATTCCCTTACCGCTCTGACTCATGTTTTTCTCTCTAAACCTCTGCCTCAATTTCTCCATGTGTATGATGGAAACAATTAATAAAACCTCATTGACAGGTTTGTCTTGAGAATAAAATTAGGTTTGGGAAGGTCTCAGCAGTTGATGAATTTTGAGAATTATTCTTATATAAGATTGTCCTAACAAACTGACAAGCTGATGTTGACGTTGACAAAAAGCGTGTAGAGAACCTATTATCCATGCAGTATCCCTCCTGTGACTAAACACACCACTTCCTTCTCCATCTGGCATCTTTTAGGCATACAGAAATTTTTTTTGCCAAAAAATTCAAATGGCTATTTTGACCCATTGGACAGGAAGCTTGTGTAAACATTTCAAATAGGTTCCCCACCAGCCTGACCCCACCGCTACTCACTCTGAAATTCAGATCCCTTGAGTCACTTGGGGGTTAGAAAACAAAAAGAGAAGGCAGAGGCCATTGTCTGTGGGAGAGCTTGGCAAGTCTTCTAGGAGCAGCTTCCAGAAGATTCTTCTTAATATCATTAATTGATCCAATTACCTAGATGACACCAGACCCAAGTGGATGAGAGGTGGAATTTTTACTATTCTTGTTTTAGAATTATGGGGTAAAACCTGGAAGGCTGCAGACCTTAGAGGAGAGCTCTATATTCTCCTACTTTAAAATGTTGCCTAAGACAAGCAACAAACTCAAGGTACTTTGCCCTCTGAGAGAGCTCAGAATCCTTGTCCTCAGGAATCATGCAATCAATGCAAAGGTAAGACAAACCCCCAAGTAGGCAGTGTCTAAGTGAGGGTTGATGGAGGTGCTTTTAACAAGAGATGGAAACTGAGGAGGTGGAGAAGAATTTGGAAAATATATCCTGAGGCAAAAATTCAGCTCTGCATCTACTTAAAAAATAAAACTAGCTAGAGTACAACTTCTTTTAACTGGCACTGAAACTGAAGAAAACAGGAAGGAGAAATAATAATGATTTGAAGAAAACTAAGCTATGAAAAGAACTCCATAGAACAGGACTATAAAATACTTTTTTTAAAAAAAAAGATATACTGGAATTATGGATGAATCCATAATTGTTTCGAAAACTTTTGTTTTAGTAGATGACACTGTTAATTATTATTTTTGAATCCCCTCTTCATGCTAAGCTTGGTAATGAGGATATATTCGTGGTGTATATTTGTTATCTTCGATTCTTTTATCATGAAACTGAGATGAAGCAAGGACCCCTGCTTTCAAAGGAAAATCCTGAGTTCCTTCAAGGGAAAGTCCAGGCACCTAGATATTCCTGAGAAGTAAATGAGCAACTTGATAAGCAAGAAGGTAACAGTAGCTTAAAATGATAGCCAAGGAAGCTAGAATCATGAGATATTGGTTCCCTGTAGAAAGTAAAGATAAGGTCGTAATGTATGTCCCTGAGTTGTTTTTCAGAAATGCAGACTCCCACCAAATGGACCCACTGGCACAGAGACCTCAGATGAGGGGGTGCTAAGGACTGAACTCTGACTGCCATGCATTGTTTGAAGTTTCTTTCTGAGGGGCGTGGAGGAAGTCACAACCACGAGCCAGATCTCATATTCTTTTCTGCTGATTCCAAGTCTTTACGACAAAGCTTCCCTTCTTTAACCAATTGCAAATCAGAAAATCTTTGAATCTGTGTATGACCTGTAAGCCCCCACTTCAAGATATTCTGCCTTTTTAGGCCAAACCAATGTATAACCTCCATATATTTATTTATGATTTTGCCTGTAACTTCTGTTTTCCTGAAATTTACCCCTTCTGTTAAAAAGCCTCACCTGCAAGCCACTGGGGAGTTTGAGTCTTCAGTGTGAGCTGCTGTATTCTCCTTGCTTGGCACTCTGCAAATAAAACACCCTCTTTTCTCCCACTGCATAAACTCAGTGTGCATGTTTGGCCTTACTGCACTGGGCAAGCAGGCCTTCGTTCGGCTGGGTAACAAAAGTCAAGAATTTTAAAAGAGAAAGTACCTCAGTCTATTCCCAGAAATAATTCAGGTGGCTTTTAGATGGCAACTTATTCATGCCTGTATTAGTCCGTTCTTACACTATTATAAAGAACTACCTGAGACTGGGTTATTTATACAGAAAAGAGATTTAATGGACTCACAGCTCCGCAGGCTTGACAGGAAGCGTGACTGGGAGGCCTTAGGAAACTTACAATCATGGCAGAAAGCGAAGCGAAAGCAGGCACCTTCTTCAGATGGCAGCAGGAGAGAGGGAGAAAGAGTGAACAGGGAAGGGCCACACAACTTTTAAGCCATAAGATCTTTGAGAACTCAGTCACTATCATGAGAACAGCAAGAGGGAAATCCGCCCCCATGGGGACACAAATCCAAACCATATCAAGGCCTGATTGTATCAGGAGCTAACTGGTTCTGAGAATCTTCTAATCCCGAGCCTCTGGTAAGCAATGAACATTGACCACTGACGACAAATAATGCTTTTGTTCTAATTTGTTTCCTAACTTGCAAGCAAGTAGTGATAAGAGGGAATGGACAAAAATGGAGTTTTCAAAAGTAATTTCTAGCCACGGGATAAGTAAGCCTTGCTTCCTCTCTAGTTTCAGAATCCTTAAATGACTTTGGCTAAACTGCAAAGTTTCATGTGGCTCCATTTCTTTATTTGTAAATGGCTTTGGTATTTTATATTTTGCAGTTATATATTTATTATCTTGTAGTTAGCTTAAGAGTTCTCACTGTTTTTAGTAACATTTTCTTTTTTATTATAATTATAAAACGTATCTATGGTCTCTTTAATAATGTTTGACAATAAAAGAAAGATACACAAAGAAAAGAAATTTAAAAAATATTACCCATGGGCAGGGCACGGTGGCTCATGCCTGTAATCCCAGCACTTTGGGAGGCTGAGATGGGCGGATCATGAGGTCAGGAGATAGAGACCATCCTGGCTAACATGGTGAAACCCTGTCTCTACTAAAAATACAAATATTAGTGGGGCGTGGTGGCCCGTGCCTGTAGTCCCAGCTACCCAGGAGGCTGAGGCAGGAGAATGGCATGAACACGGAAGGCAGAGCTTGCAGTGAGCTGATATCACGCCACTGCACTCCAGCCTGGGAGATGGAGCAAGACTCTGTCTCAAAAGAAAAAATAAATAAATAAATAAAAATAAAAATATTATCCATGAGGTCCCATCACCCAAGAAATACGTGCCATGCAATTTTTAAATGGGTTTCTTTACTGTCTCTTTGATTCTGAGCTCCAGCAAATAGAAAACTGAAGTTCTGAGAAGCCAGAGCTCGTCTGAGGCAACATTGTGAATGTGGAATTTCGCTTCTATTTTGTTTCAGTTAAGGAATGCATTTGGATGCAAGTTACCAACAAAAAACCTACCAATAATGACTTAATCAAAGAAGGGAGGGTTG
Source organism: Papio anubis (assembly GCF_008728515.1). NCBI lineage: Eukaryota > Metazoa > Chordata > Mammalia > Primates > Cercopithecidae > Papio > Papio anubis. The sequence goes on from NC_044994.1 coordinate 7,377,486, forward strand.
CTTCTCACATAATAAGGAATTGGAAATCGGTGGGGCAGGATTGAGACACTGGCTCAGGGATGCACCAGAAACTCAGGTTCTTTTCTATGCTGTATTATTCTAAGCAAGCTGGAATTTATTCCCAGGCTAGAAGGTATCCTTTTATTTAAATTTAAATAAATAAAAGCTTTCTCACAAGCCATCCCTTGCAGACTTCTGCTTCCAACATGCAGTCAGAACTGGGCCACAGAGCTCAGTGATGTCATGCGGGATAATGTGGATATCTGGCTTCCCAGCCTCTAGAGTAGAAGACAAGGAAAGGTTTAGCAGCAACTTTTAGGTAGCCAAACAGCAGTATCTGTTGCACACACCTATCAGTTTCCAATTTCCAAAATCATTTACATTTGAGTTATACTTTTTTTAAATTCTAATGTTCTGTTTTCACTTAGTACATCATGAACATTTCATGTCAACATTATACGCAGTTACTCTACAGCAGAGATCAGCAAGCTATGACCTAAAACGCAAAGCCATCCCATTGCCTGTTTTTGCAAATAAACGTATTGAAACACTCTCACACATCACTCATTCTTACACATTGTCCATGGCTGCTTTTGCACTACAGTGTCAGAGTTGAATATTCTGATAGAGACCGTAGGGTGGGCAAAGCCTAAAATAGTTACTGTCTGTTTTGCAGAAAAAGTTTGCTGACCTTAACGCTACAGCATTGTTTTTAATGGATGCAGATTTTTTCATACAACAGATGGATAGAGATGGATCGCTTATAAATGATCTAACCAATTCTCTACTTTTCAAAATTGAAGTGTTTCTAGTTTTCACCATTTTTAAGAAAGTAATGATGAACATCAATGTACATAAATTTTTGCATGTCTATTTTTATAGGAAACAAGGGAATATACTTCAGTTGTTAACAGTGTGTTCTCTAGAGTTTGGCTGCTTACGTTCAAATTCTGACTCTACCAATTTGTTAGCTGTGACCTTGGGTAAATTATTTAACTTCCATGAGCCTCAGTTTTCTCTTTTGCTGTTCTAATGGGAGTATAGAAATAGCTTGTCAACATCTTAATTTGCATTTTCCTAATGGTTAGTGATGTTGAACATCTTTTCATAGACTTACGTGTCATCCATAAATCCTCTTTGATAAAATGTTCATTTTATAGCATATTTTCCTATCAGATTGTTTTTTCTTTTACTGTTGAGTTTTAACATCTCTTTGTATATTCTAAATAAGAGTCAGATATGTGGTTTACAAATATTTTCTCACCGTCTATAACTTATCTTTTGATTCTCTTAACAGGGTCTCCTGCAAGGCAACTATTTTAAATTTTGATAAGACTCAACTTATCGATTATTTTTTTCATTTATGGATTGTGCTTTTGGTGTCATGTTGAAGAACTCCTCATCAAGTACCATGTCCCACAGATTTTTTTCCCACGTTCTAAATATTTTATAGTTTTATTTTGCTTTTAAATCTGATTCATTTTGGGTTATTTGTTTAAGCTGTGAGATTTTTTTTGTCTAGATTGGTTTGTTCATTATTGCTGGAAAAAAAAAAAAGACTGGAAGACAGACAGCTGTATTTTCTTTAAAAATATCTGCAGACTGGGGAGGCATAGCTTTCAATATAAGTGAAAATGTGCTCTCCTAAGAACAAAGGGAGAGTCTGGCTTAAACAGGGAAAGTTTCTCACCCCAATTCTCAATCAGGTCCACTTACGCAAATGAAGGATTTAAACTTGTTCAAATCTGATTGGGTGGCTTCCAAGCCCCAAACTAGAAGTCTCTGTCACATAGTTCTTTGGCCGTGTGGTGGGGAGAGGGTGTTTCTGGCCACAGTTTATCTAGGCACCACCAGAAACTGGTTTGGCTTGATCATACAAAGGGAGGTCCTGCAACACTTTTGCAACACTTTTCTGAGAACACTGACTATATGACACCACCCGCTCATCCAGCCATGGCTGCCTGGTTCTGTTTTAACTTTGAGCACCTCTGCTGGTTACGGAGAATCTGTTTTATCTGTTGGCCAGGAACCTACCCTAACTCTATCAATGTGGACTCATGGATTCTTATTTTATTCAATTACTGTTATTATTCATTTTGTGTACACCTTTAATCCAGAAATTCTCCTTCTAAGACTTTTCCCAAAGGTAATAATTAGTATCCCATCACTACTTTTTTTTTCTCTAAAAGTACCTTGGCTCCTCATACCCCTCTCTATTCTTACACATAAACTTTAAAATATTCTATTTGCTTTGTTGAGACATGATTTACGTAGCATAAAATTCATCAGTTTGAAGTATACAATTCAATGGACTTTGGTATATTTAAAGACTTGTGTAACCATCATCATGGTTTCATTTTACAACATTTTCATCACTTCTCCCACCAAAAAAAAAAAAAAAAAAAAAGGGGAAGAACCCTTTGTGCACACTTGCAGTCACTCCTCAATCCCATCCCAACCCCCGGGCAACTACTAATCTAGTTCTGTCTCTCTAGATTTGCCTTTTCTAGACTTTTACTACAAACGGAGTGATACATTCCAATATGTAGTTTTTTGTGACTGGTTTATTTCACTGAGCATAATGCTTTTGAAATCATCCATGTTGTGGCAAGTAATCATAATCCATTTCTTTTTATTGTTGAGTAACATTCCATTGCATGGATATGTCACATTTGATGATTCATTCACTAGTTGATGGGTATTTGAGTTGGTTCTACTTTTTAAGCTACCATGAATAATGCTGTTATGAATATTCACTTACAAGTTTTATGTGAAAATTTGTTTACATGTCTCTTGAGTAGATCCCTAGAATAATGTTGATAAGTTAAAAAGACAAATCCAATCAGATATTGATTGGAATTGCATTAAACAAAAGGAATAATTGACATGTTTACAATATTGGTTTTCTATTCAGAAATAAGGCATTTTTCTGTATTTATTCAACCAGTTAGAGAACCTCCTTCTAGTTCTTCTTGCTTATATAGGCTCCTTGATTAACAGGATGCTGTCTAATAATTTTAATGTATTTTTGGATATTCCCTTTCGCCCACCAATCTGTTCACTGTCCAGTACATGGAAGGAGTGCAATAGATAACTGGCCAGTCACTTTCTTTGGTGTTAAGGATGCAGCAGGGAACGAGATGATGTAGCTGCTCTTGTTGAGCTTACTTTCTAGCTGAATAAAGGAAGAATTTACCTGAAATCTTAAAATAGGTGAAGAGTTGTGAAGCAGTGGCAGTAGTTAGTGAATGAGAATGAGAAATGGTGGAATTCTAGGTTCTAGGGACCATGGCCATCTTTTCAACCTAGAATGTCTCTGAGATACAAATCACCCACATTTTTTTAGACTAGCATGCAACTAAGGTTTTGTCCAGCTCTTCAAGCACATAGTACTGGGAAGATCTATGACAAAGATCTATGTAGTCTTTGCTAATTGTAGGACACGAGGGAAGAATTGGTGAGCCACACTCTCAGAAATAAAGTTAACTGCAATAAAGCCAATGCAACTTCTATTTACAACCTCATCAGTTTGTAAGATCTTGTAATCCCTGTAATTCCTCAGGTGTATTATTTACATTATGCAGGCTACTGGCTCATGAGATTGACAGCAAAACTCTAAAAAATGTTGCTGCATTTAGTTGGAGGATATGAGAAAAATGGTAGCCTAGCCAGGAAAATGCCCACAGGGGAGAGTGCATGGAGGGGGTCTATCACAAGTAGAAAGCTAGCAGAGTTCCTTGGCCTGCTAGAAGAAGAAAAGAAACATCCAGAGAGGCTGTGTAGATGAAGAACAGGGTCTCACATGGGAAGAAGTGCTTCCTCCAGAGGCACAGGGTTGATAACTATTCTGCCTGAGAATCCTACCAAGAGTGAGGGCTTCGGGAAGAACAGCGTCCAAAGCCTCCTAGAGAGTTTTGCAAACAACTAGTCCATCATGATCAGCCTCACACAGAGATACTGTGTTGAAAAAGTTAGATAATCTATTGAATGAACACTAATAATAAAATGCTGAAGACAGAAATACAATAGAAGTGTTTGAACTACCTGTAAGCATATCACCTGGCTTAGGTAGAGAAATATTTCATAAAATATTTCTTCAAAAAATAGACTCAAAGTGGGTTAACCTCTTTCTCTGCCTTGAAACAATACAGGCCCCTAGGTACTTGTTCCTTTGTGGATAATGAGATCTTGAATACAGATAACTAGAAGATTAATTCCCCTTGTGATCCTGAGCTTCTGCAGGTTCACTAATGATCAGGAGAAGGGAGTAAACAGTACCCTAACAAATGGTGAGACAAAACGAAGAAGGTGTCATAGACACCGTAAGGATAGAGAAATGATAGCAAAGGGTTTGTTTTCCTAGGATGAAGAAAATGCACTAGGAAAAACCAAATGACATTCAGCTGGGAAAAAAATGCCAACTAATACCTCTGGGGTATTGTCTAGAGAAACAAGGTAGTTAATGAGCCAAATAAACCTGAAAAGCCATGTTGCTGAAAGAAGCTAGAAAGAAAGCAGGTAAGTGTTTGCAGTGTGATTGCAAAGGTCAATATGTTAAGTGGCAAACAAAAATAATGGCCAAAGACAGAGATTCTTAGTACCTAACCATTCAATAGCTAAGACCATGCTTTTTAAAATTATATTCTTTGAGAAATACTGGTTTTCCATAACTAGGTCAAGCTGTCCCATGGCTCAAACAGAATGAGTATGTTCTTTTCCAATTTTTAGGAAAAATAATGTTATCAGACAAAGGTTTATAGCTTTAAGGTTTTCTTCTATAAGTATTCCTTGCATGTTTGATGTGTACTATATTTCTATGTAAGAATCGAATGTCAGATGGTTTGTGATAGATTCAATCAAAATCATATGTGAATTTATTTTAAGTTTGATATGTCATAACATTCCAAGAAGCACTCTGAGATTTTCAAATGTCCCACCTCCTGAAGCGATTTGCGAATCGCTACTCCAACTGGGGACAAAGTACAAACCCAAACCAGTAGCTTCTGTGTGTTGTGGGACATTGTAATTTTACCATGTTTTGTATAAGCCAATGTTTCTGGTTGCACAAGAGAAGCAGAAAAAGTGGGCTAATGAGCATTACCTAAAGGACCTATCCCTAGTCTCCACAGCTGTAAGTGAGAATATGAGGGTTCAGAGAACAGGAAGGAATCTTAAAAGCCATCTAGTACTTTTTTAAACCACATCATTTGATACCAACTATTCAACATTATGCATCATTTAAATAGTGCATTAATATGTATTGGGTCCAACAGGTTATGCAATATGCCCTTGAGATTTTCATGGCTGAAAAAGCCAAGAAGGAATGAAATTATCTAGTTTGACTTTCTGCATCCTTTAAATATTTATTTAAATGTCCTATTTGGGACATTTCAAGTCTCCCCCTCACCTGTGAGGTGAAGAGATCACCCAGGGAAAAGGTTCAGTGCTTTGACATGGTTTAGAACCTGTCTTGCTTAGAGACAGAAACTAGCTGACATTTTGTTATCTCCACGGGCCAGTAGAGACAGGAACAGAAAATCAGAGCACCAGCTCCACTGATGAAATCCTGCAGTCTTGTAACTTCCTCAGAGGTGAGCAGCATGGCCCCTGACCCCAGTCCAGCCGGGATTCCTCACCTCACCTTCCGCTGTGACAGGCTGCAGGGCAATTCCTTTACTGCTTACAAAATGAAAGCTGCAGAAATTCTCTGAGTTCCCACATTTCTAGAATAAGCCATTAAACAGATATGTGTTCTGATGAGTAAGCTCTTGAGGTAACTGCTGTAAATTATGATCTTTTCTCATTCTCCTCCCTTGGGTTGTGGATTCTTAGTCTTGATCATATATATATATTTATCTCTGTAAATGGAAAAAACATTTTCTTAAACCCTTCACTGCCCTGAAAAAAGTGGAGCTATAACACTGATTAGTATCAAATTTCCAGAAAGTATAATCTTTCTATCATTGCATTAATATTAATGTCATTAAAAGTCAGAAGCTATAAGTGATTGGGAGGAATCTGGAGGAAATCTGTGACACAGCCTCTTTGTAAGGTGAATATATTAAGCTCTTACACAATGGGCTGTAAATACCTCTCTCTCTCCCTCTCTCTGTAAATTTTTCAGCAATCAAGCCCTGATCTTTGTGGGCCATGGCTTTGGAAAATAATGAAATTCAGAAATATGTTGAAATATTATCTCTGATTTTTCTGCATATCATTTTCCAATACACCATATCATTATTTTGCCTCTGTAGAGAGCTATGTAATCACTTCGCTTTGCCTGTCAAGAAGTGATGTTGGCATCTTTCTCACTAGAAAAGAAATATTTGTGATGTTTTTCCGATGCATTGATACTTTAATCTTCTTTAGTGTAAAGAAGCCAGCTCAGATTGTAAGTTTATCTTCTTTAGTGTAAAGAAGCCAGCTCAGTTTGTAAGATTTTATAGAAATTCAGGACTAAATTTAGTGTGAAAAATGTTGTGTGCATTTTTCCTTCCGAGAATATACACGTGTGTGTGTGTGTGTATACACACATACTACTTACTACTTTAGAGCATTTTAATCATTTAACATATCTTTTATGGTTGGGATAAGATCAGAAGAGTTTCACTGGATAAAAGCATGCCATCAATTTTGATTTACTCATTTTATATATTGGATATATATATGCCGTGTGATGATAATTTGGGAGAGGCAGTTTTCACTTTCGCTATGACTCTGTATTTACACCCCTAAAGAATATAAATGTCTTACAGATGTTGCCATGGGGTCATCCGAAAGGTGTGTGCAAAAAGAACTGTTGGCACTACTTCAAATGTGAAATTTCATGTCACAGTGTGACCCTTTGGTCCCTTACACATTAAGTTACATGTTTAATAACTCAGTGGTGGAGATTTCCAAACACTGTGGGGATACTAGAGGCCCACCCCCGATTCCTAAACGGTGGGACTCACAGGATACTCCAATGGCATGGGTGTGAGATTTAAGGAAACCTAAGCCTACTGCAAAATGCAACTGCTCTCGGAGGGTAAGGCTCAGAAGATAAGGAGGTGAGAGAGTGGAGACCAGGAAGCCACTGCCGCTTGGCTGGGACTCATTCAGAACTACAAAGCATTCTGGGGAACCATTATGTATCTTTCAGATGTGACCCAAACTTCATAGATAGTGCTTGACCTCGACTGCATCTCCAGTACCCAGCATAGTGCCCAACAGGGAATGGCCACTCTGTAACTCTTCACCATCATCATCACACAACCATTCATATCTAAATAATACTTTATAGGCCTCATTGCCTATACCCCAAGCAACATCTACAGTGGCAGCTCCATGATTTCTGCGTGGAATAGGCTTAGGGACAGTGATATGTACCTAGCCAGTACTCATCTTCTTCTTCCATCTAGTCACTTGGCGGGGCCCTCTAGGGACAGTGGAGATGAGGCGGGACCAGATTGTCCCTTCTCCACAAATAACTGATGCTGTCACTGCCGCTGATGATCTCATTTCTTCCTCACAACTACCCTGAAAAAGAGTTATAAGTCACCCTCATAGGCAATACAACCATATGCAGAGACTTAAGTAACCTGCTTAAGGTCATATGACTGGAAGGGGCTTAATTACTCAGGTACAAATGGCCTAAACCCTAAGAGTAATCCCAAAGCAGAGTAAATTTGATCTCCCGGAAAGCTGAATTAAGGCCCCAAATTCACCACGCCTGTTTCCTAAACAGATGCATAGATCTGAAAAAAGCCACCAAATTTTAACTTTCCTCTTCTACTTGAGCTAAAAAAAACACATGCTGCTGCCCTATGTAAGAAACATATATTTAGCCACAGGTGTCACAGACCTCCAGGTTCACTATTTCAAACACACATTTAAAAGCAAAATATTTTCTCTCACACACACACACACAGCTCCACAAGCCTAGGATGGTAAAGATGGGGATCATTTAAATTCTGTTACCCTATCCCTAAAATGAGAAAATTAGACTACATCAGTGGTTCTTGAGGTTTAATGTGCATGCAAATCACCTGAGCATATTGTGAAAATGAAGATTTGGAATCATCAGCTTTGCAATGGACCCCAAGATTCTATACTGCTAACCACCTCCCAGGTGGCACTGATGCTGCTGGTTCTTGGATTATAATTTGAGCTTTAAGTACCTTAAGGTCCCTTCCCACTCTACGTTTCTTACCATCTCTGTCAATGGCACACTTAGCTGCCTGCTACCTAGGCCATCATGTCTTCCCTGCCACCTTATGTGGCCCCGTACACCAATCAAAGAGGTTATGCCCCATTCTCCCCCTTCCCTCCACTCACCCAAATCCATGCCAGGTCAAGCTGGGGGATCCAGACTCATGAAGTATTCCCTAACTAATTTTCTCCCTCAATGATCTTTTTCTTCTTTTTTTCCTAAGATGTACTGATGAATCTAATTAGATTATATGCTAATAACACTGTGTCCTTTATTATTTTTTCCCCAGGAATACTTTCAAATGATCAACTCCTTTTCAGCTTTCAGTTCTCAGTGGAATGACACTCCTTGGAGAAGCCTTCCCTGAATTCCCAATCTAAATTGTTCTCTCTTGCTGCCCATGTAACCAGTCACAGCAACCTCTTTTAATTTCTTCATACCACTCACCAAGATTTGAAATTTTCTCACTTGTTTGTTTTTTATCTCACACCCCCACCACTGAGAGTGACTGTGTTTGCACAGATCACCACTACTCTATCCCTAGTGCCTAGAACGATAACGATAACACAGTAGATACTCAGTAAATATTTGTTGAGTGAATGACGCAGGAATCATAGAATGCGGTACACAGAGGTGCTTAAGAAAATCCTTACTGGATGAATCAGAGCTCCGCCACCGAAGTAGCAATCCTGAAATTGCTACTTGGAATTATTAGGTTTCTGTCTTTACTTTTGAAAACTAGTTCTTTATCTGCGTGTTTCCTTTTTCCTGTGATGTACACACAGCAGCTCACATCACAATTAATTTTGAAAGCAGATCAGACATGTGAGCAATTAGCTCTCAGTAGGACAAGTTATCTCTCCATAGCACTTGTAGATTATACAAAATGATATGAACGACATTAGTGTGGACGTTTAGGATATGTTTTGGGAACACAGGGCACATTTAGCTGCGGGTCTCATCTTGGCTGTTCCACTGATGGAGCCCTCCCAGCAAAGTTTTTTCCAAGCTCAGCTTTGATCTGCTTTTAGGCCTGCCAACAAACTCTAGTTTCTCATCTCAGACCTCAATTATTTCGCAAGAATCGCACAGAATCCAGCTTTGATGATGTACATGAAAAATGGTAGAAAATTCAGGCTATTGGGGAAAACTGAATGTATAAAAATGAACCACTTACTAGAGACAACTATCCCTGGCAGATCTCTCACTGAGAAAGACAAATGAATGGGGCTGAAGACAGAGATGGAAACTGTCATTGCTACATGCTATTGACCTGGAATGGAGGCAGCAGAACCTGTCTGATGTGTTCTAAGGGCGGCTATTTAGATCTTGCACCATTTCTTTTTTCCACTGTTTCTGTGGTGGAGGTGTTTGGGCTTGAACTTTGATTCCTCTCAGAAATACAAGAAATGGACTTGATCTTGATCTTAACACTAGCATAAGTTTACCCTTGGTTTCAAAGCTGAAGTTCTTGAAAGTGAGTTGAGCTCTATCTCTTCAGAAATTCATTTGTGGGACCCTAGGGACTGGATGCAAGAGCAACTGCCTGTCCCTCTAGCATGGCAGTGTTCCACAGGAAAGAGCTAGAAACACAAACCATGCAACCTCTAACTGTGAGAAACCCCAGGGCTAAGCCCAGTCCGGCTTGGAAACGCTATCCTCAGGCTTTGAAGTTCTGTTGTTCCATCCAGGCTTTGCTTGTGTTTTCTTTTTCTGCTTATTCTCTTCCAAAATAAACTTACTGTTGCATTTCATGTTTTCTTCCTTATCAGGCCCTTTTGTCCTTTGCAAGTTCCATGAGAAAATTGAAAGGCTATCAGGTACACTGTGGTGGGGTTGCAAATAATATATAAGATGCCTAGTTAAATCCGAATTTTAGGTAAACAACAAATAGTTTTTAGTGGAAGTATATCCCATGCAATAGTTTTCTTTGCTAAATCTAGTGACTCTAGTTGTATGCCTATTGTTTTATTTTGTCATGCTTTTTTGTCATTTTGATTTTTATTGCCAGAGGTATGAAAAGGGTAAAGAAGGAATGAAGAGGAGTGATTTTGTATCCTGTTTTTGACCTGGGGTTGACCGTTTCTGTCTTCTTATGTAGAGATGTCATACAAAGCCTCGAAGGTCCTTTCTACGAAATCTTCCAACTTCTGGTCTGAAGAATGTCTCTTGGTTGTGTTTTTGCAAATTTCTAATTTGACTACAGTGTGCCATGAGTTTGAAATCTGAGTTCTTGAGCACATTGAAATTAAAGGGTCTGGGTTAATTGCAAAATGAGCAAAGTTGCAACGGAGAAAGCGTTTTCATTCTCATATGGAGCCAGCTTTCTGGAGTGACACTGGACCTATGTCATGTGCGTAGGGGTAGTTCAATCACAACAGCTGATCCTGTAACCCTACTTCAGAGATAATAAGTACAGATACAGTTCCGTGTGGGTCCCAGAAAATAAGAATGGAACAGGAGAGTGAGGGTATCAAGCTGGGAGATGTTAGGACCAATAAGGTGATAGCTAAGTGTAATGAGTGCTTACTATGTGCTAAGCATTAGCGCACACTGACTACACTCTTTTAATCTTTACTACAATGCTATGAATAGGCTATTAGTGTCATTATCCCCATTACAGATGGGGAAACTGAGGCAGACAAGATTAAGTCATTTAGTTAGTGGAGGAGATAAACTGGCTCCAGAACTCACAACACTAAACTACTTATTTCTGCAGCCTGTACTATCTGTGAGAGAAAGGTGTGTGCAGAGGCAGGAGTTGCTGAGCTGTTGGTATAAGCAGACTCTCCTTCTCTGGCACACTCCTGGAGACCAAGAAGGTCCTGTGTGCGCCCACGGCAGGCCACTGTCTTCCCCTACACAGCCCTGGGAGCACAGGCAGGTGAGTCAAGCACACCAGGCTAGGTTGGTGAAATGATCAGGGAAGTAAATGAGATGTGAATAAGTTATGAGACTGAATAAATTATATAAGGATTCTTTTTAAGAAAGAGCAAATGAAAGGTTGCAGGTCAGAATTTAATCCAACTAAACTAAGCTAATCTTTATCCTCTTCTCTTTTTTTCCCAGGGCCTTCATTACACTCCCTGCTACAAGGTCAGAAGGTTGTGCTGAGCTCCAAAATCTGGAGGCACTAGTGGATTATTAAGATTAGGTAGCCATAGCCCTTCAGTCCTCAGCATGGTGAAAGTGCGGTCCCACACTCTCAGAAATCATCCAAACTGAAAGGGCCAGTGAAATTAAAAGGAAAATAACTGCAGAAGGGCCAAGAGTATCCTTGTTCCTTTAAAAGTAACTCTACATAACTTGAAAGCCCCTGGGAATGTATGTTGATTCTGTGTTTACAGAGGGGATAAAGGACTCCACTGGAAACAGATGTGATCTGTTTGATTTCCTCTGATACCATGAGCTGAAAACAAAGAAAATTACTGAACGTGATAACACTCAGGTTAAATAAAACAGTTCAAAGTTCCAAAAAGCCCAATTTGGAAGGAAGCCTTTGAGTCATAAGCCATAAATTTTGTTGCAATCATCAACATAAGAAAAAACTAGCTATGTCCCAAGGCCCTTTGTCTAGAAAAGAATTCTTTTCTTCTCCAAATCCCTCAAATGAGTTTTAAATGTGCAAATGATGGCTATAATTTACACAGAAACTTGAAACTATTAGCAGTTTAATCCACCTAAAATCCTAATGAAATTCTGCAGTATTATTCCTGTTTGTACAGCCCAGCAAACAGAGGATAGGAACTGCCACCCATAGACTCTGGCAGCTAGCTGTGCAATGAAATGAGACTGTAGGCCCAATCTTTGTACAAAATGCCAGATTATTATTGGTATTCAAGAGATCTGGAGGTTCAGAGCCAAAAAGGCTTTAGAAAACGACAACTAGATCTTATTATTTCTCCTTTGCAGTGATTTCTCTAAAAAGAAACAACCCAATGTGGGATTTAAAACTTTCCCTTCATTACGGTTTGTTTTCTAATAGCCTGAATCTGAGCAGGAATAAGCAGGGGGAAGGCGGTGGGTTCCGGACACCCTGATCATCATTCAGATTCATTATTTGCTTGAAAAGGGTGACAGAGGCCACCTTTCCAACAGGTGAATGCAGGGTTCCCTTTTAGAAAACACTTCTGCTTCGTTCCCTCCTGTCCCCCACCGTCTCTATCCCCATCTCTTAGATCACTGTTCACATTTATATCATTGAACTTGTAAATTTTTTGTCTTTATTGTTCTTTTTGAAACGTGTCTGCTCTAGATTTAAGCACAAGTGAATGCTGTGTATGTGGGGAACAATCTTGTAACAGGAGCTGTGGGCAGCAGAGCCCTCCTGTGTGGGTTTTGTGGACCCCTGAGCAGCAAAACTCAGAATATATAACACCCACCCAATTTTGTCTGGATCCAAAATTTCAGACAGCACTTGCTTCATCTGCTCTTCTGTTCCTTTCTTCCTGAATCCTGGCTGCCTCATTTCAACAGATAATTGAAATCTTTCTCACTTTCTCAATAATCTTTGGGGAAATTCCACTTTGAAATTATCTTTTCCCTGTCATTTTTACTTTACAGTTCAGAGGACAGGGATGAGCTAGGAAACAGAATCTCAATCTCTCTCTCCCTCTCTTTCTCTCTCTCTCTCTCTCTCTCTCTCTCTCCCCCCCCCCCCCTTCTCTCTTTTTTAAATGACGTAGGGAGTTTGGACATCCTCCCTACCCCCACCTCCCCTCTTTGATTCTAACCCTGATTACTGGAGAATTATAGTTTTCCTTTTAACGGTTGCTGATTATCGCACCGGGAGGAGCAGGAGGGGCTGCCCAAGGAAGAGCCCAGGAGCCCATTCTGATCTCCGAGGACCCCAGCTGCCGGGTCCAGGTCAGGCTGGTCACAAAGCCCGGCGGGGCTGAAGCGCGAGCACATCTGACAGCGCCTTCCACGCGTCCCGCGGTGCGCCCGGCTCGGCGGGGGCGGCTCCACTCCGCCGGGGCCCGAGTTCGTTGGGGGACAACTTACTGTGCTCGCCGAGCATCCACACTGCAAACTCCCAAGCGGGAGGGGGAAAACAACCCAGGCTGTGCCGTGCCGAGGAGTAGAGGCAACAAAAGACCGAGACACGAGGGGAGGGAGGCAGACACGGAGGGAACGCGGACTCTGGCCCCTCGCTCCCCGAGAGCGCCCCTCGGATGCTGCTGGGGAGACCCTCCAGGCCTCTCTTTGGGGCCTCTGGGGCCCGCGGCTCAGACAGGTAGTTGGAAGAAAGAAGAACAAAGCTGCCCGCGGAGGCAGGCGGCGGTCTCGGGGCGCCCCGGGGCGGGAAGAGCCGAGGCCGAGGAGGCGCCCCGCGCCCCCTGCCCCGCGGCCCCAGCGCCCCGCGTTGGCTGCCTCCGCCGCCTCCCCTCGCGCCTCCTCCTCCCAGGGAAGCGGCGCTTCCGAAGGGACGGGCGGCGGGCGGCGGGCGGCTGAGGACGCGGGGGAGCGGGGAAGGCCGGCGGCGTGGGGGGGCGCTGGGGGAGGGGGCGGGACGGGGGGCGGGGGCGCCCCCCCAAGCAGCCGAGCCGGGCGGGCCCCGACCGCCACCCTGCCGCAATTTCCCTGTGTCATGGCTCCGGTCTCTTAGCAACAGCCGCCAGTCCGGCCGCCCCGAGCCGCCGCCGCGGGCTCAACTCCACCCGGCGGAGCCCGGCGCGCAGCAGCCACACAAAAGAGGCGCGAGGGCCGGCGGCGCCGCCTCGGGGACCCGCCCGGGAGCGTCGCGCGAGGGGACGCAGCGAGCGGGAGAATGAGCGGCCGAGAGGAGGGCTCCGAGGCGGGATGCGGGATGCAGAGGACCTGACACTTCTTGGAAACTCTTGGAAATGGCTCCCGCCACAGCGCCGGAGGAGGCTGCGAGTCTGGGGAGGGCGCTCGCCCCTGCGGGGCTGCTGAGCCGCGCTCGGATGCAGGGCCCGGGGGCGCTGTCCCTGCGCTCCGCCGTCGGCTCGGGCTGAAAAAGTTTCTCCATGGTTCCTTTGTGTCGCCCGAGAGCCCGTTCGCCGGCCCCGACCTCCCTCGGTCTCCCTGGGTAAGTGAACGATGTTGTGTGCGGAGAGTGCTGCCATTTTGAGCAATTCTGCCAGTCCCCAGCCCCTGGGGGCCCCTCCCCGCCCCTCGGGTCTCCGAACCCCCGCGCCCCGGGCTAGTGTTCGGGGAGAGGCTTTTTCCTGGGCTGGCTACACGGGATGCGCTGTCCAGAAAAAGCTAGTTCCAGATTGCTCTCACTTCGCTGCTGCCTGTCTTCTTTCCAGAGGCGGACTCCCAGCTGCTGCACTCATGTGACTCCGGCCAACATCAATAAGCAGACCAAAGCCAGGGACCAGGGGGTCGCCGCCCTGCCAGTGAGGGACGGGGGGTCGAGGACCTGGGTTGGGTGCCGAGCACAGCACAGCGCTGCCAGCCTGTGGGCTCGGAGCCTGCGAGCCTCAGAGTGGGGCTTAATCCATCATGAGCAGAGAACTTGAATGTCTCTCTTGGAAGCAGTTGTATTTTTAGACCTCCCTCCTTTGCTTCCCCCATCCTCCATTCTTTAACCACGGTAAGACCAGCTCCAGGCAGTAAACTGAGAGGGCAGCCAAGCTTGACTGCTAAGTTTGTTTTCTTGCATTAGGTATAAAGGAAAACCTCAAAGGTGGGTCTCCCGTGGCATCTGACCTTTGTCTGTATTTCGTGTCAGATGGTGACACATTAAAAGGGAGTACAGCCTTCAACAGAGCTGAAGGAATAATAAACGAGGGAGTTAATTACTAGCTATTAAACTCATTTTAAAGATGTGCGGTAAAGGACTGTTGAAATCCATTCCTTACATTCTACCGGAGCCAAAGCTGCTTTGCTGAGGAGAAATCCAAGTGAGTTTCCCCCTCCCTCAAGACATCCAGGCTCCTGGTGCACCTGATCAATGCCCAACAAAACGTGTAGCCTTTCTTCGGTGGGAGAGCCACCCTGCCAGCTGAGTCTGAGTTCGCTTCCAAAAAATGTCCGGTCCTTAAAGCCTTCTTAACATAACCACGGATCTCCAGATTATTTAAGATGCTGGATTCCAAGGATCACTTATAACAACAGTCTCTATATTACAACCACATAATAAATGTGCCTATTTATTTGGGATGAGAGATAGACAATATATATTTTTTTCAATCTGTACTTACTGGTGCAGCTTAAAGGTTTATAGATGTATTCTCTATACTGACCCCTCTCTTATCTACCTGGTGCTTCTCTTTACTGAAACCCAACTAAGTCCCAAAGAGAGATTGATTTGCAAACATTGTAAAGAGCTGATTACCATTTGCATTCCCACTGATGGAGAAAAGATCCTGCCAATATTGATATAATGGAGGAACTCAAGGGCCAAAGCCTTTCACCCAATCACCAATTAAAAGCAAAATTCTACCTACCACACATTTTCAAGGGGGAATTTATTCTAAAACATGAATTATCTGACAAAGGATAGAATAGCAAAAGGCTTGGGAGTGATATTTAAGTCTTTCATTTCATACAATGTCCTTAATTTTAGCATCTCATAGGAGGGAAAACAACTAATGGGACAGAAAATGTTTTACTCTGGAGATACAGCAAGACTATAATTTTTAGAGGTTGCCGAATAACCACCAATATGCATTTGTGAATTTACCTACCCAGGCTTTATTACAAACAACTAAATAAACTTCCTAAGAGTAATCCATTGATTGTTGCCACCCTCCCTTCCTAAAAATGACCTCATGAGAAAGGGATAAGGGGGGGAAGCAAAAAACAAACAAACAACAACAACAACAACAAAACAGCTTTGGCTTGGGGGAAATGTCATTCTACAAATCACATATTATGTAGGCTGCTTTACCTAGTTAATTGCCTCCTCATTTGAATACTGGAATTCTGTAGCATGCTCTTGGCACCTTAATAAGGGGTCAGAAAGCTATTCTGGCAGAGTGTTAGTTTTTTTAATTGTAATTTTCCCATATGAGAAAAAAGATCTTTCTCTTGGAGATTCTAGGGGACTTCTCAAATTCCCTGATGAAATCTGGCACATGATACCTTTAAGGGAGTTCCTCTGAGGGAGGAAAGAAGGCCAGAAGGAAGAGCTCAGTTACATAAGCAGTTACCTAAAACTAAATATTCCACCCCAAGAAGCTGTCCAGATGTTGCCGAGAGGCGAGAAGGCTGTGCAAGGGATCTGCTTGCACTTAGCTGTAGGAACAGGCATAGGTGGGAGACAACTTTGTGAAGGGATTTATTGTCAGAGTACTGCAATATCTCTGCTGCTTCCCCAGTGATGAACTCTCTGTTAATTATCTGAAGTAAATAAACCGCCTTCCAGCCATTATATGACCTTTAATTTTCATCCAGTGAAATAAATTCCTTTGTCTTTATACAGTAGTAACTTTCCTGACTGTTTTAGTGACTTTGGGCCACACATTGACAGATTCCCCAGCTTAGAGAGACTGGAAACTCCTGTGGTAGTTCCCTTGAAAAATCTTCCAATTCCAGAAGGATTAAGGGAAAGAATCTTGCCAGGAAAGTCCTTAACCACTACTTTGCTTTTGTCCCTACATTTAGGTTTTACTAATGGTTGGAACTCCGCTGTTCATTTCAAACCCTCATATTACCCATGGAGTGTGTGGGGGAGATGGGTGGGGAGCGGGGAGAAGGAGGCATACTTTCAGATGGTTTTATCACCACATACTAGTTACTGCAATGTTTTATAATCACCTATTAGTTGCTGCAACTAACAGGTCCCTTCCCTAATGTCTACCTGGCCCCAGCCTCTGTACACGGCCTTCGTTTCAGTTAGTGGATAAAGTCCCTGGGGTTGGGGGCACACAGGGAGTGGGATCTGGGAGTAGGGCAGCTGCAGCGTGAGATGCCACTGCAGCCAAGCCGACACCCTCTGACTGTCTTCCTCTGCTTTGCAGCAGGAGGAGGTGGCTGAGCAGCTAGTGGGCAGTTGGCGCCCTCCCTGAGCAAGCCTCCATCCCAGAGGCTAGTCCTGCAATCCACGAGTTCGCCATGATCGCCACCGGCGGCCTGCTGAGGATTTCCGCCAGAAAGCAGGATCCACTCCGCCCCCCAAGTCAGATCCCCAAGCGCAAGCGGAAAGCCAAAAAGAGGCGTAAGAACGATGTGGTGGTGGTGAAAGGCAAGCTGAAGCTGTGCTCCATCTCGGGGCTCATCGCCCTCTGCGGGATCCTGGTGCTGCTGGTGGGCATAGCCATGGCGGTGGTGGGCTACTGGCCCAAGGCCACGGGGGCCAATCGGGAGGGGGGTAAGCAGCTGCCGCCTGCGGGCAGCAGCCACCGCGTCCCGACCACCGCCAACAGCAGCGGCAGTGGCAGCAAAAACCGGTCCAGGAGCCACCCTAGGGCTCCAGCGGGTGTCAACTCCAGTTCCGCGGGCGCGCCCAGGAGCACGCCTCCTGCGCGAGTCGCCTCCCCTTCCTCCTCCTCCACGTCGGTGGGCTTCTTCTTCCGCATCTTCTCTGGCTACCTGCACTCTGACAAGCTCAAGGTCTTCGGGCCCCTCATCATGGGCATCGGCATCTTCCTCTTCATCTGCGCGAACGCGGTCCTCCACGAGAACCGGGACAAGAAGACCAAAATCATCAACTTGCGGGACCTCTACTCCACAGTCATCGACGTGCACAGCCTCCGCGCCAAAGACCTGGCGGCCGCCGCGGCCGCCGCCGCGGCCGCAGCCGCCTCCTCGTCGTCGTCGGCCCCCCCCGCGGCGCCCCCCGGGGCCATCCCGCTCAACGGCTTCCTCAGCTACGTGCAGTCGCGGGGCCTGGAACTGAAGCCGGGGAGCTGCGGTGGCGCCGGAGACGCCTTCGGAGCCGCGGCGATGCTGGCCAAGGGCTCGTGGCCGCCTCACCCCGCGGCCCTGAGCGGCGGCCGCCCCCGGGGCGCCGCGTCCCCGCCGGACCTGGCCTCTTCCCCGCGCTGTCCGCGGGAGCCCGCGAGCCTGGCCGAGGCCGTGTACAGCGTCTACCGCGAGCGCTCGGGCGTGGCCGGCCGTCGCCGGGCCGCCGCTGCCACCGCCGCCGCCGCCGCTAGCAGCTGCAGCAGTCCGGCGCCCTGCAGCCCACCCGAGAGCTGGGGGCGCCAGAGCACCGCCAGCTCCCTCGTGGACTCCTCGCTGAGCGCCTTCGCGCTGCTGCCCTTGCAAGGGGACCGCGATAGGGACGGGGACGCGGAGGGCGCGAGCTGCAGCTGGCAGAGGCCTCCGGGGGAACGCGGCTCCCTGGAGATCCCGAGGGGCGAGGTCGACCTGAGCATGACCAACCTCCGCGGAGCAGAGGGCAGCATGCGCGGGGCGAGCCAGGAGCTAGAGGAGCCCGAGGGCGCGGTAGCGGCGCGCGCCGCCAGGGGGCAGGGCGGCCGCCTGCCCAGGACCGGCAGGTACGCGGCCTTGCGGCGCCGCAGCACCAGCGGGCTTCCGGACTACCGGGTGCCGCCGTCCCCCGAGCCCCCGCCCTCCCCGGGGAGTGCGGACCCGGACTCCAGCCCTCTGGCCAAAGCCGCCTCCCCCTCGCCACCCCTGCGGCTGGAGGGCTCGCCCCCCACCAGGCGGGACTCGGGGAGCTCCCAGTCGGATGACCCATCCAGCAGCAATAAGGGCTACACACCCCTGCGGGAGGCCGGCACCTCCTCCAAGTCGGTCTTGGACGCAGTTGCCAGTCAAACGCGAGACTCTGTGGCCGCCCCTGTTCCGGGTGCGGAGCAGAGCTCCCCGGAGGGTGCCAGTCAGGAGCCACTTACGGCCGAGCAACCTCAGCCGGTGCAGAGGCAGTTTACAAACAAGGAGAAACTCTTCATGATTTCCAGGTCTCATGCTATAGGGGTAGAAGAAGGAGAACTGGAAAGCACAGGCATTTAGAGAAAGGAGTGGGGTGGGGGGAGGAGAGAGAAAATGGGAGAAACGCCCATTTGTATCAGTGCATTAACAGTTCCCTGTCTCTTTTGTGGACTGATCCGAGGACATCATTCAATATCCAAAGAGCTGCAGAATGTTATCCTTGAATTGCGTCCACAAGATTCCTGTAGATAACTCCAAGGATTTTGTTTTTGTTTTTTTTTTAAAGCAAACTAGTCTTTTTATGTCCGATGGTGATTGTATGTTCGATGAAAACCAAATGTATTAAAAGGTCAGCAATCTAGTCCATTAGACAAAATTCTTTTAATTTTCTTAGGATCAAAACAATATATTTTTGACAGTAAATGTGCACTTTACTCCAATTTTTTTTAAATCCCTTATTTCCCGACCCCTGTACTCTGCGCTGGTTTTGGCCATAGCTACTTGCGAATGGCAGGCTTTTTTCTCCCTCCCTTTGCGGAACATAGAAGAGTTTGTCTCAGTTCTCTTAGAATTGATGTTACTAACTGAAGTTAAAGCCAAAAGCATGAATAATTCAGGAAAGAGCACTTTCCTTGCCCCACTCCACTCTGCTCACCCAATGCCCAAAAGCTTCTTCATTTTTTAAACAGGTGTGTACGTTTTGCTACTGGGGTATGTGGTGGAGACTGGAGCGGGGCAGGAACTAGATGGACTGTTACATTCCGAAATTTATATCAAGTACACTATGCTTTATTGAGTGTTATCACACCTGTATTGAAAATAGCATTAATATTTAAAATCTTTTTTAATAAAAGAGGTTTCCAAACAGTTAAGCATAATATTGCCTCATTTTGCCTTGGAGCTAGCTCATCTGGTACCTCTGAAATATTTTGCTGTGACACTGCTACCAGGACTGTTGTGATCTTCCCCCAAAGTACTCAGCACCATTGTCACATGTCCAGTGTATTTTTAAGCTTAAAATGTAAGGTAATATTTAACATTTGGGAATTTCTCTTTCAAATAGAATGAAACGTTAAGTGAATAGTAATTGCCTATGATACTTCTCGTTTACCTCCAAGTATTAATTTGCAGAGCACCAGGCTTAATATTCCCTTCCCATCCTCGTGGATATCACTGATGATAAGTTTATGGTCTTGAATCCATGGCCCACATAGACGAAAAGATAATGTTTTAATAATTTGGTAGATTGTTTACACTTGATGTCATTAAAAGTGAATTAGTTAATTTTCAAAACCAGGAGATACGATGTGGTCATTTTGGTCCCCTTGGGCAAAGCAGCTAGTCTTGTAGAAAGAGTGCCGATTCAGAACTGAGATTGGACCCAGCTGTTGGCATCTGTTAGCTGTGTGGCCTTGTACAAGTCACAAACCCTGAGTCTCAGTCATCTTTTTGTAAAATGAAGAGAACCAGACATACCTCATGGAGCTATGAGAGGAATAGAACAGGGTCAGGGTCAGAGGAGGGCTTATATGTGTGGAGTTCACCAGAACCCTTGGCCCAGAGGATGTATTCAATAAGTGGTGGTTATTGTAATTATTATTACTATTATAATATGTTGCTGAATGCATACTGTAGAAGAATGGACCTTCCTTGAACTTGAGCTCAAGAAAGTCTAGTCTGAAATCTGGGATATCCACCTATTATCTGTATAATCTTAGACAAATCTCTTAATCCCTCTGGGCCTCTGGTGGATGATATAATCTCTATGATCTCCTTCAGCTCTAAAAGTCTTACTTAAATTCAGGCTCTTGTCCTGGATGTAATCATATCACATTTGTACCCATAACTTGGCAAAGAGTGAATATACGTCATCAACTACCATTAGCGCAACATTCTGTAATACATTTTAGAAGGGCCTCATTTATTCTCAGATTGGATCTGCATTAAACCAATAACTCACTTTAAGGCTGTAGATTAATATATTGGGCTCTTCTATAAAGCAAAAGTGAGTTTGCACTAATGAGTGACATGCTAGTGTAATGAGACCTCAAGGTAGTGTTAAATTTCAACAGTCTCAATTGCTTTCTCACACTTCCAAAATAAATGTCAAACTTCCTTTGGTTTTCTTCTCCATTACCTTGGGCAGTAGGTGATTTATATACTGAGATAGTGTGTTACTTAAAGGGGAAAACAGGTTCAGGTGTTCTACAATACTGTTTCCAGTCCTCTGAGAATGCACTGTAAATGCTACATTTATCAAATGCTAAGTGACATTTAGCAAATAATAAAGCTAATACCTCTTAGCTTAATTAAGGAGGGGTGGACAGAATACTGTTTATATTTCACAAACTTAGCTCCATATCAGATAATATCTAACTTAACTACTGAACAATTTAACTAGATTTTTTTTTTTTCTGAAGATAGAAAAAGATGAGCTCAATTTTCCAAATCTTGGGAGGAGCCTGTGATTTCTTTAGACTTCAGAGGAAGTGTATGTAAGTGTAGTAATTCACAATCTTAACTTTCAT
Organism: Papio anubis; assembly: GCF_008728515.1. Lineage (NCBI taxonomy): Eukaryota > Metazoa > Chordata > Mammalia > Primates > Cercopithecidae > Papio > Papio anubis. Next base: position 7,399,017 of record NC_044994.1, read on the forward strand.
AGGAGCAGAAATCTGCAATAATAATGCTAATTTTCATTCAGTACTTACTGTGGGCTAAGTACTATTGTATGAGCTTTGTACACATTATCTCAGTGAATCCTCACAGCAACTGTACTGAAGTAGGATTATTCTTACCCCTGTTTTGCAGAGAAAGACACTGAGGTCAGAAAGATGGAATTGTTGTCCAGGGTTACACAGCTGGTAAATGGTGGATCCAGGATTTGCACAGTTTGGAAGATTAGGTAGACCTGTCGGCAGATGCTGAGTTGAAATTGACATTTCTGGAAACCATCAAAATACTTTATACATTCTTCATTTCCTGCTAGATCCCTTTCCAGACCATTCTTAGAGAAATACAGAAAATTGTCAGAATGCAGTCAGATAAAAAGCTGGAGTTCATAAATCTTCAAACTGGCATGAACAAGTTTTTTTCTAAGTGACTTTTCAGGGGTTTTTGTATACAATAAATAGGATTGTTTGAAAGGGCCTTATAGATGATAGAATCCCCCCACCTTTAGTTTATAAATGAGGTTGCTAAGATTTAGAAAGATGGAACAACTTTTTCAGAGACAAACAGCAGTGGCAGGACTCAAATGTTAAATTAAAATAATTGCAACAATTGGTGTGATGGTATTTTTTCCCTGAATTTCTGTCACGTACCAGCTGGGTGACCATGGACAAGCTACATAGTCTCTCTGTGTCTCAATTTCCTTTTCCACACTATGGGAATAATAATGTCCCTGCCTTACGGGACTGGAGTAAAGATTAAAAGAACTATTATTTGTGTAAAGTGCTTATAATGGGCTTGGAACGTAGAGAGTATTATACAGAGGTTTGTTCCTTTTATTTAAAATAGAGTCAACTGCTAAACAATTACTTCGTATGACCTTCCTTTTTATTAATAAGAATAATTTTAGGCTTAAAAGTCTAACGTGTAAGGCAACATAGCATAGTGGCTCCAAGTGTGACTTGGGGGTTATATAACATTTTAACTGGGTCTTCACTTCCAGTAAGGAGATAATAAATAGCATTTGACACATAGAATTAATTGTTTAAATGAGGACTACATAAACTAATATAATTAAAGGACTTAGAACAACTCCTGGCACATACAAATATTCAGTAAATGTTAACTACTATTATTAAGGCAAAATACAGAAAAGCAATTAGTAGGCTAAATTTACTACTTAGTAGTTAGGGACAACCATAAACTTAATGTACTAAAAAGTCTTTATAATTTAGGTATATGAGAAAGAAAAATTAGACCTTAAAAAACGAGGGCTTACGCTGCTGCAATGCCTCCTGATAGAACATAGAACTATCAAGAGCTGGACACATGCTCCTTATGGTCCCAGGATCATCATATTATACAACAATGAATGAACATCCAAACTGGCACACTTGGCTATGTTTAGCTGCAATTATTCCATTTCCATTTATTGAGGCTAACTGTATCAAAAAGACCAGTGAAGCCCTTGAGGTCTCAGCCTCCTATGTATTAGGCCGCAAGTAAAGATCAGGTAATCTACTGATTTATTTAAATTGTATAGACAAAAGTGTTTTTCTATATTTGTTTTTTCTTTAATAATTTTGAGTTCTTTAAGATGCAGTTTTGAATTTTTTTGCAGTAGAGACCTTAAGAAAAACCATCTGATGCATTAAATTAGTACAGACTAAGTATATGGACTTGTATTTGGATTAAGATAGTATTTTTGCCAAGATATAAAAATACATTTTATAAATAAGATCTTCTTGCATTAAGGGTTGCAGTTTAAGATTGATATTTTTTCTCACTTATAACAAATAAAGAATAGGTTGATGTTTACGGAGTTTGTTTTCCATAGACCCAGATTATTTTAAAATTTGTATTATTATTTGGAAGGGAGGAGTAAAAATCACTGGGTGAATATTTAGACTAAGTTTTTGAATGACTAACTCTGAAAAACAATCTAAGACACCCCACCCCACCCCACCCCACCCCAGGGAAGTTATCTTTGGGGTTTTTTCTTCAAAAAGGAAAGAGATTCTTCTTTAAATTGGTAAGAAAATTCTATGTTTTATCTATTAAGCCACCACCAGTTAAGGAGTCCAACTTTAGTCAAACTACCTGCAACTCTGCCAAGACCTGAGGAGCTCCTTATTTTCTGTATGCCATCCGTTCGTCTATGACATCAGAAAAGCACTATGCTAGTGTTGAGCCCACATAGGTGTGAACTGCAGTAGGAGTTACAAATGCCAGCCATCCTAAGGACTTAGCCTTCACCCCAGAGCCAGAAGCATTTCAGAATTTCCACCACCTGGAAAGATATTGTTATTCCACTTGAAATGGGCTCTCATCCCTTGCCCCTTTAATAATGCCAGCTATGACATGGCTTTGCATGGCAAATAGGACATGGGCTGATTTGTTACTAAGATAACATACTGTCATTGCTGGTGAAAAGACTGAAGAAGATTACGCAAATTCTCCTGGAATATTACAAAGTATGTACCTGTCTCAATAACCTGTGCTTTCTGATCCTACATTGTGACCAAGTCCCATGAAAGCTGACTGTCAATAACAAGGGAGGAAAATAGGCAGGCCCAGTGGTGGAAGAAAAAGAGCATCCTGCCAAAAGAGAAAAAAAGATAGGCAAGAATCACTAGAGAAGCTTTTTGTTTCATAAAAGAGCATTTGGTTACTCTTGTTTATAGATCATTTTGTATGTAAAGTGTCTTAAAAATTACAATAACTTTTATTCCTTAGCAAATATTCTTTTTGCAAATGCATGGCTAGATATTAATTTGTATTTTTTTAATATTTAAGAAATTCATGACAGCATTATATTATTGATGCAAACCCATTTGATACTAGTAAATGCTAAACATCTAATAATGTTTAATAATTGAAAAGAAATTTATGGGCAGATTTATGAACAATTTATTTTAAGTAGAGAAACTCCAGTATCTTTAAACTATGTCTATATGTCTAAAGACAAAAAATCTGAAAATTATTAAAGACTGACATAAGTAGGTCAATCAAAGCAAATCAGATCAGAAAATGACTTTGTCTCAGCATAGGACTTTTGCCATTGCTTTTTGTGGCTAATTGCCTTATCACTCCCTTTTGTATAGATACAACCTAAAAAAAAAACTATTTCACCTGTAGTAGTAAGCAGCTGTCCTTCAAGCTGCTGTCCTTTTGGCAAAATACACAAATTGCTTTCAGATGAGTTTCAGATATATTATACTCTGCCTATCATGAGTCAGGTAGGTACTGTGGTAGGTAGAATGGATAAAAATACCGTTTTGTGTGTGTGAAAGACACAATTTCTGACCACAGAATCTTGTAATAGTATTGTTTCTGAGACAGGCACACAAACCATAATTTTACTATAATGTGAATATTACAAGAGAGTTATGACACGAATCTTCCAACTGAGTCTTGAGAAATGAAGAAAATGTCAGATAGGTACAAAAAGCTGGGACAGGTATGTTGGCCAGTGGGGCCAGCGTGAGTAAATGCAGAACACAAAGCACAATTTAACAAGCTAGGTTTTCATAAAGTAATTGATATTTAACTGTTCCCTAGTATCTCCATGGCATAGAGGTGTTTATTTTGGAAAAACAAAAACAAACCAAAAAACAATCTCTCTCTGTATCTACAGATACAGCTAAATGTCTCCTTTGTAAGTAGCAGAAGGATATTTTAAATTAAAATTACGATGGTTTTGGCATTAAAATACTCAAAACATATATACCTACATTCTATGTTTAATGATTCATTTTTAAGTGACCTTCACTAGCAGGGCTTCTTAACTGAGAAGTGTCACTACATACAACTAACAAACTAAATTCTTATTGGACCTAAGCTATCTTTACGAGCAAGAAAGATTTTTGCTGAATCATATATTGCTTTAAAATTACCATTTAATTTGAAATTTCAGATTCTAGAAATCATTTCCCTAGATGTGTGCATAAGGAGATAAAACTGAGAGGAGAATCTGTCACTTGGCAACACTGGATCATGGATCAAGTGTGTTGATCCATGTACCGTGAAGACTGCAGACAGCATAAACTTAGGGGTTGTTCTATCAAGCCACAGGTCGTTTTTCAGAATCTAGACATGATAACTGAATGTATTTCTACAGATTTCTACATCAATTTTGCAGTATAATTTATATCAGAGGAAACATAAATAATTTATCTTTGTTAATAACGAACATCCGGGTTTTTTTGTTCCTCGCGTATGTGTTCATAGCACAAGGAAAGGTTAACACCCAGACATACTGTTGCAAATGTGTGTGAGTATTCTTTGTGGACTGGCACCAAAAACACTATGCCTTTTGATTTTTAAACAGCCGGTCATTTTGAGATAGTCACTGAAAACAGATTTGGCCAAAATAATAAAGTATAGATGCAGCTTAATACTTTACGCACAAAGCTGCAAACAAAAAGACATAGGCAAAAAAACCTGCTTTTCAATACAAATAGTCTATTAAAGTAAAAAAATATAATTTTCTTAACAAAAGTATAATTTTGTTAGTTTGAATTCCTCACATAATTACTTGATTTCTTCAAAATCTTTTTAGTGCATAAACACAGTCAAGGCAAACATATAAAATATGTTTTCTAATCCATGAAAGTGAGAATTCTGCAAAATCACTTTGCATTATAGATAAAATTTAATAGATATCATCAATTGTGGTTTATCGTCAGAACCACTAATAATTCTTCCATAGGGTTATATTTATTGGTAAGAAGTTTAAAAATTGGAAATACTGGTACATAAAGTGCTGTGGTTAATATGTCATGGTAAATGATATCAGGAAGCAAATAGAGTTCTTGATAAAGAGCAAGAAAATTTAAAAGACTAATTTGGTGACCTAAATACTAATCCTTCTGCTTATGTAACCATGCAGCTCAATGTGTTTGGCGCACTAAATACGACTTGAGTGCTTGCTCATTTGATTGTACAATTTATTCTATTTGTATTTCCAGTTTTATTTCAGCTTCATGCCTGAGAACATCTCTTGATTTATTAGTCTTTCTTGGGATTACTACTTTAAAAAAAGAATGCGTTTATGAAGACAGTAATAGTAATAATAACAATAGTCTTAAAAAAGACCAAAAATTAATTTGAGCAATAATACATAGTAATTGTTTGCTTCCCAATTTTTTATACCTTCTCAAATAGAGAGTAAATTGACTGATATCTTCTTGAAACATGTGCTGCTGAAAAGCTAAAACACAATTAAAGTGCATGTTTGCGATCTCCTCGTTCCTCAAATCCCATGGATGTCCAACACTAGAACCTTTCTTGGATTCATGCAGGATATTCTGACTAAGTCAGAGAGATGGTGGTGAATGCTTTCCAAGATTTCTTTTATTATAAAGTGAATGGAAAGGACATTTAATAATGTTATACCTGCCTGAAAAAAATGCCAGCTTTCATTAAGTCAGTGGCAATTAAATGCAACACTTGGTAAATAAATTGAACAAAGCATCTGGCTAGCCTGTAAGTATGAATCATCTTCAATGGAAGCACCAAATTATAGTAAAAAAATAAATAAAGGGATATAAAAAGGAAAATAAAATTCAGACATAATTAGGGCCATGAGTAAAAATAATCCAAGTTGATATGTGGCAACTTGTAATGCAGCATAATTTTAGAAAATTATTTAGTGATTGTATAAATGTGACATGCCTGAAAAATGTTAATTAAACTGGTTTACGCAATGGTGGAGATGTATAATTATTTAGACATGCTCCCACAGTCCTTTGGAAGAAAATTGTAAATTCCAGCTCTAAAAGGCTGTTTGGATTATAACCCCTGGTGCTGAGGGTTGATGCAAAGCCTTTTTTATCCACTGAAAATGATGAGATCCCGGAAGTGTCACAGGCTTGCCTCACTCTTCTCTGATTTCATTCACGCAGATTAGAAAGGGCAACTTGAACAGCAAGGAGCATCTGTATCTTTAATGCTTTCTCTTTTACCAACATCTTTCAGCACAGTTAAGTCATGGAGAGAAGACAGTAAAAAGATATTAGGTTGGGTCTCAAAAGGAGTAATCCATCCATTGTATCTTTTAATTTATATGAACTCCTTATAATCTTAAAGACAGAAGAAGGGGGAAGATTGTCTATCAAAATCCGGAACATTCTTGCCATCATGTCTAAAACTAATACGTCTGCCTGAGATTGATTTCTGAGTCTTGCCCTGAATTGCAGATTTGGGAATCAGGCTGTTGCAATAAAAATTAGAGTTGATGATAGAAGTATTAGTGGAAGGATACCTGGGATTTTGAGTTGCAAATGTTATGGGCTGAAGGAGATTCTGGAGGTGTAATTAGTGTGCATGTATGTGCACACACACGTGCATCAAGGAACGGACTATTGAAACTTAAAGCAAGTCAACTTTGTAACTTACTGATTTATTTTGAGTAAGTGTCTGTGAACAAAAATACTTTTGAGAATAAATCACATGCCATAGCAAGAAAACCTTTGCTTCAAGCAGATAATAGGACTGACAAGCCATGTATGCCATAGTTCTAATGACATAGGCTGCGTCATTAGAAAGAAAAATTGAAAAATTCCAAAACAAAATTTATAAGTCATAGGCTTTGGTCATGGCCGAGACTCAGGAATGAACTTGATCATATTTATACTAGCAAAGCGATACATAAGACTTGATGAATTCCATAGTGAGTTTGTATATTATATTTTGGTTTTCATGTGAAATTGTTTGGATTCTCATTATGCCTACCATAACCAGAATTATGAGCCTAAGTGAAGACTGAAGTATTTTGGAGCTCTGGTCCTTGCTACATGGATTTAATTAGACTAGAAAATGCCCTGAAAGTGAAGCAAACCAAACAAACGTCAACTTTACAGGTACTGAAGTTGATTTCAAAATGTTTGCATCATTAAATTAAAATAAAATAGTAACAATTCATTAGTCAATTACATTGCTCAATTTGAATATACAGGATTTTTCCTCCTAGATTCAAATTAGAAAATTCAGAGACGGTCAAAACAATTTTGAAAGAGCTTAGGTTTGTTCTGATGCCAGGTGGGGGTCTTCTTGAGGGAGGATTTCCTGTGAAGAGTGTTGCAAGAACACTCCAAGTGTAAAGCCATAAACATTCATTTGTGGAGATGTCATACACTTGAAGAGAACTAGATTTTCTCTAGTTTAGTCTTCATAAAACTAGACTGTGACTTTCTTCTTGCACTTCAAAGCAGAATATAATCCTTGTTTACAAAATAAGCAAAACATACCTTTATAGCAATACACATTTTATCTTATCACACTATATTATGCCTAGGGAATTTCAATTAAATGGTACCATTAGTTTTCCCTTCAATTTTGGTTTTCTTTAGACCACAAAGGGTTCAAACCTGGGTCTAATTGGCATAAATGTGGTGGGAATTTTACCACTATCTAAAGAACAAATCTGTTATTATTATTATTAATTTTTAAGATGGATTTTTGCTCTGTCACCCAGGCTGGGATGCAGTGGTGTAATCTCGGCTCACTGCAACTTCTGCCTCCTGGGTTCAAGCAATTCTCTTGCCTCAGCCTCCAAAGTATATGGGATTGCAGATGCCTGCCACCATGCCCTGCTAAATTTCGTATTTTTAGTAGAGACAGGCTTTCACCATGTTGGCCAGGCTAGTCTTGAACTCCTGACCTCAGGTGATCCGCCCGCCTTGACCTCCCAAAGTGCTGGGATTACAGACATGAGCCACCACACCCGGCCCAAATCTGTTGATTTAGGTTAAAAAACAATATATCCTGCTCTATCCTTGTTGAACACCTATACTGATCATTGCCCAATTTTCGCTTGAGTGCATGTTAGAATGCTAGGGCTCTACTGAGAAATTTCAAAAACCATTTTATTTTAATTTTTTATTCATATAAATTTAAAGAGTACAAGTGCAATTATGATACATGGATATCTTGAATAATGGTGAAGTCTGGGCTTTTACTATGTCCATCACCTGAATAATGTACATGGTACCCATTAAGTAATTTCTCATCACCCATTCCCTCTCACCCTCACACTCTTTCAAGTATCCAATTCAAAACTCTTTTAAATTAAGGAGTTAGTATTTAAAATATATCAATAGCCCATTTCAGACGGCTTTGTGTCAAATCACTTTCCCATGCTTTTATCCCTAGATGACTCAGTTGTCTTCACATTTTTTGTCCAGTGTAAAATTTTAGATTTCCCTGCATCTTGCTCCCCCTACTGCCAAGTAGGTGTATGCGCGCCTTAAAGTAAAAACAAATGCCACATTCCAAAGTACTATATGCTTTTTCTATAAAATGCATACCCTTCCCTGTTGTCCCCGACCTCCCACCAGAATGTGAAGTGGTCTGGATAATAAAATTTTCTTTTTATCACCATTGTTCCCATTAATAGCATAAGCTTACTCTGTATTCTTTCGGAATTCTTTTATGTAGGTAGGCTCCCATCCTGGAAATGCGAACAAATGTCAGTCGCAAGACTCACTGCCAATTTTCTTTAACCAGAAGTACTAATGCCGGCCACAGTTCTCACCACTGTTCCTTCTATTCATCAATTTCTTTAGCAAACATTTATCATAAACCTTCTAATTTTCAGACCCTCTCTTTAAGAATGAAGATATTAAAAATATGTACTTTTTGACCTTGAAATGTCATAGTCTAGTAGAGGACACCTATATGTAAACAAATAATTTCAATGTGTGACATGTGGAGGAGCATTTTATGAAAATAGAATAGTCAAGAGTGTACATTTTCAGCACTGAGCTAGCTCTAAAAGCTTTCTCACCTGCAAAATAGGACAAGTGCCTACCTCAGAAGGTTTTTGTGAGGAGTAAATGGCACAAGGCATATAAGGCCGTGTGTCTGGCATATAGTGGGTACTCAGTAAATGCCAACTACTATTATTACTAGTTAATAATGACATGATAATAATCAGCAATTTTTTGGTTTCCAGAAGTAGGAACTATTCTCTCAGTCACTCACTACTTGGAAGTTTCTTCCCCTAGTGTGATACAGCATTTTGAATCATTCAGGGCTCACTCTGAAAGCAGAAGCACTGTGAGCTATCTAGGGGACAAGGGATTTAGTTCAAGAATGGGACGTTGTCTGGTCATAGGAGGATCTGGGGCAAGTGATGTTCCAGGAACGAATTTGGAGTTTTGGAGAAGTCATCAACCTGAGAAGTTAAGCATGTCCAAGCACCGAAATGAGGCTGCAAACTGAAGATGCGGGGAAGCCATCAGAAGCTGTGCTTCTGTATTGCCACCTGGAGTGAGGTGGTGGGCCTGGGACTGCTCTTATTCCGTGTGGTCATCCTTCAGAAGAAGAGCTGACTGCAGAGAGAGGGAGAGCAAGGACAGGCTGGAGCCCACCAGCGCCACTGCATCTGCTGTAACCTCATCTAACGCAATGATCCCCAAGGGCAACAACTGCTGTGTTGCTTCCACCTTCTTCAAATTGGTCTTCTGGCTGACTCCAACTCAGAATCCTACAGAGCAGTATATTCTGAGAAAATAGGTCTAACCTAACCAAGTCCACATGGTTAAAAAACACCAGAGTCCATCTGTTGTCAGCTTGGCATCCATATGCACCTCTTTAACTATATTTAATTTCTAAATAAGGACATAAGCAGCACCATGCCTCTACCTAACGTGATGTAGCTATCTCTCACACACCTGAAAACACAGCAACGCTCTCTACAAAAAAGAGTACAGGTTCAGTCTCCTTTAGTGATGCTCATTCCTGTAGCTAGTTCACTTCCAACCCTTTGCCATCCTGTAGTTTAAATATTGAGGTATATAATCAAGTGAACTACTATTAACATATCATAAGTTAGACAGCAGAAGAGCCAGAGTAAGGGAGAAAGAAATCAGTTTTCCTATTTTCTATTCACTTCACTTTGAGCAAGCACATTGACTGATTGTGTCCCTTTCTGGCAGGTAACCCAAGCCTTTCTTCTTGAAAGGTCTGTGCCCGGAGCTGTTCTGCCTATATGGGGTTGGTGTACTTTTTCCTTACAGGACATAGTAATTGTCACAGGCACTATCAGGATCTCCTGCATTCCGGACAGCCTCCTTACCCACACTGTGGAGTAGTAAACCAATTTCCACTTCATAGTTAGAACAGTCACATCGGCTAGTACAGGCACTCCTTTCTTTGCCCAGATGACAATCTCAACTTCCAGTTTAATGGAACCAACAGTTTGTGCTTCGTGGAAGCATCCCTTTCTTGGGAACTAAGATCTTTAGACTAGCAGAGCCCAGAGTTGCAGCTACTGAAAGCAAAAATTTCGCATACTAGTGAAATTCACTTACTAGTCATTAGAGGTAACAGTGGGAAAAATCACTTCCATTTCTACTGCTTCATTATTAGACACGTGAGTCATAACTATGGGAAAAGCATCAAGGCGTACTGTTTGCTGACTTGGAGAATATACCGTATTCTAGAGAATGTTACCCCAGCCTGCGAAGTGTTGCCACACAGCTGGTGTTACAACTAAGTCTTCAAAAGGCCATTCCATCATTCCCTCAGGCTAGTTGTTTAGATGACTGAAACTGGTTAATTTCGTGAACATGAGCCCATTGACAAGCTACATTTACTGTAAAATTAATTCTATTGGCAGAATCAGAACTATGTGGAATATCATGATGGTGAAAAAGACATTCTGAAATCCACAGATGGTGGTTTTGGCAGAAGCATTTCAGTAGGGAAGGCAAATCTATATCCAGGCTAGGTGTCTATGCCAGTGAGAATAACAGTCTCCCTCCCATGATGAGAGTGGTCCAATGTGATCAACCTGCCACTCATACTGGGGGCTTATTATTGTCTCTGCTGCCATGGCAAGTTTGTTCATGAGCCCACTGGGAAAAAATGTAGTATGCATATACCCATGTTCATAACAGCATTATTCATCATAGCTAAAAGGTAGAAACAACCCAGGTGTCCATAGAGAGATGCATGGATAAACATAATGTGGGATATATCTGCAGTGAAATATTATTCAGTCTTTAAAAAGGAAGGAAATTCTGACACATGCTACAACATCGATGAACCTTAAAGACATTCTGCTAAGGGAAATAAACCAGTCACAGAAGAGCAAACACTGTATTATTCTAGTTATATGATGTCACTAGAGTAGGTAAATTTATGAAGACAGAGAGTAGATTAGAAATTACCAGGAGCTGGGGGAAGGAAGGAATGGGAAGTTGTTTAATGAGTACGAAGTTTCAGCTGGAAAAGATTTAAAAGTTCTGCAGACAGATGGTGGTGATAATTGCAGTTAATTCCTCCTTCAGTTCACACCTGGCCTTAGCTAATTGACCCAGGTATTGACGCCGGACCTGAGCTTCGCCAGTCACTTTTTCTTTCCTGCACGTTTAACATGCGGAGGAAGGAGAACCAGAGACCAAGAGCCCTTGAGATTGGGTCTTATTGTGTTAACCACAGTGCTCCAAATAGTCGGTCCCCAAAATCTTGTCACTGAGGTTCCTGAAGCTGCCCTGGCTCCTGCAAAGGTAAGCCTGATTTTGCTGTCATTGCTGTTGTTGTTAGATACCACCAGTAATTCCAGTTCTCCTTCCTCTCAATTTCTGTTTTGTTTTGTTTTTGCTTATTAGCTAGAGTTGGATATTGTGCTTACAATGAAAATACTTGAAACTTACAACAAAGCACAGGAGATTCCTTGTTGCCAGAGTTTAGTGGGTATCTTCCTCCTCCTCACATTGCCCTTGGTATTCAATGTTAGGAGTACGCGTGAGTGGCAAGTACACTCAGCACCCAATTAATACGAATATTTTATTAATTTTTATTGGGGTAAAATACACATATATATTTTATTATTTTAACCATTTTAAGTGTACAGTTCACGGGTAATAAATATAATTATATTCCTTTTTTTCCAGGAATTTTTGACAAAGTGATACCACTTGTTCTCATAACAAAGACTAAACATTTATTGAGTATCTTCACACACAAAAAATACTCCCAAGTCACAATCAATGGTCACTCAAATAATAATTGATAAAACTCTTCTAGAACAAACTACTTTGAACAGTCTCTTCAATTTTACTGTAAGAAGATTCAACACTGCTAGCCCTTTTTTTGTCAAAGTGGCTCAATATAAGTTCAATGCTTCTTATTTGAGGAATAGAAACCCTATGTAAATTTAATTATCATCATTAGCTTACAGATCGCTGTAGTACTTACACACTTTACTCTGCTTTGAGGATTTTTTAAGAGAAAGTCACACAGTAAGGAAAAAACAACAATAAAATTTAAATAGTATGTTTGTTGCTCATTTGCCTTAAAGACAATGCTTACTAAATGGAATTTTTTAGAATGTCTTTTTACTGGATAGAGTCAACCTCCTCAGCAGCTTCATTTGAGGAAAAATTTAATTACAGCAGCACACGTTTTTCTGAAGCTCTCTAAGATAACATTTACTCTAACCTAGGCCTAATTCAAAATGCAAGTACAACACACACGTACACACACACACACATCTATTCTGTCTGCTGTGGTGAGCAAACGTGGTTAGAGTTGGAGCCAGAGAATTGTGAACAAATAATATTTCCTTGTGTCCATTGCCCTAGGTGATGGTTCTCAAAATACGGCTCTGAAACAGCAGCACCAGCACCACCTGGGAGTTTGTTCCAAATGCAGATTCTCAGGCCTAGCCGTAGGACTGTTGAATCAGAAACTCTGGCGGTGGGACCCAGCAATCTGTGTTCTAACAAGTTTAACAAATGCTCCAGGCGATTCTGATGCATGCTCAGGATTAGGAAGCATGACACTAGACTCTACTGTGAATGCTGATCAGTCATTTTTCTAAATGTTATCTTTTGGTTGCAAAAACTCTGACAAGGGAATATGCATGGATGAGGAGATAGGTCACTCTGAGTGGACAATAACATCAACAACAAAACTGAGTATGTACTCCTTCTTGTGGGGATGGGAGGGCAGGGAAAGAGGAGGGAGAGGCTGTCGTCAGAATCACCTTAATTCCAATGCTTCTTTTGATTCCATCACAATGACTCATGGGGAAAACTCAGACTTACCCGAACTGCCAGGGTGCTAAAGGGATTTCAAAATCATGTAGTTCATCTCTGCCTTCTTGGTTCAAGGTTAAGATGGCCTCATCACAGCCCCTGTGGGTGACTTTCTTCCCACTGATCCCATCCCCTTGAGTGTGCAAATATAAAGTAGAGCATACCCAGTGCATTTGTCCACTAGGGATGCATAACAAAATACTGCAGGTTAAGCGGCTCAGACAACAGGAATTTAATTTTTTTCATAGTTCTGGAGGCTAGAAACCCAAGACAAAGCATCTGGCGGGTTTGGTTTCTCCTGGACTTCTCTCCGCAGCTTGCAGGTGGCCGTCTTCTCCCTGTGTCTTCATATGGTCTCCCAGAGGCGTGGTCTCTGTCTCTGTGTCCAAATTTCCCCTTCATATAAGGACACTGGTCAGATTGGATTAGGACCCATCCTAATTACCCCACTTCAACCTAACCAACCCTTTAAAGGCCCTATCTCCAAATACGATCACATTCTAAAGTCCTGGGAGTTAGGACTTCAGCATGTGAATTTTGGGGAGATGCAGTTCAGCCCATAACACCCAGAGAGAAATAAGTTCTGCTGGGGCAGCCTTCCATGAAGCCTCCTGCTTAGCTACCTTCTCACTGAAGACACCAAAACCTTCCCTGTCCCTGTCACTCATTTATAACAGTACCTGAAGGAATTCTTTAACTCAGGGCTTTAGAAAGACAATAAAAAGATTGAAAATGGTTGATCAAATTTCATGGTACGAGAATGAAATAGACTTTCCAGCTTTCATAAGTATGGTTATACTTACATGCACACACATAAAAGTGTTATGCAGTACAATTCCAGTATAAATATAACTTAATAAAAATTGGAGAAATTCTAAACTGTCAATCTAAAATGAGTGACAGGGACCAACTCTCCAAAGCAAAGAATTCATTCAGGAATAGCAAGGGATTGCAATGAAAGGTATGTGTGCTATGGCAGACCATAGGCACATCAAAGAGGAATGAGGAAAGTGAAAACTTTTAAGACAAAAAGGAGTCTGCAGAACCTGTTTTGAAACAAACCATTGGTTACAGGAGCTTGTTGTGGGAGCTGACATTAGCTCATGGGTGGAGGCAGCTGTTGTGAGGCAAGTTTCTTTGTGCAACTGGCTTATTTGGAACGCTGCAGCTTTGAGGAATTCCTTGCGTAATTCCCATTATAGGCAGGCATGCAGGAGGTCCCTCCGTCACGGCCTCCTGGCTTCATGTGTTAGGACTTGACATTGGTGACTCCACTTCGATACTGATAATTTTCCCAAAACTATTTGTGACTAAGTAAATTGTTTCTCTCTGAATTCTTTTTTCATTATCCAGGCGTAGTGTCCAGTTCTCATCACTTTTTCTGTGCCTTTCTGCGCCGTGCAGGAGGGTCTCCACTAACAACGGCAAAAAGGACTTTGCCTTTGGTCTTACAATTGCTTCAAGTATGTAATGCAAATCCCCACACTCATTCACTGCTAAAAAGTTTTGCTCCTTCCAGGGAACTCTCCTTCTTCCAGTGCACAGAATGCAAAATGCCTGCTGTCAGTTGCTTATTTCCCAGGAAGTGGGCCTCTCTGTCTTGGTGTAAATCAACAGCTTTCTCTATCTTTGTTGTGCTGTAGGGGTGGGAGGGTGATATAGCCCACAGCTTTTGGTTGGTGAAGTGACTATCTTCATCTTGGTAACCCCTTGAAAACAGAGTCCAAGACAAGGATTTGCATGGAGATTGTTCATTGCCTTCTTCTACAACTGCCTTCCTGGCCAGCTGTTGAGGGTTGGTAGTGTCAATGCCCTAACCTGTTGGTTTGGATCAAATAGGCTCAACTAGCTAAAGGCTAGACTCCTTACCTGCTCAAAAAGCACACAGTGCAAAATTGAAGCCCACACTTCGCTTAAAGTTCAGGGCCTCTGAATTGGCCTGGAGATCTTCAAATGTTAACTCAATTTTAATCAACATATTTTCATTGGCACTAGGTCCTTGAGTTCTGCAAGTACTATAATGGTATGGGAGTTTTGAGGAGCACTTTTAACTGCTTTAACCTCACACACATATATTACAGCCGGGGTGAATGGTATGTGGGTGCAGCACAGAACACCTGAGAAGGTAAAGAGCACCTGTTTAGCAATTTCAATTCTCCTGCATGCTCTGTCCAATGGGAGCTAAGAATGTAAACCAATATGTTACTGAAAATAAAGTTTTAAATCATATGCACCAGAACTCCTGAAAACCATGGCAAATACTTCCTAAAGAGACTAATATTGAAAAAAACAGAGGTGAGTACATAGTGTATGGACAGAATGGCAAACCTAGGTTTGGAGATAATTCCAGGTATAGGGAAACAGAGAGATGAACCCACAGAAAGAGTTGAAAAAGCCTGCATTTTTCAAAGGGAAGTTCTTATTTTCCGTAACTATTTCTATAGCTGCTGCGTTTCTGCTGTTGTGATTATTTATAGACAGTCAAAAGAGTCTCTCTTTTTCATGTGTACGTTCCAATTAAAATCTGGCAGCAATTCATGAGACCTGTGAAGGCAATGCTGTAACTGTGTCAGCATCACAGATAACTTGTGCAACCTGGTGCCAGCTTCTCAAATTCAGTTTCTTGCTCAGTAAAAAATAAATATTTGGAGCCCGTTATCGATAAGGTAAGCAGTGAAAGGGCTTGGCCACGGGACAAAATATTTTTACAAAGTCTTCAAGGTGGTTTTCATTCTTGGTCTCTCTCCATATGTATCCGGTTCCATAAACAAAAGTTCTACCCCAATGTTGTGCTCCTGCTCTGAGCAAAAATATTATTTCTGTGGAATATAAATTTTCTCTCAGCTTCTCACAGTTCAATGATTCCTGGCAACATCAAAGAACTGAGACAAGAAAATGAGATGCTTTCTGAACATAAAGAAGTCAGGTCCTTCAGTTTCTTTCAAGAAATAATGGTGTCAGCAACACCTCTCAGCTGAGATTATCATCATCATAAATGGCCCTAACCTGCTGCAGAAGCACCGAGTGGTTATAGCATGGGCAGACATGACATTTTCAAGCCAGAGCACATCTAGCATTTGAAGATATTAAGATTTCTTGTTATTTTGTAATGATCACTGCATCTCACATACTTGGGGGAGAAGAGCAATGAAGTATAAGAAAAACCTGAAAATGAATAATTGTTGGGAAGAAATGATGGTTTAAATCATAAAGGGCACCTGTGAGGAATGCTGCCTCACAAATATTACCCCAGAACTGTGTGACTTGAGGAACGGCATAGGATATGGATTTTTCTTCTGTGTGTGAACAAAAGCGAGATAAATCCCAACAAATTGCACAATGCCTCTTTCATTCTTATCCACATATGTAACCTCTTTTCCTTCTCTTTGGAACTGACCACCGTGATCATGTCCTGGCCTCATGGAGCCAGATACAATCAGTAACTGCTTCCCAAGGCTCACCAGTGTCCACGTTCAGTGGCGGGATATGGACTTCCTTTTCCTCAGCAGAGAGGTATCGAGTCCACCCACAAGTTAGTATGTGAACTTATTATTATTCCAGCCAAGTAATTTAGTCCACGTGGGGATGTAAATTTATTCAAGCAGGTTTGAGTCAGTGTTGATCTGAAACGGGAGGTGTTGATACCAAGTACCAGAGTTCCCACCTAAAATAAATCCACACTTAACGTAGATCAGCGGTTCTCAATGAGAGGTGATTTTTGGTTCCCCTGGGAACACTTGGCAATGTCTTCAGACATTTTTGTTGTCACAACTGGTGAGTGAATGAGTGTGTGTGTGTGCAAGCATGTGTGCAGACCCTTGCTCTTGCTTCTGGTATCTAATTGATAGAGGCCCAGGGGTATTGTTAAATACCCTATAATACACAGGACAGCCCTCTCCCCTCCACCCAACAAAGAATTATTTGGCCCAAAATGTCAACTGGTGTTCAGGATGAGAAATGCTGTGATATATTAAAGATAGCCACAAATGTTTTTCAGCTTCTTTTATCAGGAATTGAATTTATTCCTGCCTGTGACTTGCCCTGACTACTAGAATGCAGTGGGTGTCATGTTCAAATGCCAGAACTGAAATCTCAAGGGGCCTTTTAGCTTCTGCTTTTGCTCCTTGGGGATGCTGCCCTGAGACCATCATACCAGAAAGAAGCCCAAGATGAAAGTCCAGGAGACTAAAAGACCCATTTGTCGCAGATGCATTCACAAGGTCAGCAGACTGACCCCCTAGCCAACTCATAGCATGATGAGAAATAATACATGACTGTCTTAAGCCGACAAAGTGTGGGCTGATATACTATAAAGCAACAGATAGCTGAAACAGTTCTAATGAAAGATAACTAGAGTGTGCATACAGCTTACTTTCCCCAGTGTTTCCTAAGCATTGGGTCATCAGATATTTCTCATAGGCCCAATGGAAGTGGCCCCCAAGAATGCAGCATCTAAAGTGATTGCCTCCTTTTCCTCCACTGACACAACCAATCACATTGTGCGGGGATTTCTGGGAAAATCTCTCTTCACTGGTGAAAATATTCTAACTACCACTGGGTCTTGCTTTCACTTCTTCCTTTTGTCTTGAGTCAGCAGTGACTGGGATGTGTTTAGGGGAAGAGAAGAGAATGGAAAAGCATTACAGTGCAGAATGGAAATCCCTGGTAAGTCATTTTGTGGTTGTATCCTTCTTGCATTCCACATTTGGTCCTTTGGAAAACCCCCAAAGAGATTGTGATTCCACTAGGAGAACAAGGGGATCACATTCCTTAGGCCATTTGAGCTGTCCATGAAGACAGTCCTTTGCAGTTGCTCACACCCCTGTGAGCTGTAAACTCAGCAAGATGCTAAGGACCCACTCGAATGTGGCCTTAAGGACATTGGGAGTGAAGAGAAGCACAGATATCTTCTGCACTCTTGTCAGGCAGAGGATTCTCAGCCCTGCAGGGGCTGACAAAGTTCTCTCCTCTCCTCTCTGCCTCCTGAGAAGCTCTAGTTCTCTACTCCAGCCCCTTCCTGAGAAGCTCTAGTTCTCTACTGCGGCCCCCAATTGTGCAGCATAAGAAATCAGGTGCAGAGCTCCCTCCACCCCAACCTCCTGTCCCACATGAGCAAAACTTGTTGAAAGCTGGCTGTGGGGAATCTGGGGCTGAGGTGCTTCATCATCAACACTGAGCGTCTTCCGGTGCGGGGCTGACTGCAGTATGGAATAAGGAGGCCTCTGCGTTGTGAGGCAATCGTTTTGCAGAACAGCTGAATGAACCACGATTGACTGTAGCATCAAGTGCCTCTGCTGCAGCCCTGCTCTGTGCTTCAGGGCTGGGTGGAGGAGGCAGGGCAGTCACCGTCTTTCCCACGGAAGTCTACAGAGCAGGGAAGGAGGTTCACTGATGTGAGCAGGGAACGTGAGGCACATGGAGAGTCGCCGGCAGTTGAACCAGATCTTTGAGGGAATGAAAGAGACCAGCATGGGCCCTGCCAATTACGCATGGCGCCTGCGGTCAGGTCGCTTTCAGTTCCCTTATGCGTGGGGGATTCTCAATCCTGGCTGCACGTTAGAATCGTCTGGGATTTTTTTTTGTTTTCTTGCTGATGTCTGGAACCCATCTCTAGAGAATCTAATAAAAATGATCTGAGCTGAGATCCTGGCTTCGGTGGCTCCTAATGTGCACATATTTGTTTGTTACTTTGTTTGGGGGTGGAAAACAACTATTCTTTCGTTCTGTGTTCTGGATTAAGGCTCTTGCCTTCTTCAGACCTTGGACAGCTCACAGAGGGTTACACCCTCGGCCTTAGCGCCAGAAAAAAACTCACACGCGTCCTACTGCGCCCTCTTGTGTCAGCCGTGATACCGTACAGTTCCTAAGGAAAACATTTTATTACACAAGTTACCAACAGAGAAGAAAAATATACAAAAACGAAAAAAATATACAAGTAACCTGTAATCCTCACTGTTAGACAACACATGGGTATCTTTGCAGAATTTTTGATAAATTTTGTTCTCTACAAAAATAGAAGGTTGCATACGCTGTCTTGTTAACATTTTACTTAATAACCGTGAATGTTTTCATGTAAATGAATTTAATTCTATATTATTTTAATTGCTTGCGCAACTGAATAGCATTTCACATGCAATGGTAGTAAAAATATTTAACATTTATTGGGCACTTACTACGTGCCAGGAACTGAGGTTAGTACTTGGCATAGATAATCTCATTGTATATGCACAGCATCCATATGAAGTAGGTATTATAATTATTCCCATTTCATAGATAAGGACATCGACGTTAATTTTCCGAAGTGGTATAACCAGAATGCAACGTAAGCATTTTACTCTATATTACCAGGTACATTCAATTTATCTCTTACTGTTGTCGTATTTGTTGTTTCCTTTGGAAATTGTCTTTTCTCTCACTCTCTTTCTCTTTCTCTCTCTCTCTCTCACACACACACACACACACAAACACACACACAGGCCATAGGACTGTTTCCTTATTCCTTATGCTAGACTCGTGGATGGATCCACAGATCAAAAGGTATGAATTTTAATGGTTTTATATCTCTTACCAAAATTTCTCCAAAAAATGACATATTATACTCTCAGCAGAAGGCTAATGGAATGTATGTTGTGTATTATTCTGTTTCAAAAAGTACCAGCTTTAATTTATAACATAGTACAGAAAATGTTAGTATATACTATATTGGAATACACTATTTTACATACATGTAAACAGATGCGTTTTAGGATCTAAGTAATTTTTAAGCGTGTAAAAGATTTCGGATACCAAAAACTTAGAGCACTGCTGCGCTAGGAAAAGAAACCGGAGTCCATTTCAACGGCCGCCACCTGCGCACTAACACCCTCTTCTCCTACTCCTCTCTTCTCGGTCCATAGACTCACCTTGGCTGTAGGAATCACTCTTTCCTGTCGGAAAGGCCTTTTTGTTATTCGCGTTTTTATGTCCATCCCTCACGTGTGTCAATAGGTGTGGCAACCATGAAGCCCTACATTTTCAGATACAATTTTGTTCCTCTATTACTACCTCTTAGCTTTCCAAGAATGCTGAGATAGGGTCAGCCTGTGTCTGAGGAGGAGCAACATGGTGCTATGGAAAGAGAACTGGGTGTGAAGAGCACTTCTATTAGTGACCAGTTTCGAAACTATGGGTAGGTTACTTAGTGGCTTTAATCTAAGTTTCCTTATCCATAAAAATGAGAACATTATCTACATTTTAAGGGTAGAGAAAATTAAATGAATTAGATATTTAGTACCAAGCTAGGCAGACAACAGGAATTGGACAATGTCTAGTATTTGCCTGTGTCTGTATTCATCCTTTTATTTTCAACTTCTTTTATGCCTTTGTGTTTTATATATGTCTCTTGTAAATATCTTATAGCTGGATTTTTAAAATATCCAACCTGACAATCTCAGTATAACTGGAGAGTTTTATTCATTAACTTGATTTTCTTTTTCATTTTACCACCTACATATGCATGCTTCTTCAATGTATTGTTTAGTCTTGATTTTTTGAATTTACAAAAATGCTATCACACTAAATTGACTCCTCAGTGAATTTGCTTCTTGCACTCTCCATTATGTTTTGAGATCATGCACGTTATTGTGTGAAGCTATAGTTTATTGAATTTCTTCAGTGTGTAGCTCATTCTGTGACTATATCAAAATGTATCTCTGTTGTGCTGAGTTAGACATCTGGATTACCTCTGGTAGCATATATATATACACACACACACACGTATATACACATGTGTATATATATACACACATACATATATATATATTCATTCATTCATGCTAGTATGATAAATACTCCCATGAGAATGTCTTCCAGTGCATATGTGCAGGATTTTCTAGAAGTGAAATTGCAGATCCCAGGGTAGACATATGTTCTATTGACCAGGCAACGCTACACTGTTTTTTTTTCTTTTTTACCTCTGTGACATACAATGATTTTGTGTAACAATTATAATTATTAATGATTACATACACTAAATCATAACAGAATTATAGGATTTTCCCATTATTTTGGAATACACACCAGTAACATATTTATACAAATACGGCTCAAAGAAAGCCAAACACCATTTCATATTTGACAATGCTTCTTGTGTGATCTTTATACTAAATAAGCCAAATTTCACCCTTTGCATTAGTGTACTATTAATGTCAACCCCAATTCTTAATAACACCTTATAGACAAATGTATCCAATCTTAATCAGTTTGACCATAAGGTAAGATTCTCATAAACCTTTTATAACCCGTTACAATTTTCACTAAAGAGCAGATCAGAGTTCTAAAAACAACCCTTAATTAATTAACTATTGTTTCATAATTTATAATTTATTATTATATATTTAATATTATTAATTTATATTATAATATATAATATAATATGTAATATATTATAATATATAATATAATATGTAATATATTATAATATATAATACATTATAATATATTACATATTATATCATATCATTATGATATATATATCATATTAGATGATATATAATATCATATAATTATAATATATTACATATTATAATATATTATATATAATTATTATATTACATATAATATATTACATATAATATGTAATATATTATAATAATATATTACAATACTATATATTATAATAATATATTACAATACTATATATAATATATTATAATATATTACAATATAATATATTACAATATACTATTATTTATTTTAATGTGTATTACTATTAATTAGTAATTAATTTTATTTTTCTTAGTTTTTATCTGCTTTTATTTTAATATTCAATTTACAGAAAAACTGAATAATATCCCTTTAACTTTAGCAAATATGTTCACACAGAGAATCTCTTTTACAATTAATTCTTTATAAACCTTCCACAACTTGTTGAAACATTTAGATACTTTCTATCTCACTTAAAACAATCCTTTAACTCTCTAAACATAAGCAAGAAATCCACATTCCCTTGCCTTCTTACAGTCTTTTACTAAAAGTACATTCTGCTTTCCTTACATGCCTTGCCTGTAGAACTGTTTCTTTAGTAGTCTCAGATACATATTACAATGTTAACTCTTAGCAAAGTTTACTTTTGGTGAAAAACCTGGTTAGTAAGCAATTGTGTGGAGCCTAGGACATCAGACAAAAGTGCAGATAAGGTCTGACTGTTTCCAACACAGCTAGTGGGCATGGCTAACTCCACATGTCCCCAGGCCATATCTGGAATCTAATAATCCAAAGTAGGTAAACTGAACAATTTTTAAAACTTAAAGCAGCACTTTATGAACTTAAAGCATGTAGGAAAACTAATATCTGATCTGCCTAATTTAGATCAAATGTCTAAATTTTGAAGACATTTTAATTTTACCAATAATCTTTAAAACTGTCTTTATTTCCCAAAGCTTACTAAAGTCAGATGAACCAAAAGGCACTGTAGTTTTTCTTTTTCTGACAAAATATTTGATTTAAACTCTTATTACTTTTAAACCAATTAATCAAAACTCTTTCACATATAAACAGCACACACACAACACATGCAAATAGACAGAAGAAGAGCCAGTAGTTGTATGATTTTTCATTCACCAGTTTCTTTCTCTTTTTTAATTTAATTTTTTAAATGTGCACAACGTGCAGATTTGTTACATAGGTATACATGTCTCATGTTGGTTTGCTGCACCCGTCAACTCATCATTTATGTTAGGTATTTCTCCTAATACTATCCCTCCCCCAGCTCCCCACCCACCAACAGGCCTCAGTGTGTGATGTTCTCCGCCCTGTGTCCAAGTGATCTCATTGTTCAATTCCCACCTATGAGTGAAAACATGCGGTGTTTGGTTTTCTGTCCTTGTGATAGTTTGCTGAGAATGATTGTTTCCAGCCTTATCCATGTGCCTGCAAAGGACATGAACTCATCTTTTTTATGGCTGCATAGTATTCCACAATATATATGTGCCACATTTTCTTAATCCAGCCTATCATTGATGGACATTTGGTTCCAAGTCTTTGCTATTGTGAATATTGCCACAATAAACATATGTGTGCATGTGTCTTTATAGTAGCATGATTTATAATCCTTTGAGTATATACCCAGTAATGGGATAGCTGGGTCAAATGGTATTTCTAGTTCTAGATCCTTGAGGAATCGCCACACTTACTTCCACAATGGTTGAACTAATTTACACTCACACCAATGGTGTAAAAGTGTTCCTATTTCTCCGCATCCTCTCCAGCATCTGTTGTTTCCTGACTTTTTAATGATCACCGTTCTAACTGGTGTGAGATGGTATCTCATTGTGGTTTTGATTTGTATTTCTCTGATGACAAGTGATGCTGAGCATTTTTTCACGTGTCTGTTGGCTGCATAAATATCTTCTTTTGAGAAGTGTCTGTTCATATTCTTTGCCCACTTTTTGATGGGGTTGTTTGCTTTTTTCTCATAAATTTGTTTAAGTTATTTGTAGATTATGGATGTTAGCCCTTTGTCAGGTGGGTAGATTGCAA
Source organism: Papio anubis (assembly GCF_008728515.1). Classification (NCBI taxonomy): domain Eukaryota; kingdom Metazoa; phylum Chordata; class Mammalia; order Primates; family Cercopithecidae; genus Papio; species Papio anubis. Next base: position 7,422,591 of record NC_044994.1, read on the forward strand.
AAATTTTCTCCCATTCTGTAGGTTGCCTGTTCACTCTGACAGTAGTTTCTTTTGCTGTGCAGAAGCTCTTTAGTTTAATTAGACCCCATTTGTCTATTTTGACTTTTGTTGCCATTGCTTTTGGTGTTTTAATCATGAAGTATTTGTCCATGCCTATGTCCTGAATGGTATTGCCTAGGTTTTCTTCTAGGGTTTTTATGGTTTTAGGTCTGATATTTAGGTCTTTAATCCACCCTGAATTAATTTTTGTATAAGGTGTAAGGAGGGGATCCATTTTCAGCTTTCTACATATGGCTAGCCAGTTTTCCCAGCGCCATTTATTAAACAGGGAATCCTTTCCCCATTTCGTGTTTTTGTCAGGCTTGTCAAAGATCAGATGGTTGTAGATGTGTGGTATTATTTCTGAGGCCTCTGTTCTGTTCTATTGGTCTATATATCTGTTTTGGTACCAGTACCATGCTGTTTTGATTACTGTAGCCTTGTTGCATGGTTTGAAGTCAGGTAACATGATGCCTCCAGCTTTGTTCTTTTGGCTTAGGATTGTCTTGGTAATGCAGGCTCTTTTTTGGTTCCATATGAACTTTAAAGTTGTTTTTTCCAATTCTGTGAGGAAAGTCAGTGGCAGCTTGATGGGGACAGTATTGAATCTAAAAATTACCTTGGGCAGAATGGCAATTTTCACAATATTGATTCTTCCTATCCATGAACATGGAATGTTCTTCCATTTGTTTGTGTCCTCCTTAATTTCGTTAAGCAGTGGTTTGTAGTTCTCCTTGAAGAGGTCCTTCACATCCCTTGTAAGTTGGATTTCTAGGTATTTTATCTCTTTGAAGCAATTGTGAATGGGAGTTCACTCATGATTTGGCTCTCTGTTTGTCTGTTATTGGTGTGCAGGAATGCTTGTGATTTTTGCACATTGATTTTCTATCCTGAGACATTGTTGAAGTTGCTTATCAGCTTAAGGAGATTTTGGGCTGAGACGATGCAGTTTTCTAAATATACAATCTTGTCACCTGCTAACAGGGACAATTTGACTTCCTCTTTTCCTAATTGAATACTCTTTATTTATTTCTCTTGCCTGATAGCCCTGGCCAGAACTTCCAACACTATGTTGAAGAAGAGTGGTGATAGAGGGCATCCTTGTCTTGTGCCGGTTTTCAAAGGGAATGCTTCCAGTTTTTGCCCATTCAGTATGATATTGGCTGTGGGTTTGCCATAAATAGCTCTTATTATTTTGAGATATGTTCCACCAATACGTAGTTTATTGAGAGTTTTTAGCATGAAGGGCTGTTGAATTTTGTCAAAGACCTTTTCTCCATCTATTGAGATAATCATGTGTTTTTTTCGTTGGTTCTGTTTATGTGATGGATTACAGTTTATTGATTTCCGTATGTTGAACCAGCCTTGCATCCCAGGGATGAAGCCAGCTTGACTGTGGTGGATAAGCTTTTTGATGTGCTGTTGGATTCGGTTTGCCAGTTTCTTAATTGAATTACTAGCTTCAGGGAAGAACCCCTGGAGGAAGACCAGGAAAGCATGCATTTTCCATGGCGTAATAAGCAGGCATGGCCAAAGCCATCAACTCGTGTTGCACACAGATGATTTTCCCTTGGGTCAGAGGTCTCTTCAGTATAATCCCTTCATGGTTTGCCAGAAGAATATTACTGGAAAGAGTTCCTGATCCAGACCCCAAGAGAGGGTTCTTGGATCTCACACAAGAAAGAATTTGACGCTGAGCATGGTGGCTCACACCTGTAATCCCAGCACTTTGGAAGGCCAAGGCAGGCGGATCACAAGGTCAGGAGTTCGAGAACAGCCTGGCCAAGAGAACAGCCTGGCCAATATGGTAAAAGCCCATCTCTACTAAGCCGTGGTGGTGGGTGCCTATAATCCCTGCTACTCGGGAGGCTGAGGCAAGAGAATTCCTTGAACTCAGGATGCGGAGGTTGCAGTGAGCCAAGATCGCACCATTGTACTCCAACGTGGGTGACAGACCATGACTCCTACTCAAAAAAGGAAAAAGAAAGAAAGAATTCGAGGCAAATTAGTACAGTAAAGTGAAAGCAAGTTTATTAAGAAAGTAAAGAAATAAAGAACGGCTACTCCAAGAGGAAGAGCAGCCTGCATTGTTTTCTAAAATGATTATACAAACGTACACTCCTACTATAAACTGATGGAAGTTCCTTTTGCTCCATATTCTCACCAATACTTGTTATTTGGGTTTTAATTATCTTTGCCAGTCTGAAGGATGAGAAATAAAATAATATTGTGATAAGAATTCTAATTTCTCAGGTTAATAATAAAGTTGAGTGTCTTGTTATTTGCCTGTAATCTTTTGTATATCTTTTTCTGTGAAATGCATTTTCATGTTCTTGGTCCATCCTTTTAGGTAGGAGTCAAGCATTCTGGATAAAATTTTCTCATCTATTATGTGTGTGGCAAATTTCTTTTTAGCGTCTGTGATTGGTATTTTCACTCCCTTTTTGATATCTTTTTATGACTATGAGTTCCTAGTATCAAAATAGTCAAGCTTTTTCTTTACAGTTTTTATCTTGTATAAGGAATTCTTCCCTATTTCAAGACATAAAAAGTAATGAAAATATTTTTCCATATTATCTTCTCAAAATTACATAGTTTTGATTTGTACATGTTACTCTTAATCTATGTGGAAATTGTTTTGTGTTTGGTGAAAGTAGGAATCCAATTTTTTCTTTTGTCAATGTAGATAACCAGTTTACTTAACACTATTTTTTAAAAATTTTAAATTTTGTGAGTAGTAATAATACCTAGGAGGTATTAATATTTATGAGGTACATGAGCTATTTTGATGAGGGCATACAGTGCATAATAATCACCTTATTGAAAATGAAGGGCATCCATTTCCTCAGGCACTTATCCTTTGTGTTACAAACAATCCAGTTGTACTCTTTTAGTTATTTTAAAAAGTACAATTAAATTATTTTGACTATAGTCACCCTGTTGTGCTATCAAACACTAGGTCTTAATGTTTTTCTCTAACTATTTTTTGTACCATTAACCATCCTCACCTCACCCTGGTCTCCTACTACCCTTCCCAACCTCTGGTAACCATCCTTCTATTTTCCATCTCCATGAGTTCAATTATTTTAATTTTAATTTTTAGATCCCACAAATAAGTGAGAACATTCAATGTTTATCTTTCTGTTCCTGGCTTATTTCACTTAATAATAATGACCTCCAGTTTCATTCATGTTGTTGCAAAGGACAGGGCCTCATTCTTTTTTATGGCCGAATAGTACTCCATTGTGTATATGTACCACATTTTCTTTACCCATTCATCTGATGAGGCACACTTAGGTTGCTTCCAAATCTTGGCTGCTGTGAACAGAGTTGTAACAAACATGAGAGAGCAGATACCTCTTTGATACATTGATTTCCTTTCTTTTGGGTATATATCCAGCAGAAGGATTGCTGGATCACATTGTAGCTCTATGTTTAGTTTTTTGAAGAACCTCCAAACTGTTCTCCATAGTGTTGATACTAATTTACATTTTCACCAACAGCGTACAAGAGGGTTCCCTTTTCTCCACATCTTGCCAGCATTTGTTATTGCCTGTCTTTTGGATATTTTAACCAGGGTGAGATGATATCTCATTGTTGTTTTGATTTTACATTTCTCTGATGATCCATTAGAGCACTTTTTGAGCACTTTTTCATATGCGTGTTTGCCATTTGTTTGTATTATTTTGAGAAATGTCTATTCAAAGCTTTTGCCCATTTTAAAATTGGATTATTAGATTCTTTGCCTATAGAGTTGCTTGAGCCCCTTACATATTCTGGTTATTAATCCCTTGTCAAATGAGTAGTTTGCAAATATTTTACCTCATTCTGTGGGTTGTCTCTTCACTTTGCTGATTGTTTCCTTTGCTGTGCAGAAGTTTTTAAACTTGATGTGATCTCGATTCATGTATTGAATAGCTCCAGAATGGAAATTATAACAAACAGTCTCTCAGACCACAGTGCAATCAAATTAGAACTCAGGAATAAGAAACTCACTCAAAACTGCACAACGACATGGAAACTGAACAACCTGCTCCTGAATGACTACTGGGTAAATAATGAAATGAAGGCAGAAATACAGATGTTCTTTGAAACCAATGAGAACAAAGACACAACATACCAGAATCTCTGGGACACATTTAAAGCAGTGTGTAGAGGGAAATATATAGCACTAAATGCCCACAAGAGGAAGCAGGAAAGATCTAAGATCAACACCCTAACATCAAAATTAAAAGAATTAGAGAAGCAACAGCAAACAAATTCAAAAGCTAGCAGAAGTCAAGAGGTAACTAAGAGTAGAGCAGAACTGAAGGAGATAGAGACACGAAAAACCATTCAAAAAATCAATGAATCCGGGAGCTGTTGTTTTGAAAAGATCAATAAAATAGATAGACCACTAGTCAGACTAATGAAGAAGAAAAGAGAGAAGAATCAAATAGACTCAATAAAAATGATTAAGGGGGATATCACCACTGATCCCACAGAAATACACACTACCATCAGAGAATACTATAAACACCTCTATGCAAATAAACTAGAAAATCTAGAGGAAATGGATAAATTCCTGGATGCATACACCCTCCCAAGACTAAACCAGGAAGAAGTCGAATCCCTGAACACACCAATAACAAGTTCTGAAATTGACACAATAATTAATAGCCTACCAACCGAAAAAACTCCAGGACCAGACAGATTCACAGCTGAATTCTACAGAGGTACAAAGAGGAGCTGGTACCATTCCTTCTGAAACTATTTCAATATGCCATTATTAAGAATGATGCTTGCTATAGGGTTTCTCCTTTTTAAAAAATGTCCTCTGTCAGATTATGGAACATTTGCAGAACTTCTCATCATGAAAAGGGAGTTTTCACTGACTGCTTTGTCTCCATCTATTGGAACAGTGACATGACTTTCTTCCTTTAAACTGTTAATTCAATTATTTCAGTGAATTGTTTTCGTAATGTTAAACCAATCCTTTGATTCCTGAGACAAATACTCCTAGGTGATAATATAGTATCTTTTTTTTTTTTTTTTTTTTTAAGGACACTGCTTGATTGAGTTTGCTGATATTTTATTTAGATTTTTTTTTTTTTTTTTTTGGTTTTATGTTTTTCCCCACTTTCTTGTTCGGTTTTGGTATTAAGACTACACTGGCTGTGATTCTCTGGAATAGTTTGTGTAAGCCTGAAATTAATTGTTCCTTGAATTTTCCTGTAAAGTCCAATGGGCCTGAAGATTTTTTTTTTTTTTTTTTTTTTTTTTTTTGTGGTTCTGTTGATGGATCCAATTTTGTTAATACTTATAAAATAGGCAGATTTTCTATTCCTTCTAAAATCAGTGTAGAAAGTTGTATTTTCAAAATTATGCCATTATGTCTAAATTTTCAAATTTATGGGCTTAAAATTGGCTATAGTACATTCTTACCTATTACATTTCTGATGTATCAATAGTTAAGTACTTTTTTATCCTAATATTTCTTATTTTTTCTTTCTTCTTAACCTTTTCAAAGTCTTGTCTGTTTTTTTTTTTTCTTTTCCAAACAACCAACTTTTGTCCTTTATTCTCTCATTTGTGTTTATTTTCTCTTGCATTAATTGTGACTTTTTTCTATGTGATTACCTTCCTTCATTTAACTTCCTTTGGACTTAATTTGCTGGGTTTTTTTCTAGTTTCTTATGTAGGATGATTAATGCCTGATGACCTTTTTGATCCTTTTTCTTTTAAATGAAAGTATTAACAATTATTAAATTTCCCTACAAGTACAATAGCCTTTCACAAGTTTGACATAGTATTTTGCTTCTCCTTTGATCCATGAGTTATTTGGTAGTTTTGAAATTTCCAAATATGTGGAATTTATTTCTAGTTTTGTTTTAGCTCATTATTAGCTTAATTGCATTTTGCCCAGAGAATGTTTCTGTGGTGTTTGTTTCTGTCAAGGCTAGTTTTATGTCCTCACAGGTGATCAAGTCTTGAAAATGTCCCCACCTACTTGGAAGAATGTGCATTCATTAGCTGTTGTGTGCAATGCTGCATGTATCTAAACTTGCAAATTGTGCTGTTAGGCCGGGTGCAGTGGCTCACGCCTGTAATCCCAGCACTTTGGGAGGCCGAGGCGGGAGGATCACGAGGTCAGAAGATCGAGACCACCCTGGCTAACACGGTGAAACCCCGTCTCTACTAAAAATACAAAAAATTAGCCAGGTGTGCTGGCGGGCGCCAGTAGTCCCAGCTACTCAGGAGGCTGTGGCAGGAGAATGGCGTGAACCCAGGAGGCGGAGCTTGCAGTGAGCCGAGATTGCGCCTCTGCACTCCAGTCTGGGTGACAGAGCGAGACTCCGTCCCCCCTCCCAAAAAAAAACCAAAAAACAAAAAACAAAAAAAAAAAACAAAAACAAAGCAAATTGTGCTGTTAAATCTTCTGTATCATTATTCATGTTTTCTCTGCTTGAACCATTAATTTCTGAGAGAGGTGTGCTCAAATATTCAACTATGTATTTGTTTTCTCTTCTTGCAGTTCTATTTTCTGAAAATTAAATTACGCTTTTAGATGAAATTTTAGAACTCCATATCTTCCTAATGAATTGAAACTTCTATCATTCTGAACTGAAACTCCACCACTTGTAATGCTTTTTTCCTTTTTAAAAAACTTTTTCATCACATATTAACTAGTTGTGCCTAGTCTTCTCTGGGATACTTGATTAATATTTTCTTTTTGGTTAATAATTTCCATTCTGCATTAGTCTTTGGGTTCTTATGATTTGGGTATAAGTAGCATATAGCTGGATTTAAAAATATTCATTTAGGTGCATTTTTAAGAATTTCTTTCAGCAAAGCTTCTGGCTAGAAACCCAGAAAATCACCAGTTTCTATTTATCTTATTTTGAATTCATTCTTAGAAAATGCTGTCTGAGTATAGACTTCCAGATTGTCAGTTCTCACTACCCCAAAGCTACTATTCCACTGTCTTTTGGCTTCCATTGCTGTCCTTGAGAAGTCAGACATTAATCTCAATGCCAGTTCTTCCTTGGTCTTAGTCCATCTTTTCTCTCTGGCCTCTAGAATCTTCTCTATTTGGCATTCTGAAGTTTCATTATACGTCTTTATTTTTTTAAAAAACCCATTATCTATTCTGCTGTTCACTGGGTTTCTTGGATCTGATATTTTCTCCCCAGCTTTTGTCTCTGTTTGATTTTATCACTCTCTGAAACCTCAGTTAACTGTGTTAAATTTCACTCAGCTCTCCTTGTGTCAACCTTTATTTTGTCTTTTTCATCTCTATCTCTGTACTACATTCTGGATAGATTGATCTGTCTCAGTCATTCACTGATTTTCTCAGTAGTGTAATTTGTTTAATGTGTCCAAGTTGTCAATTTTTAATTATTATAACTTTCGGCTCTAGAGGTTTGTTTAGTTCTCTTTCACATCTGCATGGGTCTTCTTAATAGACTGTTTTCTGTTCATTTTTCAATCTTCTCTTTTATTTCCTTCAATATATTGAAGTTCTCGTGTAATCTGGATAATCGCTTTCCGTTGTCTGTTGATTCTGTCCTCCTCATTTGCACATGTTCCTTTTGACTGAAAGCTGCTCACGTTCTTAGAACTGGGTTGCCAGGAATTCTCTGAGGTGTGAGTTGAGGTTCAGTTCTTCTAGAGAACATTTGTTTGCTTCTGTCTGCTGCTTTAGGATTCTGCTAACACCATTCTGTTCTAAATTATCAGTTTGAAGTCTTTTTTGAACACTTTGCTAATATAACCTTAGACCAAAAGCCTATACGAGGACAAATTTATGAACATGAATCCTCAGGGAAGATTTCCTCCCTTTACCCAGCACCAAGGGTAAGACAGCTTGTTTCACTGTGGGCTTCTCACTAACCTTGATGCAAAGGATGTTGCTCTGTGAGATCACAAATTTATGCAGACTGCTTCTATTAAATTTCTCCACCTTGAGTAGGCCCTGGGATCTTATGCTTAACTCCTGTGCGGTGGCCAAAGGGTGGGGGTGATGTGCTGCCTAAGTTCTCCAGGTCCAGCAGAAACCCTGAGGGTGAAATCTGGCTTTGGTGTCTCCATGTCTTTCTGGATTCCTGCTCTCACTTCACTTTAGGGATCTATGCATTTATTAATCTTATACCATCTCATATTCCATATTTTGTGCATTTAAATAATTTATTTTTGTCTTATCCAAACTTCTACTAATTTGCATTGAAAAGGTCATCTCAGGTATCAAATCATTTATAAATACAAAAATTAGCTGGGCGTGGCGGTGGGCACCTGCAGTCCCAGCTACTTGGGAGGCTGAGGCAAGAGAATCGTTTTAACTTGGGAGGCGGAGGTTGCAGTGAGTTGAGATCGTGCCACTGCACTCCAGCGTGGGAAACAGAGCAAGACTTTGTCTCAAAAATAAAAATAAATAAATATCATTTATACAACCAGAAATAGAAATCCTAGACTTGTCTCAAGCTTCTTGCTTTGTGCCTTCTATCTGTCCTCCATTTTCCATGATTTTTGTTGTTTTTTAAAATTGTTTTGTTTTTATTTTTCCCTTTCTCCTTGTACTGATTTGTGATTCACTGTTTCTGTGTTTTTAGTATTTACCCTCAAAATGTTACCTGCATCTCTACTTTAACCTTGCTTCTGAACAATAACAGGCTTAGAAGATTAAATCCAATTACACATCTTTCAACTTATGTGGTATTTAAAAAAAATCAGTATCTTAGCTCATTATTTAATTTCACAATTTAAATATTTTAATTTTCTATACAAATTTTTTTCAGGCCAGGCGCAGTGGCTCACATCTGTAATCCCAGCACTTTGGGAGGCCGAGGTGGGAGGACCGCTTGAGATAAGGAGTTTGAGACAAGCCTGTCCAACATGGTGAAATTCTGTCTCTACTTAAAATACAGAAATGTGCCAGGTATGGTGGCTGGTGCCTGTAATCCGAGCTACTTGGGAGACTAAGGTAAGAGAATCACTTGAATTCAGGAAGCACAGCAGGTATATAGTTATGAGTTGCCAGTTGTTTTTTTCTTAGCACTTTGAAGGTGTTATTTTCCAGTCTTTTAGCTTCTGTTATTTCTGCTGTAACTCCTATAATTTTGTTTTTCTCCTCTATCCATGCCCCTATGTTCTGCACTTTTTCTTCTCAAATACTGATGACATTTATGTTTCAGCCTTCTCATTGTGTCCTCCACATAATCTTTTGTCTTCAAATCCTTATCTCCAGGCTGCATTCTGGGTAACTTGGATTTATCTTGATGTTTATTATTTTTTCCCTTCTTTCAGGAGGTGCAGGGCTTCCTTTTAAATTGAACTAAAGTATGATATTAATTCTCTCTTCATCTGTGCATAACACGCTGTCTAGAACATTTCAAGAATTACACTTTGTATTTCATCTGCATTTTTGATAGTCCTTAGTTCCTGCTTATTTTTAAAAATTCTATATTTGATTGTGATAGTTCTTTCCTATTTCAAATCTGATCATGCCAGTCATCTGAAGTCTTTGTTCAGGAGGTAAAATATACTGATGAATTGCTTTTGCAAACTCTCACTCTGCTGGTTTGTTTCCTTGGGTGTGCGATGATTGTGTGTTTGACTATGTTTGACCACACAATCCATGAGAGTTCTGAGTTCCTGGGCTGCTTTCCTCCACAGATAATGTGCCTACAAGGAACTCCTAACATTTCAACTTTATCCACTTTCGGAGGTGGGTCCCAGGTCCAAACCTACTCCTGGTGTGGGCATCTGACCCCAGGAAAAACCCAGCTTCTTGCTATGCTCAAGTGCAATCGCAACCCACTGTTATGTTCTCTTGTTTGCAGTCATTTTTGTTTGCTTGTTTTGGCCTTGAAAACTCTCTGCATTTACTTATGAGGTCAGCGGTGCTTGAAAAATCGCGCTTTTTATAATCTATTCAGAATCTATCAGTACTTTAGCTAATCAACTCTTCATAATGTCTAGTCTGCCAGATCGTTAGATGTCAGAAGTCTAATAAATGACAGTTATTATTGATTCAGAAAATATAGCTTTTATACCACGGGGCCACGTGGGATCCAGTCTTGGAGTGTTGAGAAATTAATAAACAGTTATTCAAAGAGGTTGACAAATATAATTGATTGCTGCCGAGTTACACAGTTTTTTGAATCAGCATTTTAGAAATTGGAATTAGGTCTTCATAATGTAAATTTGTTTTGACACAGCTGCCATTTCAGATTCAAATGACAGAATTTGGTCTCGAGGAAGCAGCATACACTGTTCAGTTGTTCAACAAGGCAGTACTGATGCCGCTGATAACACGGTTTCCTGCGGCAACTCTTTCTGCCAGTTCACATCAAAATATGCATCGAGCATGATGGAAAAAGTGACCTTTTCGCTCCCCAAGTTCATTTTCTTATTGTCTCCTTCTCTCTTCTTGCTGGCTGGCAAAACTACATCTAGATCTTAAGTTTAAACCCCAAAGGGGAGCAAACCATTAAGAATCAAAGGGGTGCTTATCTGAGAATCTTAATCCCGCCAACATCAGAAATTTCCAAGACAGAAAAGAAAAGAACATGCCTTTTCAGTGGGAATGAAGATGGTTTTGTAGTGTCTCCTGTGTGCTAGAATAACTAATCCAGTTGATGTCTTCATAATAAGATGCACCCTTCTATTTTCACTCATCTCAGATATGAATTATTAAAGACTGTCTTATTGTTCCTCTGTAAGTCCTGCATATAATGTAGAACTCATCTTAAAAAAAAAGGTAAAACTGGAAGTAACAAAAAGAAAATAATGCATCTGGAGCTTATGACTCCTGCCCATCGTTAAATCACTTCTTGTACTTTTGTACCAAAACATTTTCCCCATTTTTATTTCCATCTTGTGCAGAAGGTAATCACCCTTCAGAGACACCTGCAGGGAGAGGCTACGAAGATGTCTGATAATTTTTAATGTGTTTGTCTGTACATTTTCTTTCCAACATTCTACTAAGTCAAGCACATCTGCTGTGAAGCATCAGTGGGGGATTACTTCATTAAATATTAAATACTGTTTTCTGCCTTTACAAATGTTTGTCCTACACAAAATCCTCAAATGGTAGAGGCATACAGGAGGGTCACAAAAATCTTTATGAACCTCAAACTGCCCCTTGCAATAGGCCACCCACTGAGATGCTGTTAGTTTCTTACAAGCAGTTAACCACCTGCTGCTTTTCCCAGTTGAACAACTGTTATGATAATATCTCTGCATAATCATTTTAATGATAACGTGAGAAAATATATTTGTTGACTAGAAACAATCTTTAGGATGTGTAAAACTCATTTGTACCACAGCCTATCATTCAAAATGAAGAAAAAAAAGTAGACATAAGCCTTATATTGCTTTTCCCAAAATCTATTTCTTTGCCTTTACATATATAATCAGAAATATAGATTTCAATCTATTTTATATTCACTTTGAAATCTTCCCATTCTATAATTTTAAGCCCTATGAAAATCTGAGACTATTAGTTTTCCTTGTAGTGCCATCTGCTGGTCTAGTTATTCTGACTGGGTTCTAGTTTGTTCACTAGAGAGAACAGGGTTTTCATACAATGAAAAATCTTCACGCAGAAATCTTGCTAAAAGATTTTTATTTCACATGAACCTAATTTCGTTACATTTGAATTTGGAGATCTTTTTTACTTAACTCCCAAAGTTATAATTATCATGACTTAAAGTCATTTTTATGTATATCCATATCTATATTATTTTATACTATATGTTATTGTATTGAGGCTGACAAGTTGACTTTTCTATTTCCCTTGAAGTTACAAAAGTTTGGAAAGTTAACATTAATGTTTAATTACTTAGGTTCAAAGAAGGAAATTTTAAGGTTACAGAAAAAATTGATAGCTTAAACATTTTATATGATTTCAGTCAACTCTTTCCAACCTCAGAAAAAAAACATTTATACTTACTTTATACACTATTAAAAAGGTGGGTTTTGTACTGGCGAGTCTTGGATACTTTCTGCATTATCATATCTAGTTACGGGCAATTTTGTTCTGATTTTCTGTAGTCTATGACAGACACCTTCCAAAATCCCAGATGTTCATTTATTGTATTGTTTCAAATAGATGTCTACCCACAATTTGCAATCCATATGGCTTTCCAATAAAGGGTATTTCTCCAGCTCTGTGCTTGCATCCAACTCTCGAGGGTGCCCAGTGGTTTGGTTGCTGTGCCTCTGGCATGCTCACCATCTCAGTGGTTAGCCGAACACTGGAAAACATCCTCTCTTTCCTCCGCTCGCTGATGAGATATAATTTATGTTGATTCAACTCTTCACAAATTGCCATCTGTCAGCTTTGTTTTTTCTAATCCCTCATCTCCTTCCTCCATTATAATTGGTCGAACTGGCAGAAGCTCAGGTATTGGCTTGGAGCAAAGGCTCTCTGTCAACAGAGAAGATCTCATTTCAAACCCACACTTCACTCATAAATTGCCTTCTTTTCAATCTTAGCTGTGGCAATATTTTCATTTGGTTTTTGATTATCCTCTGATTCACAGGAAATAAAACAGCAGCACCCACTGACATCTCTGGCTTCTGAGACTGGATTGAGAAGCAATTTGGCATCCATATCTTCCAAATAATCTGTCTTCCTTGGTATTCTCTGGTTCCAGGAGCTAGACATACGGAATATTCACAGTGAGAATACCCAGATTCCTGCTTCTTTGTGTGCTTGGGACACAGATCAATTTTACTGAAGATTTTTGTCCGAAAGGGACTAACTTCTTGTTCTTTATATAGATCTTTAAAAAATCTTTTTATAGCCCTGAAATATAGGAAAAGTCATTTAATGCTAATTAGAAAGTAGACAAGCACCATTTAATTAATAAGAATATTAAAACATGATGAAAATCTTCATGTCAACAGACTAAAATTAAGCATAAGTAAATCTTAATGTTTTCAAAAGTGCTTTCCTTAAGCCGAAATTTCTCAACCTTGACACTGTTGACATTTTGGGCCAGACAGTTATTTGTGGTGTGGGTCATCCTAGGCACCACGGGATGTTTAGCAACAACCCTGGCTTCTATCTACTGGATCCTGGTAGTACCCCTGTCCCCCAAGTTGTGGCAACCAAGAATATCTCCAGACATTGCCATATATCCCTTGGTAGATAAAGTTACCCCTCCAACTGAGAAACAAAATCACTATATATGAACATTAATGAAAGAAAAATACTAAAATATGGGCGATTATCCAGAAGTTCAGGTAGTTTTATTTAGCTTTCAAATGACCACACTGTAAGAACAATGTCAAAGGAATTAAAACGTGACACAAAACTATAGAATTTCAAAGTAGAGAGGAATAGAAAATATTTCCTCCAGAAATGAAGAGCCAGGATGTAGCTGATGACCACAGACTCTGGACATCCTCCCAGCACAACCTGAGGCCTGAACACAGGACTCATTAGTCAAATATTCTAACAGAGATGTTTCCAATGACATTATTTTTTATTTTATAAGAAATCAAAAACCTGTGAAAACTTGTGATGGATTGCTGTTAGTGGCAAACTGCTTTTAAAACCACTGATCTGATGTATACAGTCTGAATGATAAAAGAAGGAAAAGTCTCTAATGGGTTGCGTTAATGTCATGGTTCTTGGCCACAAGCCTTCTGAACACAACCTCATTGAGGACCTGTCTATACTTGAGTTTTATGCATTTCCTGGAAGCAGAGTCCCTGTGCTCAAAGTATGCATCAGATTACCTGGCAGCTTGTTACAGTGTTCAGCCTGACCCCCATTAAGCATGCGAGTCATAAATTTGTAGTTCTGAGGAAGCTTTTCCAATGGGTATGTTAATACACACCATGGCATTCTATTATAGCCACTTTCCTTACTTCATGCAGTTGGATGTACCACAAGCTAAATCACGCCCTTGAAATATGAAAACTCATGCAATACAAATTTTATATAACATGGTTAGTTCTGAAATAGAAGTGTTAAGTCCAACCCAAATCCTTACGTTATAAAGGAATTACATTTTAAACAATCATTCATACTGTATCATATCTAGTACTTACACTAGTGCCTGACTTTGTAGCTTAGGGCTAATGGAATCAATCATGCCTGTTATGATTGGTGGAGACAATATATTAGAGCAGTTAAAACCATGGGTGACCAGACTTTGCTTACCTGTTTCTGCATCTATAAAATGGAGGATAATAATAGTTCCTGCGCCTCCTAGGTTTGTTATGAGGGTTAAATGAGATACTAGATATGAAACATATAGTTTTTTTATCTGGCATGTAGTAGTAAGGGCTCAATAGTTCTTAGCCACTAGTATTTTATTTAATTACATAATAAATATTGTTATGGGGCCCACCAGGTGACTGTGATAGTCTCTTTCACTCCAAATACTTCAATAGGTAACCTATTGAAGTAGAAATAGGGAAATTAACACCTAAGAAAAGTGGTTAGCCTTCTTAGAAGTAACCCAAGACATTTTGAGTGCTTGATAGAAGAGACTGGCAAACCCTTAGGTAAAGTCACTGAAATTTTATAGAGAAATGTAGGACCAATATATTATATCCTAGCAAAGACCAACAGAACATTGAAAGTCATCTTGGAATACTTAAAACAATTTAAGAAGGAGAAGGAGGTGAAACAGTAAGGATTTCAGTTTCTTTCCAACAGTGACCAGGGTCTTAACAAGCAGCTGTACCAGTTCTGATCCCTGTGGTGGGCAGAGGGTGGAATCTGCCACACTGGACTATCGCAGCTGAATTGCTGAGTTGCTAAGAAATGCTGCTGCTCTGATTCCTGCTTGCCAAAACCACCTTCTGAGAATCACGTGACTTCCCATGTAGACTTCCGACCGGGACAATACGTCCTGGCATACACATGTTGATGTGTGGTCTACCTGGAAGTTATAGGGCTCACTGTAAATGACACCTCTGCATGCTTTGGGAGTTTGGTGAGTCTGTGACAGTTCAGAAAATGCCTCAAGAATGAGAAGCAGCACAGGACATGCAAAGCTAAGAACTCGGTCTCTGAAGATTGATCTGACCCATGGCGTTTGTACAGATCAATGTACTTTAAGTGATCTCTACCTCAGTGATCTCAATATCTCTTCAAGGCCTAAATACTTTGCTCTTTGCCACTCACTCAATGTGGGAACTGACTCTGTTAGTCTTACTGGTAATTATAATTATTGACAGAGTGAGGATTCTAGGCTTCTGAACATGGTCATCCCTCTCCCTTAAACAGTGAGACACTGAGTAGCAATTTAATTATGAAACATGTATACATATGTCTATAAAATTCACTGCCTTACGGAATTATGAGAAAATTGTCTTCTATCTCTGGAGGGTGAAAGGCCCTAGGAGAAGTGTCTAAAAATATCTGAAAGATATTTCTAAAGTGAAATTTTACTGCACTGAATACCTATAAAAAGAAAGTCAATTGTTAAGTGTTAGATAAATTTTTTAAAAAGCTTAGCACAAAAGAGGTAGCAGATGGCATACAAATATTTTGGATGTCTTGATACTTAGAAAGGTAATATGAAGTAGAAATGTAAGAATTATTAGCTATTAGTCCAGGAGAACTGTTCAAATACCACTACATGGTGTACCATCATTAGGAACTTCCATAGAGGTTTGAGATTTGGGCTGGCAATCTTTCTTGTCACATAACTGCCATTACTTTCCAGAAGCTTATGCCCTACAGTGTAGTTTGGCATTCTATTACATGTCTGTTGGGTCACAGTAGTGAAGAATAAAAGAAAAGAAGGAAGGAAGAAAGGTCATTATTAGGGGAAAAAACCAACACAAACTTATATGTTCACTGGTGGCCTAAAACAGGGTCAAAATGACCTACTCTACAGGTTAAAGAGCATTTGTCTCAAGACTATGAGGTTAAAGGAGTGTGTGTGTGTGTGTATGTGTGTGTGTGTGTTGGGATGGGGGACTGTGACTTCATGTTCTTCCGAAGGTTGCTTGGTACCTTAATTTTTTATAAAATATGCCAAGGTTGTAGACTAGGACCTCTTAGCCAAGGGGATTTTCATTCTGGCTGTGGAAGAACACTTCTCAGAAGCACTAGTGCTTGAAGACTTCTACCAAATTAAGCTGTATAAATTGTGATTTTTGTTTTTATAAGCTAACAGAGAGCTAACGATGCAAAGAAGCTTAAATTAGTTGAATTTCAGAAAGTGATGAGTCCTTGACAGGAGATGAGAGACCCATGACTTCTTTCTTACCTGTGGAGTGGCAGGAAGGGGAGGAGCCCTCTGTAAAGGGGAGTCAGGAGAAGCCAGCTATAACAGTCTGCTCGGGCTGGCATGACAAGCACCACAGGCTGAGTGGAAGTCCCAGATCAAGGTGTTGCAGGGTTGGTTTCATCCTGATGTCTCCATCTTTGGATAGTAGATGGCTGTCTTCCTCTAACCCTCCACAAGTTCTTCCCTCTGTTTGTGTCTGTGCCTTAATGTCCTGTTCTTAGAGGGATGCCAGTCTTATTGGATATGGTCCTGTCTACCATTATTACTTCTTTAAAGATCTTATCTTTAAATACAGTTAATCTCTGAGATGCTGGGATTAGGGATTCAACATATTAATTTTGTGAGAACACAGTTCATCCCAACACCACCAGCCCAACTCTTAATGAGCTTTTAATAGCCAGAAGTGGGCTGCTTCACACAGTCAGAATTCCATAGGTCCAGGCACAAAGCAACTTTCCCCACCTGCAACTCTTTCCCCCAGGTCTTTACTGAATGTTTAGGGGGAAGGCATCCATTTCCTGTTTCTTCAGTGATAAATGACCACAAACATATTGGCTCAGAACAAGATAAATTTATCATCTAACAGTCTTCATGTCAGAAGTCTGACAGTCTCACTGGGCTAAAATCAAGGTGTCCAGAGGGCTGCCCCATGAAGGCTTGAAGTGTATCCCCCAGGGGCAAGGCAGTTGCCCTCTAAAAGAGACGGGAGGGCAGGGAGCCAAGGGGCCTCCACAGAATGGATGGCAGTACTGCGCAGGGCTGGAGAGCATAAATTCCCCAAGATTCTAGAGCAACTGGCAGCTGGGATGGAAAGTGAAGAAAAGTCTCCCAACTAACCAGAAAGCTGGCCGGTTCAGCTGTCAAGCAAAAGAGCTCTCCAGGATCTCACCAGTGCTTGTATCCCTGCAGAAGAACAAGGTCTGATTCTGACCTAAAACACTGGAAACTGGTGGTAAACAGACTGAAACTCAAGTTTCCACAAAGCTCACATCCAGCATGACTGCAGATGAGACAGAATCAGTCTGGAGTCAGTGTTGTTTACTTCCGTCTCTACCATTCTTTCATACAAAATGTTCAAGTAAAAGCCAATATTACAAGACACACAAAGAGGAATGAAAATGTGACCTGCGGTCAAAACCAGGAATGAGTCAATAGCAGCAGACCCAGAAGGCCTAGATATTGGAATGACCAGATAGGAACTTTACAGTGATTCCAATGAAGGTGCCAAAGGATAAAGACACCAGGGACTGCACACAACCACTAAGCTCTAGTTAAAAGATTTGTTTCTTACACGGTTTCTGGTTGGCTATTCTGAAACTAATTTGTATCCGTATTAGGGTTAAACATATAAAAAATATTATCAATAATGAGAGTCAGGCTTCTCACTATCCAAGAAAAAGTTATGAATTAGGAAAGGAGGAAGGCAAGAATGAAACATGAGGTGTTGGATTGCAATAGAAGAAATTAGTATGAATTCATGAGCATTTTTGTAAAAAAGTATGTTCAGTAGAGAGATGTGGAAACTAATAGATGTGTGTACGCAAGGGTTGGTATACATACATATATTTCCAAACTCCATCCACAGAGAGGGACTGGAGGCAGTGATTCCACATTAGCAGTGAGCACACCCAGTGCCCAGATCTTGGTTTCTAAATCCCATTCTCCATAAAAGGAACCACAGCTCCTTGAAAAAAAGTCTGATTCTAAGGCAGGGTTAGGGAAAATATAAGATAAAACAGGAGCATCTTATGGTACCAAAAAGTAAGGAAGTATTCAAAAGATGATGGGACTATATCAAGAGGCACAGACACCAACATGAAAAAAGCTCCCAGTGGCCAAAAGTGGAACCATTTAAGCAATAAAATAATAATAATAATTGATTCAAATATATAGAGTACAATAAATATTTATGAGCCCATACTGATATAAATAATTGAATAAATGGGAGAAGAGCTCTTTCTTACAGAATTCTAATTAATAAATGTAGAAGAAATAAGGGAAATCAAATATTACTGATATAATACTGCAGTAAAGTTGTTGTAAGAAAGATTCACCAATGGATGCTAAAATTAGTGGACAAAAGTTTAAAAAGAAACAGTGTGTTTGCACAGTCTCAATGTACCTCGCCAAGGAATGTTTGAAAACTTTAGAGTGAAGAAATCCAGAACCCAACACCATTACCATCACTAGTAATAAGACATATCAACATTACATAACCCTGCTATAATACATTGAGAGAGGTACTCCACTTCTGCAGAGTTCACTGAAAATGCATTACTTCAGTCTAATCGTGAGAAAACATCAGACAAAGCCAAATTGAGGGACAATCTGCAAAAACCAGAATTCTTTATCAGTGTCAAGGTCATGAAAGACAAGGAAAGACAGAAGGACTGTCACAGATCGGGGAGACTATGGCAATAAGACAACTAAATGCAGTGAGGCATGGTGGATCATGCCTATAATTCCAGCACTTTGAGAGTCCAAGGAGGGCAGATTACTTGAGACCAGGAGTTTGAGACCAGCCTGGCCAACATGGTGAAATTCCATCTCTACTAAAAATACAAAAATTAGCTGGGTGTGGTGCATGTCTGTGGTGCCAGCTACTTAGGAGGCTGAGGCATGAGAATCGCTTGAACCTGGGAGGCAGAGGTTGCACTGAGCCGAGATCATGCCATAGCACTCCAGCCTGGGCAACAGAGTGTGACCTTGTCTCAGGAAAAAAAAAAAAGAAGACAACTAAATGCAAGGTGGGGCCCTATATTGAATCCTTAAACAGAAGAAGGATATAACTAGAAAAATCTAGTGATATCTAAATAAAGTCTATAGTTTCGTTAGTAGTAACGCGCCAGCATTAATGTCTTAGTTCTGATAATTGTACTATAGTTATACCAAATTAAAGGTATTCAGGTTCTCTGCTGTTCTTGTAAATTTAGTGTAAGTCTAAGATTTCAAAATAAAATGAAAAAGAAAAAAAGGCGCCAAATAGTCTAGTGGAAAAAGTTGACAATATCTTTGTAGAGACAATTTCCACAAAGACATAGAAACTGTTAAAAAATAACCACATAGAAATGCCAGAACTAAGAAATACCAATTGCTGGGTCTTACACATCAGAAATCCTGATGTAATTGGTCTGAGGCTGAGTACAGGCAGTTGGAGCAAAGTGTGTGTGTAATTTCCCAAGTAATTCTAATTATAGCCAAGGTTGGGAACTATTGGGCTAGCCTAATCAAGTAAGCATTAAAATATAAAGAAACTATATAGGGTGTTGTGGGTCCCTAAGACTACCCTAATATTTGGAGTTTCCCTAGAAGAACTCATGGGGATCATTTAGTTTGAATCACGGCTAAGATTCCTTCCAGCAGCATAGTAAGGATATACAGCCAGACTGTAAGAGAAAAAGCCATGGTGGAGTCCTGAGAAACCAGTATGCAGGCTTCCTTATGCTTTCTCCCTCCTGCGAGGAGCCACCCAGGAGCATGCTTCTTTCTCCAGCAACAAGCATCTGCTGATTCTGCCCAGGGAGGCCCATTAGATAAGCCAAGGTTCTCGTTAGAAAAGCCCAAGGTTTTTACGGGGAACTGGTCACGTAAGCACCCTCTGCCTAACATATACCCAGTTCAGACTCCCAGAAGGAAAGCAGGTGTTCAGTGTAAAACCACATTGTGTATAGGCACAGGGAGTCACTCTTCTTAGTTAGGAAAAGTTGAAATCATTGTAAGGAACTGTGTACCAGTCAAATTCTCCGACGCCAGGCAAGGGACAACCCCAGTCCCCGTGGTAACTCCTTGGGGTGGATATTATCTTACTTAACAGCTGATGGAATTTGAAGCTTAGACATTTTTCTTTTACCCCAAGAGATAATTTACCCCAACATCACAGCCAGAATATAATTATCCAAACCCACAGTTCAGTTCTGATACTTTCTGTTCTGAATCTTTGTTTTTTTTTCATTGAAGTTAGAGATAGATAATAGTTTCCCCTCTCTTTACCATAGAGCATTTTTGAGCAAAAGAGATGATGTCTTCACAAATACCTAGAAAGATATTATGCAAATCCTACTTCTTCCATTGTTATCATCAATGTAGGTAGTTTTAACAAAAAGAAGGGCCTCGGGTATATCAATAAATATGACATTTGAACAATCAGCTTTAGGGGTTTCCTGAATCTCTTTTCTACATAACAGCAGTATATGAAAGTATAAAATTTCTAAACTATTGTTAGTTTGCTTTTTATTTTACATATAAGTATCTGGGAATTTGCTTTTCATACATTTATTTCCTCTCATTCCTGGACCATGTGAAATTTTTTGTAAGCAGTTACACGATTCAAAGCTGCTGACAATTAACCAACTTGTACAAAACATGTGCTTCTACAACCTCTCTGGTAGTTCTATTTCAATAACCATTAAACTCGATTTTACTACCAAGATTCCTACATGTATGTCAGCACCTGGAAACCAAAAGGTGAAAGAAAAGGCCTATTCTATTCTCTACTGGAACACATCCTCCCTTTGTACCATACCCTAGAGGGCACCCATGGTCTCTCCCTGGATCCGGGAGCAGGACTTGGCTGGCTGATCCAGAGAGGAGGCTGCTGTAAAAACTTCAAAGAGGAGCCGTCCCTGTGGTCCTGTTCTTGTGGTGGAATCATCTCTCATGGGACAAGCCATGGCTGCTGCAAAATTGAGGTTGATGGAAGCAAAGATGCTGATTTAGAATTTCCACTAAATGATAGCCTTAATAAAGAATCTAAGTTTCTAGAATAGGAGTCGGCAAACTTACTGCAAAGGGCCAGATAGTAAATATATTAGATTTTGCAGGCCATATGGTGTCTGTCTCCATGACTCAGCTCTGCTGTTGCAAGTAGCCTTAAACAATACGCAAACACACGGGCATGGCTGTGTTTTAATAAAACTTTATTCACAAAAACAGGCAGCCAGTTGGATTTGATTTACAGGTTCCAAATTGCCAGCACCTGTTCATTAGCAGACTTTGCTATCTGTGTGCTTTCCTCTAATTTAAGATATCCAGGGAATTGTTAACTTCTTTATCCGTAATGTACCTAATTGTTCCTTCCTAGAGCATAAGCACAGTCTCCATATACAAATATGGAAAGTGGCATGAGATTGGTTTACATACTTAATTTTCTTTATAATGGACATCAGTACTCATCATTCTTAAATACAGAAATGTGGATAGAGCCTGTGTGTATTAATCAACAGCACAAGAACCACTGTATCTGTCACACTTCCACATCCTACATGGAGAACAGCTGGCATCTGAATGCTTTTGCAAAATGCATTCAGGTACAATGACGAAGAACTATCTCCAGATTCCTATATACTATACTACATCTGGAAAAAAAAAAAAAAAAACTAGATTGTAGAATCACCAGAAATCATATTGGCCCACCATGCAGAAATTCTTGGAAGACCAAATTTTACAAATACAAGTAAAATCTAAGTAAGGCATTCTGGTTCACAGTAGCTTTTTTCTTAAATGCAGTCTGAATTTCAAAATGTAGCTTAGCTTATTCAGTGATTGATTTGCACAAAATATGAGTGCCATAAAACATGATTTGAATTTTAACTATAGATGTCTTGGGTATTCTCCCTTTGCATTAAAACCACGGCCGGTTGTATCATATAGTAATTACAACCAGTAGATGGCATCTAACAGCTAGAATAATATTTTGGAACTATTTTTAACATCAGACTTGCTGATTTATGAGGGTTCACCCTCTGATGTTATTTATATTGGATCATTTTAATTTTTAGCCTTAATCATCACAGTTGAATTTTTAAAATTCCATCCAATAAATTCATATAAAGGGTTACAAAAAGAAGAAAAGCCCCCTCAATTTCAATTGGATAGTTCTATTGCACTTCCACATAATAAGCAGATTAATGTTCTGAATTTAAAAACTTGATATCACTTGAAGACATTAAATGCTGAACACAGGCATTTCAAATATAGTTGGCTCTGTATGATTGAATAAAGCTGAGTTGCTAATTGCTGGACCAGGACCAAAAAATATATAATGAGTGTAACACCAAATACCATCCAACTTGAACAAATTCAATGAGTCAATTGAGTTTAAAAGTTTCACAAATAATTAAATTACTGAATAGGATAGACCAGAAGGAGAAAACCAAATGATTTAATTCGGTTCCTTAGAGCTCAATTTGCTTTTTAGCTGACTGTATTTAGCTATCTGCAATTGCAACAAACTAATGCCATTAAAAACCCATCTATTTTCTTATGCAACCTCAACAAAACATCAGTGGGTTTCACCACTTATAGATAATAGACTTTTTAAAAGGAGGTAAAATCTGCCAATTTCAACTCTTTCTTTTCCCTGCAATGCTCATCCAAGCCAGCATTTTAGATTATGAATAATCTGAGGTCAAGAATAAAAAGAATGCTTCTTTATGTTGTCTAGGTGGTGATCTACATATTTTGGTGTCTCAGTTAGATGGACAACATAAATAAAATAGCATTCTTGGAAATATGAAGGACAGAGGTCTGTTGGGGGGAAAAGAATCATCTAATCAGAGACTTGTTTCTTACTTTAATCACGAGCCATAAAAACAGCCAAATCCCATGTCATGCTGCGGTAAAGGTTACATCAGCACTTCATACAATATTTATAGTGTAAAAGAAGCCCTGCAGTCCGACTCCAATATGACATTAATCTTCCTGCTCTCTTCATCCCTCTTTCCATCCTCCCGCCTCACTCCCACCCCTTCCCTCAGCTAAATGTGCCAGTTGGTGCCGCTCATATAGTGGAGATAACTGATAGGAGAGCACTGATATAACAAGAAATCTAGACCACAAAATGAACAGAGAAATAGATCCAATCCTAGGGAAGTTGCATTATATCTTTTGAGGAAGGGGGGGTCAACCATTTAAGTTTGCCCTAGTTCGAGGGGATTCCTGGATGTAGGACTTCCAGTGCTAGTGCCAACAATGTCTTAGATAAACCAGAAAAAGTTTGTGACCTAATGTTTAAGAGGCTTATGGTTTCAGAATGTGAAGGCATCATTCAAAATTATTTATTACACCTTAGTCGTATAAGAAATCACCAAAACCAAGACATGGTCCTGGGCTGTACTACTTAAAGCCTGCTGCTACTGAGACAAAGGTCAGGGTTTAATTTCCACAAGAGCCAGACAGCTTTTCTATGATCCCAGACTTCTTCGTTACACCCAACCATCTAGGCTCATGGATTTAGGGAGGGTAAGACAGGGCTTTAGAGAGCTGACAATTCAAGGAACTAAATAGCTACATTGGGAACAGCATCTAAAATCAGAGCTTACTGGCAGTCTTTTCCTATGGTATTGCCTATTCTGTAATACTCATTGAAAACTTATTTATACTCAAAAGAATGCATCAGAGCAGCTGAAAAGCCATGCAGCCATGAGGATTCAATCAACCTAATTACCGTTCTTCTCCATGAAGCTGCTCTGGATAACTTGAGGACCATCAGGTGGGATTAGAAAGCTTTGCTGCCTGGAAGTCTATGCTCATTTTTTGAAAAGCTGTCTCCCTGACTTCTGGTAAACAAGTGATGAAGAAAGCTACTGCAATGGGATGCAGGCTATATCATCACCTTTACTGCAACAAGCTAGGGAATGGCAATATATGATCTAGCAATTGAATAGCCGAAGTTATTAAAAGGCCCTCTTGATAATTGCACGCTGAAAACTCAAAACCAGCCTTGTTCCATTTAGTACAAACCATGTCACAGAAAATGACTTTGTTATAACAGAATCCCTTCTGATAACGTCTGCTCACATTAGGCCAGGTAGAGAAAGAAGAGGGAAGATTTCCCCCTTTTGCCTGTACTCCACTCTGGTTATTCCATTTCCCCATTCATGTCTTACAAGCCCCCTCACCTTTCATCCACATTCGTCTTCCCTGAGATCAGCACCAGCTCAGAGACCTCTGCTCACTAGAGTCTTGTTGCTTTTTAGCAACCCTTCTTCTGAGGGGACTTGGAGCATCTCGGTATTCTTCGGAAACTGGATTTGTGGAAAAGCGTGGCCAGCCCTGCCCTGTATGTGTGCGGTGTGCGCACTTGTGCACAGAGGCCTCTGCCAGGAGAAGTGGCAGATTGGCTGTGTAGGCAGCAGTTTCATGGAACCCAGAAATAAGTTCTGCAGTATATGCAAATGTAAGCAATGGGGGCAGCAGAACGGGCCTCTAGGTTCAAAAATGGCAATTCTCTTAAAGAGGCCAGGCTTTTTCAAAAAAGGACCACTAAAAGTTATTCTTATGAAAAATGGCTCCCTCTGAATGAATCTCAAGTTTCTACTAGTAGGTCATTGGTGACTTCTTAAAAAGCCGTAAGTAGCTTACAAAAATATGTTATCCTGGAAAGGTAATGATTAGCGATGTATTACATGTAGTTATTCCAGAGTTCAAGAGAGAGTAAGAACAGATGGATACATTTTGACTCCAGGTCCCTATGAATAGGTATTTGAAAACAGTCCCAGGGAACCGACTGCTAGGAGTTGGGGGATAAGGGTTACAGGTAGACTACCTGACAATCTTATCAAAGGCCAATAGCACCTCCTCTCTTTTGCCTTCTTTTCCTATGAAGGGAAAAGGTGAAAAAGACTCACACCTAGTACAGCCTTACTAGCCATGGTGCCACAGGGATTTCAAACAAAATGTCCCCATCAAAGAGAGAAACAAACTGTTTTTCCTTCTTTACTTTCACATGATACGTTCAACACTTTGACAATTCAATTCAATTCTCGGGCAGACACCAACTGGTTATCCTACAATTTAACAGAATTCTGACACAATCTGCCTGGAAATAGTATCAGATCCTCCAGGTTAAGGGATCTGTCCCACAGGACTAACTCCACTCAGACACCAGTCACAGGTCCAGGTGGTCACCTGTGCTTCTGATAGACCAGCTATAAATGGGGGCCCCGTGACTCCCTCCTCGGGTTGGATAACTTGTTGTAACGGCTCACAGAACTCAGGAAAACAGTTTGCTTACTAGATTCCAGATTTCTTAAAAAAGGAACACAACTTAGGAGCAGCCAAATGGAAGAAATGTATAGGGCAAGATATGGGAGATGGGGCAGTGAGCGTCCACGTCCTCTCTGTGCGGAGTACCCTCCCAGCACCTCCACGTGCTCATCAGCCCCGAAGCTCTCCAAACCTTATTGTTTGGCATTTTTAAAAGATGATTTATTATATAGGCATGACTGATTAAATCATTGACCATTGGTAATTAGGTCACTCTCCAGACCCTCTCCCCTCCCCAGAGGCTGATGAGTGGGGCTGCAAGTCCTGGGCCTTTAATCCTGTGGTTCGTTTCCCCTGGCAACCAGCCCCCATCCTTAGGGGCTTTCCAAATGTTATCGCATCAACCTAAGCTCAGATGTAGATGAACAGGGCTTGTTATGAATAACAAAAGATGCTCTTTTTCACCTTTATCACTCTTATCACTTAGGAAATTAAAAGGGTTTTAGGACTTCTGGGCAGAAACCTGGGAATGAGGACCAAATACATACGTTGGATTATATCCTAATACCACAGCATCATGTATCTGAATCAATTTAGCTCTAGCCCTTGGAAAGCAAGGGAGGTGTTTGAGAGTAGCTAAATATTATAAGTCATTTTTAATGAAGATATGCCTTAATATAGATTTGGATACCTGGAAAGAAAATATTTGCAGCCCAGTAATTTAAAAACCAATATGTGAGCCTTTTCTTTCTTCCTTTTTTAATTAGAAATGAGGGATTGTCATTCACTTTTTCTAGAGGATAAATCATTTTATGAAAAAGGCATAGTGAAATGATTAAGAATAGAGGCTCTGTAGTTGGACTATCTGGGTTCAGATCCTAGTTCTGCCACTTTAGTGTATGGAACTCAAAGCTATTTTCAATTTAATTGGTAAGTTAAAGATACTGGAGTTTCCTACAACAAACCGTGCTTGAAGTGTGAATAAATACATGACTAGAATTATAATTGACACATAGCAAATTCTTGTTATTTGTTATAATTGTCCTTATTGAAATCATCATCCTTTGTGAATTTGGGTAGAGGTTTTCACTAAGATAGTAGAAGAAAGGAATTTTACTTTTTCCTGGAGGAAGGAAAAAATGATGCAACAGTGATTTTTAATTGTATGTTAATACAATATCCTGACCAGGAAAAAGTGTTCAGTAAATGGTTGTTATACAAATCACTGGCTGTATTTGTTGCTTCTGTGACAACACATTTCAGATTTTTCTGGGATCATTTTATAATATTTAACACATTCTGGTTCTATATTGCTATAAACTTCTGGAATATCTCAGATATTCCAAACTTATGGCCTTTTCATGCAAAGGGAACCTAAAATTCCTCTAAGTTCTTGCTTTCTGATTTTAGTTTGAAAATATAATATGGCCACCTCAGTACACTTTCCACTGTACTCCTGGGCTCTTGCCAGTTTCTTTCTGGGTCACACAATTCCAGCTCATACTGATAACACAACTGTGCTTATGTATTACTTACTTGATTCTTTAGAAGTTCAAATCTATTTCAAGGCTATTCAAGAGAATGTTGGACCTTTGTCAAGAAGTTTACAGAACTAAAACAAACCTCAGTAGAACATTCACAAAAGCAAAGGAATTATTTCAAATGAGACTACGATGTGTTCATAAGGAGATTATTCTATTCTGTATTCAAGACCCAGCTCAAATATCACCTACTTTGTTAGTCTTTCTCAATTTTCCCAATCATGTTTCTTCCCATATTTGAAGTTGGCTGTACTCTCGTCACACTTTCATTACGGCACTTGTCATATTGTAGCTTATCTATTTGCAAGTTGCCATCCAAAAGACAACCAGGATGGCTGAATAGTAGAAAGGAGAGCTTTGCTGGAGATACCGGTTTGCAAGCTGG
Source organism: Papio anubis (assembly GCF_008728515.1). Classification (NCBI taxonomy): domain Eukaryota; kingdom Metazoa; phylum Chordata; class Mammalia; order Primates; family Cercopithecidae; genus Papio; species Papio anubis. The sequence continues at coordinate 7,449,782 of NC_044994.1, forward strand.
GAAGAGAAAGCCTCCACCTTGGACTGAAGAGGGAAAGGGCAGGTTTTAAGTCTCACAGGGCCGGAGTCATACATATTCAGCAGGTTTGGTGGGAAATAATACATATTTATGAGGGGAGTGAATGCATGCACAATGGGTAAACATATATGTAACCTATTCTGCCATGTTCAATTTGGGGTGGAGTTTTAGCTCTAAAATGAGGTAGAATTTGGCTCAGTATGTCAAAAGGTGAACTACAGGCCACAAAGACAGCTTGTGTGCAGTCTCTATACACTGGCCAAAACTTGAAGTCTGTAATAGCTTATCAGAAAAGAGTGTTTGTAAGACCAGTCCCCTGTCCAACCAGAGTTGCAGTGGTCTGGGTTGTAAATCAACCTGATAACTCTTTTTGGTAGGGGGTTAAGGAAGAGTAGGGTTTTTCTTACAGTAGTAGGAATTTAGAAATTTGCCATGCCATGCCATCCAGGCCCTGAACCCTTGACCCATAGGTAACTGTTTCCTTAACCATAGGGTCTTCATTGATATAGTCTCTCACATCACAAAGTCTAACCCCTTCCGTCTTCCAGTGTAGGGACTTCTGTGGGTAGTCTCAGCCACCAGCACAGTATATAGCACAGAGGGGGTGTCTCCAAGATGCTTATTAAATATGGTGGTGCTAACCATCATCAGGTTCATCTCGCCTCCCTTGTACACAGAGGACCATGATTCCTAGATCACTTGCAACCAGGGCCCACGTGAGTTCTTTCCACTGGGATGAGAGCAGAAGTGATGAGCGTCACTTTAGGTTGACACCCAGAGAGTGTAAGATCCCAAAGCTGTGGCAAACACTGAAGTGACACATAAAGGTGGCAGTGCTTCCAGTAGCCTAGGTTCCAGAGTAACCCAGGATCAGAGCTCCTTGCTGCTCATCTTGGAGGTGATTAAAAAGGTAAACCTTTATGGTTTAGCCACTGAGATTCGAGGGTCTTTGTTACCAGAGCATATCCCATCCTATCCTGACTAATACACAATGGATGACAAAGCGTTTGACTTTTTTAGATTCAGACATCAGACTGGAAGCATCTTAGCATCATGGGAAAAACACTCTACCAGGAGTCAGAAAATAAAATGTGTGCAAGCATGCACATGCACTTGTATTTTAGTCACGGACAAAGTCCTGGCATTTTTACTTCCTCGGGGTTAAAACTAGGGTGCTAAACTGGAATGATTCTAAGTCCCATATACTATAATCCCATGAATTTGAAGAAATTAATTTCAAGGTTAAATGCTCAAATTTAAGACATCATTGATCATGAGCTATAAGTCAGAAAAGGTCACTGGTCACTACAAATCCAGGGTAGAATCTCATTTATAGTTCCTTAGCAAGAACACTTCCCTCTATCACCTGCTTCCAGAAGAAAATGGTTTCTATACAGTCATACAGCATATCTGCCTATCTAAACCATCTTGAATCACCGTGTGATTCAAGACAGATTTTTGTCGGCTACACTCAACCATCCAGGCAAATTGGCATTATAGAAATAGGAGCTCATAAGCTTAGCCTGCATAGTGCAAACCATCCCAAGGGAAATATCAGCTATTTGGAAGAATGAGACTGTAGGTTTAACTAAATGGCCAGGTCCAATCTGGCTGGCTGGCTGTCAGGCAGGTGGCTTTGAAGTAATGTAGACAAATCGGTGAGTTCATGGTTGATGTTAAGGCCCATTAAGTGCAACTAGACTCTGCCCCATTGTTCTCTGATGATATGGGTTGGCTCTGTATCCCCATCCAAATATCATCTCAAATTGTAATTCCCATGTGTCAAGGGAGGGACCTAGTGGGAGGTGACTGGATCATGGGGATGGTTCCCCCATGCTGTTCTGATGACAGTGAGTGAATTCTCATGAGATCTGGTTGTTTGATAAGCGTGGGGCTCTTCCCCCTTCATACGCTCTTTTTCTCTGTCCTGCTGACTTGTGAAGAAGGTGCCTGCTTCCCCTTCCACCATGATTGTAAGTTTTTTGAGGCCTCCCCAGCCATGCAGAACTGTAAGTCAATTAAACCTCCTTATAAATTACCCAGTCTCAGGGAAGTTCTTTATAGCCTTGTGAAGATGGTCTAATACATCTGGATATTTCATGGTTTTTATATAAGGGGTAGGTTTAACAATTGCAGCTTAGATCCTCCATCACTAGAGATGCACTCTATCCATCCATCACTAGAGATGCACTCACTGCAGAATTTCACCAAGGAGAAGATCCAGGAACTTGCTCTCTGTTGACCCTGCTTTTATGAGAGCAATGCCCATGGAGATGATGCCCAGGTTCTGAGCAATGGTCCTTGTCTTGTTCTTTAGAAGACAGTTGTGCAAAGCAGCTGATCCACCCTCCACCCGCTTTGTATAGAAGTGGCTCATTGTCCTGCTGAAAATGAGAGTTGTCACTGCTAATCCCGGAGTGGATTCCCATGGGTCCCAGCCTGGGCTGCTCATGTAAATCCCCTAAGGACCAACCAGACAGCTCGACTGAGTAGGCTCTGGTGGGGTCTGGCCTCTGTATTTCTCATAGTGTTCCTGGACTGAGCACCAGGGCTTTTCTCTGAAGTAAATTAGAATGACTTTTTTCCCATTTCTCTGCTCTAAGTTACCATTGGTAGGCTATAAACAAGCTCAAGACTATCAGCACTGGAGCTCCATTCTGTTTTAAATGGAGGAACCTTTAGGAGTAGTTTATGTTTTGAGCCCCAGGGGAGAGACTGATGCAGAGGCCACTGCAGCATTGAGCATGGCAGCACCTCTGTGCCCTCAACATGGCAACTGCTTACCTGGAGGCCTGGAGCTCAGGTTCCAGGAGTCTGAGTCCTCCTGAGAGCCTGAGCGATGCATCAGGATCCTTTGGTACAGGCCACTTCCTGTGGCTGTCATCTGACAGTCTTCAGTAAAGTCCTGGGGAGTTTGTGAGAGAGACAGTTCATCATTTGGCTCTGTAAGAATTTGTTTTTTTAAAACGAGGCTTTCTTTTACATCCTGTCAATTTCAGAAAGACTTTCCACGTTATTTCATTGCTTTGGGGAAACCCCTTTGATATTGGGGTTTGCATCTTAGCCTCTTAATTATGTGTACATCCTGGAGCCTGGAGGAAAGAACAGAGCCACCTTCCTGTCTTCATTCCTGCTGCTGAAACAAATTACTATAGGCTTAAACAACAAGTGTTTATTTCTCAAGTTCTAGAGGCTGGGAAGTCCAAGATCAAAGTGCTGACAGATCCAGCGTCTGGTGAGGGCCCTCTTCCTGGTTTGCAGATGGCTGTCTTCTCATTGTGTCCTCACATGGCCAAGAACAGAGAGAGAAAGCAAGTTGTCTCATGTCTCCTCTTTTACAGGAACTAATCCCATCATGAGGGTTCCACTCTCATGACCTAATCACTCCCCTAAGGCCCCACCTTCTAATACTATATCATTGAGGGTCTGAGTGTCCACAATACTGCCTAAGGTCTGGAACACTGGCCACCTCCCCTGCAGCCTGGGCATATTCATGCCACCTGGTGCTTTCCTAGGGTGGCTAGAATGTGCCTCTCTTTTCACAATTGAAAAGCATGAAGACCCTTGGGTTAATAACATCAAGCATATGCTTGATGATATTAAATGGCAAAGGCCATTTGCCATGGATGAGAGACCTGTTGAACCCTTTAAAAATATTCAAATTTAATCTCCACAATAACTTGTGGGATATTCTAGGACTGAGGAAGAAAATGAAACTGAGAGCATTTATGTGATTTTCTCAAGAATGCTAGGAAGCAGTGGAGAGGAATCCACACCTATATCCTACAGACCCACATCCATGGAACCTGGGGGGTTGATATGGTTTAGCTGTCTCCACCCAAATCTCATCTTGAACTGTAGTTCCCATAATCCCCACGTGTCATGGGAGGGACCTGGTGGGAGGTAATTGAATCATGAGGGCAGTTACACCCATGCTGCTCTTCCCATGACAGTGAGTGAGTTCGTTCTCATGAGATTTGATGGTTTTATAAGGGGCTTTTCCCCCTTTTTGCTCAGCACTTCTTGCTGCTGCCATGTGAAGGACGTGTTTGCTTCCCCCTCTGTCATGATTGTAAGTTTCCTGAGGCCTCCCCAGCCATGCTGAACTGTGAGTCAGTGAAACCTTTTTCTTTTGTAAATTACCCTGTTTCAGGTGCGTATTTATTAGCAGCATGAGAACGAACTAACACAGGGGTCCTAGCCTAATTCAGGTCCTAGCCTTTGCACTCTTCAAACAACAGTGGCATATGTAATGTAGATACAGTGCTACAGTCCATGGGATTGTTACACATTCCATTCCAGGTGGGAAGGGCAGTATTCAGGCACTGGGGACCAAGGGACTCTTGGGTTGACTCTTCCAGTTGCTTCTGGCTTGAGGGCAGTTCACAAGATCACTTATCTCCATTTGTGATGGTGCAAGATTCCTCAGTGGGGGTGGGGAGAGACACAAGTTGAGAACTTGCACAAAAAGTTGTGATTTTTTTTTTTTTTTTTCCTGAGACAAGGTCTCACTCTGTTGCCTAGGCTGGAGTGCAGTGGCACCATCATGGCTTACTGCAGCCCCAACCTCCCAGGCTCAAGCGATCCTCCCTTCTCCCACCTCAATCTCCCTGGTAGCTGGGACTACAAGCACATGCCATCATGACCGGCCATGACCAGACAATTTTTTATTTTTTTATTTTTTGTAGAGACAAGGTCTCATTATGTTTCCCAGACTGGTCTCCAACTCCTGGGCTCAAGTGGCTTTTCTTATGACTATAAGAAAAACCTCCTGCCCCTGCCTTCTAAATTTCTGGGATAATAGGCATGAGCTACCACACCCAGCACATTGTGGCATTTCTTACACATGAGAAGATTTTGGAAATACGGATGGGTAAACATTTTAAAAAGAAAACTCAAATTGAAAACTTCTGGAACTAAAGCCTTAGATATTCTTGTCTATTTGGGGCAGAGACATTAGGGACTTAATTTAACAGACCCACCTGCAGCATTTGGGATAGGCCTCGAAACTGTGTGACTGTGGGGCCCTGGGGAGAAGCTGGCCCCTCTGGGGCCAGCTGAGAACCAAATTCTCAACTTGTACCACTCCCCACCCCCACTGAGGAATCCTGCACCATCACAAGCAAGGTCACCTCATAAACCTCCTGGGGCTCTGCACAGCCGCCCCCTAGAATGGCCCTCTGAGGTCAAGAGTGGAAGTCAGGAAAGAGTATAACTTCCTTTTAAAGTAGTTCTACTCTGCTGCTGTAATCTTATGAGTTGGGAAGCTGAAAATTAGGGAGTAACCCACCTTTTCTTTCCCTTCCCTTCCCTTCCCTTCCCTTCCCTTCCCTTCCCTTCCCTTCCCTTCCCTTCCCTTCCCTTCCCTTCCCTTCCCTTCCCTTCCCTTCCCTTCCTTCCCTTCTCTTCCCCTCCCCCTCCCTCCCTCTCTTTCTTTTTTTTTTTCCTTCTTTCTTTTTTTTTTTTTTCCCCGGAGTCTTGCTCTGTTGCCCAGGTGGGAGTGCAATGGCGCAATCTTGGCTCGTTGCAACCTCTGCCTCCCAGGTTCAAGAGATTGTCCTGCCTCAGCCCCCAGAGTAGCTGGGATTCCAGGTATGCACCGCCACGCCTGGCTAATTTTTGTATTTTTAGGAGAGATGGGGTTTCACCATGTTGGTCAGGCTGGTCTCAAACTCCTGACCTTGTGATCCGCCTGCCTTGGCCTTGCAAAGTGCTGGGATTGCAGGCATGAGCTTACATTTTCTTTTAAGAAGAAATCTAATACACATTTAATACAAAAGGAAATGTGAGGACTAACTGATGAGGAAGGATGCTGAAATTACCTTTAATTTGAATACAAAACATGAATGTAAAATCTCCTGGTGGCATCTCTGGCCCTCAGGAGCATCTCCTTCTGCACTGAAGAGGTGAAGGCAGGGAGGCCTCCCTGGAAGTCAAGGTAGGACTTGAGCTCAGTCCAGAGTTCCAAGAGCGGGGGAGGGAGAGGCGGGCAGACTCTGCGCTTGAGCAATAATCACCTCTCCTCTTTTTCCTGTGCCAACTTGGCTACCCCTGCTACTTAACCAAGGAAGGTTTGTCTTTGATGCTTTAGGGGCAAGAAGAAATGACCTCAGCCCAGCACAGTGGCACATGCCTGTAATGACAGCTACTTGAGGCCGAGGCAAGAGGTTCATTTGAGCTTAGGAGTTTGAGCTGTGATCATGCCACTGCACCGTAGCCTGGGAGACAGAGCGAGACCTTATCTCTTAAAAAGAAAAAAAGAAAAAGAAATGACCTCAAGAATACTGTGAAGACATCATATCACCTTCTTGTTCCCTACAGCTCTGTAAGTGCCCATCTCAAAACCCAGAGCCCAGTTTAGGAAAGTGCTCAGTGTAAACGGAGGACTAGCAAAAGCGAACACTCACTGTTCATTCATGTTGGAGCCACAGCCTCTCTTGGGAATAACAGCCTTCTGGAAACATAACAGGTAAATGGACAGCTGAGGATCGGTGACACATGCCCACCACTTCCTGGGAGTCATTGATTGGAGCCTATACAGGAGAGTTGGGTTGTGTTTTCCATTGCACAGATGAGGAGTCCACAGCAACAAGGAGAGCTCTAACTCACTTCTGAAGGGCATTTTAATGCAATCCAATAAAGTTGCTTCCTGGGGCACACACAATACAAACCTATCCTGAAGTTCACCTTTAGGGAAACATACACACACACACACACACACACACACACACACACACACACACACAGCGGTTATTTAGGAGAACAAATGAACCATTCCAGGTTCATCTGCTGAGCCATAAACCTGAGCATTGCTTAATTGCTTGCTCTCAAAATAGTATGCAGCCTTGGGAGAGCACAATTTGAGTCATTGCACCCAACTAGCAAAAGGCCTATTTCTGCTTTAAGCTGTTGAGAGGCCCCTGGGTAGAATGTTCACAGGAAGTAGCCAACAGCCGAATTTCCTGCTTGTGCTTTCTCCACGGATGGGAGGCTCCTGAGGGACACCACCTGGAATAATTCCCACTAGAGGAGAGTCCAGAGATCCACAGTTAGCAGCACCTCAAATAATGTTTCCCCAGAGCACAGCGGAAGTTTACAGGTTCCTTCTTTTCCCTGTAAGGTACCTTTTATTTTTCCTTCCAGAGTGAATTTTACATAAAAGTGTGACCATCGAAATCTGTGTAAAACATCTGTGTTAATCATCATGTTTAAGATGATAGATGAACCAAGACTGATTTTATACAAATGACAAAGCAGTGTCAGGGCCCTGACCACTGTCTGCTGTTCTTCAGACACCTTCACGAATATCACTTCGTTGCAAAAGTGGCCCATCCTATGAAATGTCCTATTAAGAAGTTTACTTTGCAAAAGTCCTTCTAATTTAGTTTATCTCTGTTCCAATGCCAGGGAGCCCTGGTGAAAGATATGTACAAAAAAGAACCATTAGACATATGAAGACTGCCAGATTGTCCTTTCTTCCTGGGAGACAAAGTGAAACAATAGCTCACAGAGGTTCCAGGGACTCAGAAAGGAATACTTATCTTCAGGGAATGCATGTAAATACATAGTGATAATATTGTGAACAATGCCCCCAAGATCAGCAAGTTCTTCTGACTGCTACCCCCAAGTCCAAACTACAGTGTCCTCCTTGGCTAGACACATAGTGTGCCACTGCAAACACAGGCACCTGCAAACAAACACTGGCAAAAGAATGCCAGCTGCCATTTGCCTATTAATAAAGGATGCACAAGTCGTTAAAGGCTGGGAGATAGACCGGAGACTAGAATTTTCTAATCAGAACTAATCCCTCCAGGCATATAGCATTTGATACATCAAAGGCTTAATATTTGATACATCAAAGGCCTTCTCAGTAATTCTTTTGAGGAATCAAAAACTATGCTAATGAATGTATGAGTTCTGGACTTTTTAATCGGAACTTTTTTTTCTGGCTTGGGATAAACTTTTTACAGCTTCGTTCAGTTGATGAAGCCTCTGCATATGTGCTATGATTGAAGAAGATCCAAGAGAACCAATTGTTCCCAAATACCTTCCCTGCCGGCTCACCGTCTCCACCTTAGTGAATCTCTTAGGTTAAGGATTTGAGAGTCCTATTAAAATACATGTTGCCCCAGAGACGTAATGGAAAGACACAGTTGCCCCTTAATACATTAGGATAGGCTCAGTGTCCAATCAGCTCAACTGTCTCTTCAGTGGCATTGAAGGATTTGAACCCTCAACTGATACCTTTGATGGAGCTTGATTAGGCTGTAGGGGTTCATTACTTGGGGGTATTAGTTCCTGGTATAAGGGGAAACCATCCAAAGAGCAAAGAATAAAGGACTACAAAAGGGCATAGGATCACTTGAAGCAGGTGGATTCTGATCATATCAATCAGATAATTCTTGATTTGAGCACTCCAAGAGAAATGGGTCTTTGAAAGAGACTCACCTTTTCTCCACCCAGTCCTAACTAAGCTGCCAGTCTCTAACCCCTCTGGGGTTTATTTGTATGTTATGTAAACTTTGTTGCAACACTAATTATATGGGAACACCTTTTTTGTTCATGTGACTGGCTTCTTACTTGCTGTATCCGGAAATAGTAAGGACCACTTGCTCCCCCAAGCACCTCGGCCAGTGGTCAATGCCTGACCCAAAGGAGTCACATAAAGGTTTTGTGAGTGATTTCGTCATTATCCAGTTAACTTCATACACCCAGATAGGATCTAAATAATTTTGATTTTTCTTCCATTTCCCATTGAATGAGGGTACTTTCTTTCTCTTTGATAACAAGACTTCCACTTGCATGTGCTACGCATTTACTGAATTACATTTTCTAGGTGGGCAAACAGCTTTCTCCAGAGCATGTAAGGTTGGCTGGGTGAGTTTCAGCCTGTGCTCTTTCCCTACCAGGCACTTTGTAAAGATACACACAATGTGTGGTGTGCTAGCCTGTTTCTCAGCTTGCCTGTTGCCTTAGTTCATGAAGAGACCACTAATTGTGTATCTGACCACATTGAATATAACAAGAACTTCTGAACAGTTTTACTGATGTGGTTTAAAATATGTATTTTAAAGACTCTAAAATAAGATACTGTACATAGGAATCTATGGAAAGGAAAATATCTATATAAAAGTATGCTATGGCCCTTCCAAGTTTTAGAACACATCCTCACAACCACATACAAGCTAGTAGACTTACACCAAAGGCTTAGATGGTCATGATTGCTAATTTGTGCAAGTTTTAATGAAAACACTTTAATGAGCATTATAATTCCCAGCAAAGATCACTCTCCTGTATAAACATCAGGAGGTTGGTGAGGAAGCCTTTATTCCAGAGCATAATTCTTCCCCCACTTAACTTCTACCAAAGAAGAGAGACACAGCGATTAGAAGGGATTTCATTCTGGGTTTTGTGAATGTGGAAAAGTCGGCCACCCAAAGTTCAATAATCCCATGCCACTTTGACTTTAGAGCCTATCAAGAGTCGCTGGGATCCCAACTGCGTACTGAATGTGTCAAAAACACAAGATCTTGACCTGTGGTGTCCATGGAGGCCTGCTTGTCTCCCAAAGAGGAATGCTGGCCTCCGATATTCCTAAACTAGATGCTGTTTATTTCGTGTTCTGTTAGATTCTTTTGCATGCAGCAATGTATTTGATCGATTCCTGTTTAAATGTATTGAGTTCCACTTATATTCTCTTCCCTGATGCTTTTGTGGCCAGCAAAGAGCTGTCCGCCAAATTCATTGATGGATGGAGGGAAACCGTTTTTATCAAACGTATATTCCTCTTTTTTCCCCTGCAAATATATCACACTTTTTTGGTACTAGCTAATGCTGTCTATTCTAAATCCTCAGCACCATTTTTCACACATACACACACACACACGCACACATTCATTTACCATGTATCTGTTCTCAACCCTTCACAAGCTTTAATCATAGCTCTCCCTCCACCTGAAAGCCCTTCTCACTATTCTCTCAAGTGACATAGCTAAAAATTTGATTTAAAGTTCATTCTGTGGGAAGCAAGGACAGGTAGGTGGAAACACTTCTCATTTATCTTTCCTAATAGGGCCTTCAGAGGTTTGGAGTCCTGGCACCGAATCAACACAGGACCTCTTGGCTTGCATGTACTGAATAGTTTAACTATTTGGGCAATGAGAATTATTCTACAGTCGATTTAGAAAGCCCCTGAAGGACCTTAAGGTGGCGTAATAAAATTAGCCAAGAGTGCTGAACTTGAAAATGGAAGAGTTCTGCAGAGCTGCTTATCACTGACATATTGGATGGCTTATTTCAAATAGAAGCTCCAAAAATGTCATGGCCACTATTTTTTCTTGTTGTTTTGTCTTAAAAGGAAGGTACAACTTTCAGTATTGCTAAAATCCCTAAGCTTTTATTTTAATAATACACACCAAAGATTATAGTCACACAATTGCTCAGAATGATTTAAAAAAACTGCAAAATTGATTACTCATTGACTGCTAAAATTTCTCACAATCATCAGATTCATTGATGGCCATTCTTCCTCTTCTTGACACCAGCAAAATGGAGGCTTCAGTCTCATTAAGAAAAATCGACTTTGACATATTTTTCTTTACTGTAGCTGGGCACTCCTAATCTCGTTACTTAATTGGCTAATGCCAATGACATTGAAAATTGATGCTGAATGCCAGGTGTATTAAAAAAAATACAAAAGCACTTGCACTGGGCAGCTCTTTGTAAACTTGATTAATGATCAAGGGAACACAATGTATTACTGAACACCATTCCCTTGGTCCCTAATTCACTGGTCTAAGAAATTAACTATTTTCTGTATGCTGAAGGTTCCACCCATATATCCCCTTGACAGCTTGCTGCTGTCTAGATAGATAGGTGTAAAGAAAGTAATTTGGACCTGAAGATTTAATGGTACGAAGTATCTAATTTTCCTTGCTTTTTATACTTTTTATTCTTTTTATGCTTTTTGTGTGTGCCAGGATTACACATACACGGTTCCCTGATACTTATATTGATTATGTGAATTCCTGTTAAGCATGAGTTCTGAATGCTATATCAAAAGAGAAGGAGGCAAAGGATTATGCCTAAATGTATTTCTTCAAATGATTTGTTAAAACAATTGAAGCTGTGAAAACATATTGAGTGCAAATTTGTGTACAGCTAAAAGAGTTCCCACTTTTGTACTTCATCATCAATCGAGCTGAGGGATGATCATGGGTGATGTGTGTCATCTGCTTTGGGGTCAGCGCTTGCAGCAGCTTGAGATGCTGATGTTCAGTTTTATCCACAATCTATCTACAAAGCTGCACAGGGAGAGAAAAGGCAGCAGATCTACTTTGCTTCAATCAGAGTATCTTTTGTGATCAAGAGACATTTTCTTGTTTTCTAGAGAAGCATGATGAAAGGAAAGGTGAATGGGAGTCAGTTTACCTGAGAAAATCAAATGTTACAAAATCAGGGACTAGCCAATAGCAAAGAAGACTTTAGGACGCATCACAGGAAGACAGAGCCCTGAATAGGAACTGACGACTGAGCAGGTTCTAATGGTTAGTAACCACTTTTGCTAAGAAAGGAAGAGGAAGAACAAGGCGTAGCCAGCGCTCTATCAGTTCAGCGCCTGGAAGGTAGGAAAACAAAAAGGCAGCCCTCCAAAATGCTTATCTAGCTGTTTTGATGCCTCTCACTGAGGGCTCTGAATTTAAATATGTTTTAAATGGGAAGCTGATCAGCTACCTTCCCTGATATGCTCTTGGCACTTACAGCAGAACCTGCCAGGCGGGTTGCACTGAGAGGCGCACAGAACCTCAGTGGGTTGCACTGAGAGGCGCACAAAAGCAGAGGCCATTGCCTGCTGCCATGATCCTAGTGTTGATCTGCAGATCTCTACTTCTCATCTGCTAACCAACTGTCAGCAGTCACTCCACCCGTGGGAAGGCAGTTTCCTTGTCACGGCACTTAGATGCCACGCTCTGACTTTAACCTCTGTATGAGTTTGTTTAAAGCAGCTTGTCCAAAATGTGCCTGCAACCTGTACACGTAATCTTTTCCTGAAAAAAACCACCTACATTTAACACCGGCAACTGTGCACACGGGCAGATGGGTAGCTGTCTGGAACCTAGAGAGAAATATTGCTGCCTGGCCCCAAATATTACACCACTCCCCAATTCCTGATATTTTTAGCTCAAAGTCCTTTATTTGGGCTAAAACAACATCTCCGTAAAGGCTTAAATTAAAATGCAAATATGTTACCTGGAAGGGGAAATGAGGATTGGTTTTTCTGATTAGAAAAAGTGTCTTTTCAAAATGCAGCATCCTAAAAGACTAGAAAATACCCTTTGGATAGTTGTTTGGGGTGAGGAAGAGGGAGAGAAAGGACCCAACATCCAAGATTTTAGCCGGAGAGTGTGAATGGCTTATCAGCTGAGCATGTTCTGAACGTCAGGGGCTTCTACATATTTTAGTTAATCTTTATACCAACCATATGAGGTACAATTAGCATCTTTACCTTATAGATAAGGAAACCAAGACTCAGGCATTTAAAATAACTCTAATAAGTAGATATAGAGCCAAGGGTTATGCCTGGTTTGTCAGACTCCAAAGCTAGTGTCCCAGCAAATGTCTGAAGGGGTTGGAGGGCTACGAATGAGTACATGAGTCGATGACAGACTCTGCCTTTTCTATTCATCCAAACACCAAAGAGGAAGGAGGCAAAGTGAAGATCACATACTCCCAGAAAATTTGGACTATAGAAGATGTGTGGAAAGAGAGACCTGTTACATTTTACTATTGTAAAATCTCATATGACTTTGTAGGGTGATGACAATATTGTATATCTTGATTCCAGTGTTTTTTTATACATTTATTACAACTTATCTAACTGTACACTCAGGACCTCCGCCTTTGAAGGTGTATAATTATACTATGAAAATAAGTCAGAGGTTTTACTTAAATCAAACACTTTTAGGACCACCTTCCACGGTCTATGCTAGCTCTTACTTTCCCTCTTTGGTCAGAATAGAGAATAACAATTTCTTCAATTAAGGGAGCAAGATAGATCTTTGACTTGGACATGGCTACTACAGATGTCAGGAAAGAATATTTTTTAATAGGGTCCGTGGGAGTTTATGTTCCTTCTGATATCTCACTCATGAGCCTGGTGATAACCATGGCAGGAATTCATGCAGAAAAATTCTCTGTGATGATGGTCCTAGACTATAAAGAAAATCAATGTTAATTTGATAAGCATTAATTTGCAATCCAACATCCAAAGTAAATTCATGCATCCCTTGAATGTCAAATTCATTTAAAAAATAATGCTAATCAGATTCTCTTTCAAAAGTCTAAATATACTTAAATAAGGCTTGTAGTGCAATGCTTGTAGAACAATGTAATTATTGTGGTCTTCATATACTTGCTTATTAATTGACTATTGAAATTGGAAAAGCATTTCCATAATTAATCTCATGCCATTTTCCAATTATAAATTTGATATAGTGAAACTGATGCAGCCTCAAAGGAACTGAAGGTGATAGCTTGTTTTGGGGAATGAAGTATTTTCTGAGACAATCCCAGATAGTTGCCTGATCAATACAGTATTTTGCTTTTTGATATCCTATGCACAGAGGGAGTAAAGTGAAAGCAGCCTGAAAGTATTGTTTCAAGCTATCTTTGAATAGGTTGAAAAAGGTGAAATTTGTAGGGAGGGTGGAAACCCAGTGTGATCAGATATACTGTAGAGTTTATCTAGACAGCTCAGGACATGCCCTGAAGCTGAACAGCATACCAATTGCAGTATAAGCTCTTTACAACTCAATGTGTTAAATTTACCATAGCCCACCCAAGATGCCAAAGCCTTAAGAGTAGATGAAAAAAGATGGTGTATTAGTCTGTTCTCATGCTGCTAATAAAAACATACCTGAGACTGGGTAATTTATAAAGGAAAGAGATTTAATTGACTCACAGTTCCACATGACTGGGGAGGCCTCACAATCATGGTGGAAGGTAAATGAAGAGCAAGTTCATGTCTTACATGGCATCAGGCAAGAGAGCTTGTGTAGGGGAACTCCCATTTATAAAATCATCTGATCTTTTGAGACTTATTCACTGTCACAAGAACAGCATGGGAAAGACTCACCCCCATGATTCAATTACCTCCCACCCAGTCCATTCCCACTGCATGTGGGAATTATGGGAGCTACAATTCAAGATGAGATTTGGGTGGGGACACAGCCAAACCAAATCAGATGGTGACCAGCTCTTTGAAATCTGAAGAATATCATAATGACTACTTGTATCTATCCAGTAACCTAAGCCTTTTAGTTTGGTCAAAATAAACCAAAGATTAAAGGTCTTTATTATATTGCAGTAAAAACAGTTAACATGAAATTTACCCTCTGAATGAATTTTTAAGTATACAATACATTATTGTTGACTATAGGTACAATGTTGTACAGCAGATCACTAGAGCTTGTTCATCTTGTTTGACTGAAACTTCATGCCAGATGATTAACAACTCCCATTTCCCCCTCTCCCCAGCCCCTGACAACCATCATTCTATTATTTGATTCTATGAACCTGGCTATTTTATATACCTCGTATAAACGGAATCATGTACTTTCTATGACTGGCTCATTTCACTTACCATGATTTCCTCAAGTTTCATGCATGTTGTTGCATTTGGCAGAATTTTACTTCTTTTTTCAGGCTGAATAACAATTTATTGCATGTTTATTCCACATTTTGTTTATCTGTTCATCTGCTGATGGAGATTTAGGTTGCTTCCACATCTTGCCATTGTGAATCTTGCTGCAATGAACACAAAAGCACTAATAACCTTTCAAGATCTGATTTCAATTCTTTTGGAAAAATACCCAAAAGTAGGATTGCCAGATCACGTGGTATTTTCTATTATTAACTTTTTGAGGAAACTTCATGTTGTTTTCCACAATATTTGTACCAATTTATACTCCCACCAACAGTATATGAGGGTTCGTGAGGATGAAACCATATCTTCACCAACACTATTGTCTCATCTTTTTTGATAATAGCCATTGTAATAGGCGTGAGGTGACCTCTCATTGGGATTTGTTTTGCTTTTCCCTGATGATTAGTGAAACTGAGCATTTTTTCCCCAGATACCTGTTGCCCATTTATATGTCTTCTTCGGAGAAATGTCTACACAAATCTTTAGCCTGTTTATGTTTGTGGTGGTTGTTGTTTTACTATTGAGTTGTAGGAGTTTTTTTCATATATGTTGGAGATTGACCACTTATCAGATATATGGTTTGGAAGACTTAGCATTGTGAACATGTCCATACTACCCAAAGTGATCTACAAATTCAATGCAATCCGTATCAAAATCCCAGTGTCATTTTTTACAGAAACAGAAAAAACAATTCTAAAATTTATATAGAACCACAAAAGACTATGAATTGCCAAATCGATCTTAAGAAAAAGGAACAAAACTAGAGGAATCACATTTTCTGATTTCAATGTATACCATAAAACTATAGTAATTAAAACTGCATGGTGCTTGCATCAAGACAGGCATACAGACCAATGAAACAGAATAGCAAACGCAGAAATAAATTCATGTATATCAAGTCAACTGATCTTTGACAAGGGTGCCAAGAATACACAATAGAGAAAGGAGAGTCCTTCAACAAATGGTGAACCTGGATATGCACTTGTAAAATAATTACATTGGATCCTTATCTTACACCATATACAAAAATCAACTCAAATGACTTGATTGAAGACTAAGTGTAAGACTTGAAACTGTAAAAGTCATGGGAGAAAACACAGGAGAAAACTTTATGTCACTGGTCTTCGCAAAAATTTCATGAATATGATACCAAATCACAGGTAACCAAACCAAGAACAAGCAAGTGGGGCTATATCAAACTGCAAAGCTTCTGCACAACAAATGAAACAATCCACAGAGTGAAAAGACAACCTACAGAATGGGATAAAATATGTCTTATTTTATCCTCCAAAGATAGTCGTTCAGAAAGCCCAAGAGACTCCTAAAAGAGGAAAGGGAGTAGAAGACTGGCTTATTACTATTAAAAGATTACCTATCAGCTATTAAGAAACAAATACATTAGGCTAACATGTTTTTGATTACCAACTTGGAGCTGGGCTAGGCTCTGAGATGACAGGACAGAGAAGTTGTGAAAGGAGAGATGGAGAAGCAGAGGGGCAATGTGAAAAGCACAGAGTGCTGTCCAAGACGCTACAGGAATTTCAGTCTGTGCTTTGGAGAGTCCTCTGGTCAATGCAACCTCAGGGACAACTGAAGAAGAGATGTGGGTGGGGGCCCTGATGCCCAATTTCACTTACAGAAGGAATTTGCCCTTACATTTAACAACCCATGAATGAAAACCAATGTTTAGTTTAAAGGGCGAAGTTCTTCACAGTATCCCAGCTCTTGGTAAGCTGGACACAGGGGACAGAGTATAGCAAATTCAAGTTTTGGATTTGCTACCCCACTGTTTGAGTAAGTACTTCGCTTTAATCCTGCAAACTTTAGTTTTCCCATCTACACCATAAGATATGAAAGTAAATGATCCGTCAGAACCCTTCTGCTTTAGTATTGAATATTTATGTTTTGTTTTTTTTTTCTCAAGGAGAACAGGCCTTGGGATACGACTGGAGAAATGATAAAACTTTTTTTCACTATTGATATACAATCCACATCCTTTATTCATAGACTATGTCACAGATTCTCATGTTCTTTGCTATGGGTTGAATTATATCTTCCTCAAATCCATATGTTGCAGTCATAACATGCAGTACCTCAGAATCTGACCTTATTTGAAATAGGTCATTGCAGATGCAATTAGTTAAGATGAGATAAAAGAAAGACATAAAAGGTATTCAAATAGGAGAGGAAGAAGGGAAATTGCTACTGTTTGCTGATGACATGATCTTATATATAGAAAATCCTACCGACTATACCGAAAAAACCTGTTAGAACTAATAAATCAATACAGGAGAGTTGCAGGATACAAACTCAACATGCAAAATCAGTAGACTTTCTATACACTGACAACAAATTATCTAAAAAAGAAATCGAGAGAACAATCTCATATATAATAGCTATGAAAAAATACTTAAGAATAAATTTAACCAAGGAAATGAAACACTTGTACACTGAAAACTATAAAACATCCATAAAAGGAATTAAAGAAGACACAAATAAATGGAAAGATATCCAGTGTTCACGGATTAGAATAACTAATATTGTTAAAATGGTCATACTACCCAAAATTATATATAGGTTCAATGTAGTCCTTATCAAAATTTCAACATTATTTTTCATAGAAATAGAAAATAATCCTAAAATTTATACAGAACCGAAAAACTTTGGGTAATCAAGCCAAGGCAACTATGAAGGAAAAGAACAAAGGTGAAAGTACCACCTACCTTATTTCAAACTAAACTACATAGCTGTAGTAATTAAAACAGCATGGTATTACCACCCGCCCCCACCCCACCGCCCCCCCCACACACAAAATAAAAAGACACATTGACCATGGGAACAGAAGAGAGAGCCCAGAAATGAACTCATATATTTACAATCAACTCATTTTTGACCATAGGAAAACTGGATATCCACATGCAGAAGAATGAAATTAGATCCTTATCTTATAGCATATACAAAAATCACCTCAAAACAGATTAAAGACTTAATTGTAAGACCAGAAATTCTAAAACTACTAGATGAAAACATAGGGGAAAAAACTATATGACATTACTGTGGGTAGTACATTTTAGATTTGACCCGAAACGTACAGGCAACAAAAGCAAAAATAGACAAATGGGATTACAACAAAGTAAATGTTTTCTTTGCTGTGCTGAAGCTTTTAACAGTGTGCAGCAACAACCTATGGATTGGGAGAAAATATTTGTAAGCCATACATCTGATAAGGGGTTAATATCCAAAATATAAAAGGAGCTCATACAACTGAATAGCAAGAAAACAAAAACCCAGCTGAAAAATGAGCAAGGGACTTGAATAGACATTTCTCAAAAGAAAATACAAAAACGGCCAACAGATACATACAAAAGGCTCAACATCACTAATCATTAGGAAAACATGAATTAAACCACAATAAGATATAATCTCAAATCTGTTGGAATAACATTTTTCAAAAGATGAAAATAACTGGTTGGTGAGGATGTGGAGAAAGGGGAATCCTCATACACTGTTGGTAGGAATGTAAATTAGTACAACCATTATGGAGAATAGTTTGGAGGTTCCTCAAAAACTAAAAATAGAATTACCATATGATCCAACAGTTTCACTTCTGGGAATTTACTCAAAAGACCTGAAATCACTTTGTCAAAGAGATGTCTGCTTCCTCATGTTCACTGCAGTTCTAATTATAACAGCCAAGTTATGGAATCAACTTAAGTGTCCATCAACAGATGAATGGATAAATAAAATGTGGTATATATGCACAATGGAATACTCTTGAGCCTTAAATAAAATAGGGAAATTCTGTCATTCTGATAACATGGATGGAACTGGAGAACACTATGCTAAGTGAAGTCAGGCACAGAAAGACAAATACCACATGTTCTCATTTATACGTGGAATGCAAACAATTAAACTCATGGAAGCAGGGAGTAGAGTAGTGGTTAAAGAGGTTGGCGGGGTGGGGGAATGGGGAGAGGACTGTCAAAGTGTACAAAATCTCAGACAGGAAGAATATGTTTTTCTTCTTTGTTCCAATTCCATTACACAGCATGGTGAATACAGTTAATAACAGAGTATTGTACACTTCACAATTTCAAACGTTCTCACCACAAAAATGTTAAGTATTTTAGGTAATGGATATGTTAGCTTGATTTAATTATTTCACATTATATTTATGAATTATAATACCACTTTGTACTCTGTATTCCGTAAATTTACATGACCATAAATTGTCAATTTATAATTTTAAAATGAGGTTTTACTGGAGGAGGATGAGCCTCATCTAACATGACTGGTGTCTTCATGAAAAGGGGGAATTTGCACACAGAAAGAACATGCTCACTGGGAGAATGTCATGTGGTGACAGGAGTGATGCTGCCATAAGACAAGGTCCTACTGAAATCTGGGATAGAAATCTGGGACAGATCCTGC
This sequence comes from Papio anubis, assembly GCF_008728515.1. Taxonomy (NCBI): domain Eukaryota; kingdom Metazoa; phylum Chordata; class Mammalia; order Primates; family Cercopithecidae; genus Papio; species Papio anubis. The sequence continues at coordinate 7,468,935 of NC_044994.1, forward strand.
CCTAGATCCTTTAGAAGCATGGCCCTGCCCATACCTTGATCTTGGACTTCTAGCCTCCAGAACTGTGGTGCTTTGCTATGGCAGCCCTAGCAAACTAACATATTTCTCTACCTTGCTTCTAAGCGCGTCACTTTCTTAGCAAATTCTAAGCAACACTTGTCACTCAACTTTTCTAGAAACCCAGGTCTTCATTTTTCCCTTCAGGCCAAACAATGTTTTTGCCACATCAAGAGGCCTTTTCCATAAATTTGGATGGCCACTCGTCATTTGATTTTAGTAAGCAGGGCATAGGGTTAGGCCATTAAATTCTCTATTCAATCATGAAAATTAAATTTAAGTCCGTCTACATATATACTGTGTTCCATTACCTAAGATGTAAAATTTGTTTAAAACATGATGGCAGTGATGGCAGATGATACCAACAGTGATGGTAGTAATAAATAAGATATCCTGGAATGAACATAAGACATTACAACATTTCCAGTATAAACCTTTTTTTTATCCCAAAGATTGCTAAGCATTTTCTGTTAGGCCCTATGCCAGTTCCCTTTACAGAATACTGAACTGGATCTACTGAGATTTAACGTTCCCGTCCATTAGATTTGATGTTTCACCAACCACCTTACTCTCCAAGGAAGTGTTACTTTTAGAAATTAAGGCAGAAATCTGAGATATAGCATAAGTCAGTCACTTAGAGGAAAAAATGCCTCCATAAAAGTATAAAGCAGAAGAGTGTAAGAAGAGCATGATTTAATTTAAAATTGTGGCTTTAAAATTTATAGATTGGGTAGTTTAAAACTACCCTCCCTCAGGTGCTCAAAGTCCCTTAGAAAGGGAATCTCTCCTTATTACACAAAATGGGCACATACAAATTCAGGGCTTAAAACATTGCATTAAATGATAGTAACAAATCTGAAAATAAACTATCCTAGATCCGTGCTCTCAAACTTTCAAAGGCAAAAGAATCACTTGAATTATTGTTAAAATGTAGATTCCCAGATATTCTGGTATATTCTGATGCAGTAGAAGCTACGCGTCTGCATTTTATTTTATTTTGAGATAGCGTCTCACTCTGTCACCCAGGCTGGAGTGTAGTGGTGTGATCTTAGATCACTGCAACCTCTGCCCACTGGGCTGAAGCCGTTCTCCCATCTCAGCCTCTAGAGTAACTGGGACAATAGACTCACACCACACACTCAGCTATTTTTTTGTATTTTTAGTAGAGACGGGGTCCTGCCATGTTGCCCAGTCTGGTCTGGAACTCCTGAACTCAAGCAATCTGCCTGCCTTGGCCTCCCATAGTGCTGGGATTACAGGCATGAGCCACTGCACCTGGCTTCATCTGTATTTTAAAAAGCATCCTGGTAGATTCTGAAACAGGAAACAATGATCTCTATGTCATGTAACATTTTTTTCTAATAAAAAGTTATTCCTTAACTGTCACCTTTTATAATAATCTTTTAAGTAAATATTCAAATCCGATTTTTTTTTTTTAAATCCATAAGACACTATATTCTGACTTTTGGCTTAGAACCTATGGTCGCTATAAAATGTAGTGCCATTTCAGCCCCATGAGTCACAAAGATTTACAAATAGGACCAGAGCTCACCAAGGAAAAGACACAAATTCCCTAATACCCTTGCAATGGGAGGTAACTAGATCCAAATGGTGGGGACAGACACTTTGAGGAGTGTTCTGGATAGAAAAACTTTTTCTCAGTTTGCTTGAGCATCCAGCATTTGAACACACTTGTCTCTTAAGTAAGGAGAACGGCTTCATTTTTCACACCCTCCACCGGCTCACTGAAATATTACATTGCTCTATTTTTATGTTACTTTATAGCTACATAGTGCTTTCTCATTTAATCCTACATTTAATTTTAATATGAAAATGTTATGTAAATTCAGTTCCAACATCTTCTTTTGGTAAATTATAACCTAAATATCTGGGTTTACAAACGCTTCTGCATTCTGGGTATCGTTGCTGATTTTCTAATAGGTGTTTATGCTTGGATGTCTCCCAGGCATCCCAAGCTCAACACAGAAATTATTGCCTCTTTGCACTCCAGACCTGTTCCTTCCCCTATATTGCTTGTCCTGTGAACGACAAAGATATCCATGCTGTATTTAACTCCAATTTTGATTTGAGAGTCAAAATAAACTTGTGGTCCTCTGGTTCACTTTTGGCTGGTCACCAGGTTCTGCTGGTTCTTTCTTCCAAATATCTCTTGAATCCCTTCCCCTCTATCCTATCCCTAATGCCACTGCCTCAGTTCAGAGTCTCACTGCTTCTCACCTAGATCAGTGCTTCTCAAACTTTAGCATGTGTCAGAATCACACAAAGTGCTTGTAAAAGCACAGATTTCTGGGTCCCACTCCAAGAGATTCAGATTCAGTAGGTCTAGGGTGAGCCTTGTTCTATGCATTTCTAACCATCTCCAAGGTGATACTGTTGTTGCTGGTCCATGGTGTACACTTTGATCAGAATCAGTGTCACCTGGTGCAGTTCAGCCCAGACGCCTGCTCAAATCTCCTTACACAGCACACACCTCAGTCCCCTTGCTCTCAGTCAACAAAGCCGCTTGAGGAAGCCTCATCATGATCCTGCCAAAGATGCCTTTTGTGAGGATTTAGTCACCTCAGGAGGGTGCCAGCTCTGGTCTATCTAAGAACCCATGACATGCTGGGCCTCCTAGAGCAATGGGGAAGACAGATTTCTTCCAACTGTTTCAGCTCTGTCTGCATGCAGGATCTTATCAGTTCTCTTATAACAAAAATCCTACCTAGTTAAAATACCTGTTACAAAATACTGTGATGGAAAGAGGATAGGAAATGGAATCAGTGTTAGAGAATGGTTTTGCCCCTAGAACAGGGGTCCCAACCCCTGGTCATGGCCCAGTACTTATTAGGAAGCAGGTCTCACAGCAGGAGGTGAGTGGCAGGCAAGCCAGTACAGCTTTGTTGGTAGTTACAGCCACTCCCCTTCACTCCCATTACCGCCTGAGCTCCGCCTCCTCTCAGATCTGCTGTGGCATTAGATTATCATAGGAGCACAAACCCTGTTGTCAACTGCGCATGCGAGGGATCTAAGTTCATGTCCCTTGTGAGAGTCTAATACCCACCCTCTCCCTTCCCACAGGTCCGTGGAAAAGTTGTCTTCCACCCAACCAGTTCCTGGTGCTAAAAAGATTAGGGACCGGTGCCCTAGAAAACTGCTCCTCAGGGGATCCTTGGTCCTTGTAAGGTCCTACTGGTCCTACTGAAAAGTCCTGACCGAGTAAATGCCCAACAGAAGCGGGACACAAACCAGGAAAAATCTAATGGTTTGCATTAATTATTCTTTGTGGAAAAAAAAATGCTTCTATAGGGACTGTAGCAGAAAATCATAAATAAATTATTATGATAATAAAGTAAGACTAGAGAATGCAGTATCTAAATTCATGCTTCTTTGTAGGAAGATAGAATGATGCAGGGCTTAAGAATATGAGCTTTAGATTCACACAAACTTGAGTTCAAATCTCAATCATATCACTTAGTCATGTAGATTCGGTTATTTAACTGCTCTTAGACTCAGTTATTTCATCTCTAAAATTGAGCTAAGATCACCTACTCTTACAATTGTTGTTAGAATCAAGTATATCTATGCAAATCTCCACGTATACTATATATCTTCACATATGTCCTATATATCTCCATATCTATCTCCATGTGGATATCCCCCATATCTCCATATATGTATTACACATAAACCATACACATACACACACACATATATGTATACAGACACATATATACATATGTGTTAGTAGTATACTGCCTGGCATATTGTAAATGTTCCATAAATGGTAGGGGTAGTAGCAGTGTATGATTATTAATAAGGAATGAGATAGAATGACCAACTTAAACCTCTAAAACTTGAGAAATAACTTTCCTTACTGATGCTTCATCTTGTTGGTTCTTGTTATATTTCCCTAAGCATACCAGTAAGTCATTTATTTATTACGTACTGTGTGCCAGTCATTATGAATACAAAGCCACGTGAGGCATAATCCAGGCTCCCTTTACTTCTAACTCTTTACTCTCATTCCTCTTAACTCCCCATCAAATTTTTTCTCCTTAATTTGAATGAGGTGAAACTGCTGGTGAGTAGCATTGGGACTCTCCTGATTTGGACATAGAAAAGTGTCAGCTTCTCTTGCTGATATTTCTTTACATGGCTCTGCCATCTTGCAGTGTAGCTTTTGCTCAATCAAGCCTGGTGCAGCCTTATCATGTCTTTGCAATCAAGTAATTTCTGCAAAAGGTATATCATCTCTCCTTGAGTGATTTCCTTATCCCATCGCTGCCTTTTTCATCAATTCTTCCTCTTGAATTTTGAAGAGACTCTCTGCTCTGCCATATCTGTCTCATGGTGATATTGCTGTCGATTTGGGTCCACAATGTTTGGAACTTCCTTGTCCTTGTCCTTGTCCTCAGGTTGTTAACTCATTATATTCTGCCTCTGACACAGCTGTTCTGTGGGTTTCGTCTGAAGGCTCGCTTCCTTCTGGAAATGGTACTGACACTCTTAGTCAAACCATTCTCATCAGTGCTTGGGTCTTGGTTCTTTGAGATGCTCTCCTTTAGGAACAGATTCTCCCCACTTCAGTGCTGTTCTTGCTGCCCAGTGTAATCTTTACTGCACTTTCACTTGTACTTACGGCAATGCTGTTTTCTTCTCCAAAATGATTGTCTTCTCTTCTAGCCATTTTAATATTTTTATTTTTTTTCCTTTCCAACTTCTATTTTAAGTTCAGGGGTACATGTGCAGGATGTCAGGCTTGTTACAAAAGTAAACGTGTGCCATGGTGGTTTGCTGCACAGATCATCCAGTCACTTAGGTATTAAGCCCAACATCCATTAGCTATTCTTTCTGGTGCTCTCCCTCCCCCATCTCCCACCTTCTGCCAGGCCCCAGTGTGTGTTGTTTTCTACCATGTGTCCGTGTGCTCTCATCATTCCGCTCCCACTTACAGTGAGAACATGCAGTGTTTGGTTTTCGGTTCCTGTGTTAGTTTGCTGAGGGTAATGGCTTCTAGCTCCAAGTAGCAGTTGAACGTAAAGACATTTTCACTAACAAACAACCTGGGCTTTCAACATTCCACCAAAAAAACTAGATGCCTAATATTATGATAAGCTGAAATTAAAAGAGTGACACAGTAAAACTTAGACTATGTCAGGCAGGAGAGAGCACTGTGGAATTTCCATACCTTCAATTTTTGGTAGGGTTAAAAAAATACAGTTTTGACACTCAAATAGGCTACTCTATTTCTCTCATATTTGATATAGTCCCAAGATCCAATAGAAAGCACCTTCGACTAGTGAGATTAAGCTTCAAATGACTTTGTGTTCAAATCCTACTCTTACTTCTGTGACGGCTTAGAATTTCCTCTATATCTCCTAACACAGGTGAATATTTTTTTAAATTTTAATTTAAATTTTAAGTTACAGGGACATGTGCAGGATGTGCAGGTTTTGTTACATAGGTAACATGAACTCTTTAAAGGAAAAAAACTGATCATATTTATTTTTATACTTACCGTATTTGACATACAATTCCTGTTCAGTAAATATGAACTGAAGCATGAGAGAAACTCTACCTAAATGACATGGTTATTGAAGTACTTAACAATAATATGAAAAACATACGTAGAACTACAAACTGTAACATACTGGAGATTAACTTCTGCTATAACAGTGTGAGGAGCTCCACTGACCTGTTCCCCAGTAAAAGTGGTGAAAATGATAAAGCAAACAAACAACATATTTAAATCCTCTGGAAGTGATTCTAAGGACGAACAGCAAAGAAGCATCTATTCAAGAAAATTCAGTAAGAAATCTGAAAGTCTGTGGTATGTGAACCAAGACCACTTACTCCACTCTTCCCCACATAAGGCAGAGACCCCACTCCAGACTGCTGCAGCCAAGAGCACAGGGCTTCCTTGCCCCACCAGCTTCTAGTCAGAGAGGCCTTTATTCCCAGGAGGAGCAGAACTTCAGTGTTTCTCATCTTACCCCTGCTATCTGTTACTGCGGCTATGTTCCAGGTCAGTGGAAATGAGCGGTAAGAGCTCTTTTCTTCTGCCCAGCCCCACCACTTGTGGAATGGAGGCTGTACCCGGGGCATGATGTGCTAAGAACACTGGGGTTCTGATTGCCTGTCCCCGGCTTGTGAAGTGGTGGTTCCACTCATGTGACCTCAGGCTGCTGCTCCACTCGCCTGCACAAAGTGTGAAGTTCCTAGAGTGAGAATATCACTCAGAGAGAAACTTGCCACTGTTCTCCCACCCAACTTCAAAGCCCTGGCTCAGAAAATTTTACCTGCAAAGAAAAACAAGCACTAAAATAGTTATCTCTTAATCTTTTCCTGGATTAACCTGGACTTAATTTGCACCAGAGCGTGGAGAAGTTTAAACTTAACAATGCTCTCAAGAACACTGGATGTTATGGGAAAAGGTAATTGAGAGGAAATTCACAGATTTAATGAAAATACAGCCTAGACTGTAGATAACTAGCTTGCAGGAGAGAAGTAGGAATAAGCCTGCTAGAAAGAGCCTTCCTGAGGGCAGAACAAATATCGAATACTGACTTCAAAACCTATTTATTTAGAGAGGGTGGTGGGAGGTGCGTAAATAATGAAAAACTACTTATTGGGTACAATGTACAGTGCTTGGGTGATGGGTGCACTAAAATCCCTAACTTCACCGCTATACCATTTATCCACATAACTAAAAACCACTTGTACCCCTAAAGCCACTGAAATAAAAAAATGAAAATAAAAAAGAAACTATTTCCTCAAAGGAGTCACAATTTGATGAGATCCATTCACAGAGCTAGTTTGTAGAGATTGGTTCACAGACCTAAAGGAAAGTATGATTAAAGAAGTGAAGGATGTCCCACCATTCCGATGAAAGTGATTAGTGGGAAATCTCTTTTTTATTATTACTTTTTTAGAGATATGGTCTCACTATGTTATGAAGGCTGGTCTGGAACGCTTAATCTCAAACAATCCTCCCACTTCAGCCCCCCAATAGCTGGCATTACAGGTACTGATAAAAAATATAGACACATAGATGTATGGAATAGAATAGAGGATCCAGAAATAAAGTCACAAATTTACAGCCATCTGATTTTTGACAAAACTGACAAAAACATACAATGAGGAAAGGACACCCATTTCAAAAATGGTGCTGGGAAAATTGGATTGCTATATGAAGAAAAAAACTGGATCCCTCTCTCGCACCATATTCAAAAATCAACCTAAGAAGGATTAAAGACTTAAGTGTAAGACCTGAGCCTATAAAAATACTAAAAAAAAACTAAGGAAAACTCTTTTGGACATTGGTCTAGACAAAGAATTCACGACTAAGATCTCAAAAGCACAGGCAACAAAACAAAACAAAAAACAAATGGGACTTAATTAAAGTAAAATGCTTCTTCACAACAAAAGAAATAATCAATAGAGTGAAAAGACAACCTTCAGAATGGGAGAAAGTATTTGCAAACTATGCGTATGAAGGGGCACTAATACTAGAATTTACAAGGAACTCAAACAACTCAGCAACAATAAAACACGTAATACCATTAAAAAGTGGACAAAGGACATGAATAGACATTTTCAAAAGAAGACATACAATTGACCAACTGGCATATGCAAAAGTTCTCAATGCCACTAATCAGAGAAATGCAAAATGATGCCTTAAAGAGATATCAACTTACATTAGTCGAAATGACTATTATTAAAAAAACAAAAAACAACAGATGTTGGTGGGGATGCAGAGAAAGGGGATTCCCACGGTTGGTGGGAATGTAAATTAGTACAACCTCTATGGGAAACAGTATGAAGGTTTCTCAAAGAACTAAAAATAGAACTACCATTCGCTCCAGGAATCTCACTACTGGGTATCTATACAAAGGAAACAATTATTACATTAAAAACATACCTGTACCCATATGTTAATCATAGCACTATTCACAGTAGCAAAGATAATCAACTTAATTGTCTATCAACAGATAAATGGTTAAAGAAAATGTGGTATATACAGGAAAAAAACAACCACATCAAAAAGCGGGCAAAAGATATGAACAGACACTTCTCAAAAGAAGACATTTATATGGCCAACAAACATAGGAAAAAAAGCTCATCATGACTGATCATTGGAGCAGTGCAAATCAAAACCACAATAAGATAACATACATGCCAGTTAGAATGGTGATCATTAAGAAGTCAGGAAACAACAGATACTGGAGAGGATGTGGAAAAATAGGAATGCTTTTACACTGTTGGTGGGAGGGTAAATTAGTTCAACCCTTGTGGAAGACAGTGTGATGATTCCTCAAGGATCTAGAACCAGAAATACCATTTGACCCAGCAATCCCATTACTGGTTATATACCCAAAGGATTATAAATCATTCTACTATAAAGGCACATTCATGCATATGTTTACCACAGCTCTGTTCACAATAGCAAAGACTTGAAACCAACCCAAATGCCCATCAATAATAGATGGGAAAGAAAATGTGGCACATATACACCATGGAATACTATGCAGCCATAAAAAAGGATGAGTTCATGCCCTTTGGAGGGACATGGATGAAGCTGGAAACCATCATTCTCAGCAAACTAACACAGGAACAGAAAACCAAACACCACATGTTCTCACTGATAAGCAGGACTTGAACAATGAGAACACATGGTCACAGGGAGGGGAACGTCACACACTGGGGCCTGTCTGGGGTGGGGAGCTAGGGGAGAGATAGCATTAGGAGAAATACCTAATGTAAATAATGGGTTGATGGGTGCAGCAAACCACCATGGCATATGTATACCTATGTAACAAATCTGCATGTTCTGCACATGTATCCCAGAACTTAAAGTATAATAATGATAAAAATAAATACATAAAATAGGAACATTTGGAACAAAGATGACAATATATTAACAATAATTTTTTCTGGGTGATGGTTACATTTTTAACTGTTATTAATTTGTTGTTTCTCTGTAATTACTATATGTACTTGTTTAAATTTATATATTTAAACAATATTGTATGCATATCATTTTGTATGCATATCATTTCAAATATAAGAAAATAAAAAGCATTCTCATGACTATAAAAAAAAGAAAATGTGGTATATACACACAATGGAATAGTACTCAGCCAGACAAAAGAGAACAAGTGTGTCCTTTGCAGCAACTTGGATGAAAGTGGAGGCCATTATCTTAAGTTAAACAAATTAGTCACAGAAAGACAAATGCCACATGCTCTTACTTATAAGTGGGAGCTAAATAATGTGTACATGTGGTTGGAGAGTGTGGAGTGATAAACAATTGAGACTGGAAGAGTGGTGGGGTGGGAGGGGCTGGATGATGAGAAATTATATAATGGACACAATATATATTATTCAAGTGATGGATACCCTAAAAGCCCCAACTTCACTTGTCTATTCATCTAACAAAATTACACTTAGACCACATAAATAAACCCCATACATGTATACAAATTTTTAAAAAAGAAAGGAAAGCATGATGAAAATGTTACATCAAATAGAGAATATCAATGAAAATATAGAAATTATTTTAAAAATGAAAATTTTGGAATTGAAAATTACAATAACTTAAAGAAAAATTAATTAAAAAGAAAAGAACAGAGACTCAGAAAAATGTGAAATACCATTAAGCAAATAAGCATCTGTGTAATGGTAATACTAGGAGAATAGAGAATGCGAAAAATTTTTTTGAAAAAATAGTTTGAAAACTCCCCAAATCTATTAAAAACAGTATACTACACATCCAGGAAGCTCAACAAACTTCTGGTAGGTTAAACATAAAGAGATTCAGACAGACACAACATAGTAAAATTACTGAAAGTGAAAACAAGGAGAAAATGTTGAAAGTAGTAGGAGGATAACTGCTTGTCACTTGTAAGACAATTCCGGTGAGATTAGCAGCTGACTTCTCCTTAGAAACAATGAAGGCCACAAGAGAGAAGGATAACATATTCAAAGCGCTCAAAGGACAAAACCATCAACTGGGCCAGACATGGTAGCTCACACCTGTAATCCCAACACTTTGGGAGGCCGAAGCAGGTGGATCACCTGAGGTCAGGAGTTCAAGACCAGCCTGGCCAACATGGCAAAACCCCATCTGTACTAAAAAATACAAAAAGTTAGCTGGGCGCAGTGGCGTGTGCCTGTAATCCCAGCTCCATGGGAGGATGAGGCAGGAGAATCGCTTGAACGTGGGAGACAGAAGCTGCAGTGAGCCGAGATTGTGCCACTGCACTCCAGCATGAATAACATTGTGAGACTTTGACTTAAAAAAAAAAAAAAAAGAAAAGAAAAGAAAGAAAATCATCAACCTAGATCCATCCAGCAAAACCATCATTAAAAAAGCAAAATAAACAAATTTTCAAATAAACAAAAATTGAGAGAATTGATTGCCGACAGATCCGCTTTACAAAAAATACTAATGGAATTTTTGAGCTTGAAAGCAAATGATCCTAGACAGTAATTCAAAATCACACAACAAAACAAAGAGCAATGGTAAAGGTAATGGTAAAGGTAATGGTAAATTATAATGTTTCTGTAGAAAATATTCACTTAAGCAGAAGAAATTATTAAAAGAGAAATAAAGGAACAAACATACCTGAGATATTTAGAAAACAAACAGGAAAATGACTGATACAAATCCAATTATATTAATAATAACATAAAATGTGAATGAATTAAATAATCAAATCAAAAGATACAGATTTTCAGAGATACAATTGTCTAAGGAAATAATTATAATGGAATACAATTAGGAAATAATAGCAGAGAAAATTTGGGATACACCCAAATATGTGGCTGTTAAACAACATATTTCTAAATAACCAATGGATCAAAGAAGATATCAAAAGAGAAATCAGAAAATATTTTGAGATGAATTAAAATGAAAACATGCCATACCCAAATTTTGGGATGCAGCTAAAACAATGCTTAGGGAACATCTATAGTTTTAAATTTCTATATTATAATGAGAAAAGATCTCAAATATTGTAATCTAAACTCTTCCCTAAAACACTGAATAAAAGAAGAGCAAACTAAATATAAAGCAAGCAGGAGGGCAGAGCATTATAAAGATTAAGTTGAAAATTAATAGAAATACAGAGGAATTCAACGAAACCAAAAACTGGTTAAAAATATAAAAAAATAACAAAACTATAGCTAGATTGACCAAAAAACAAGACTCAAGTTACTAAAATTAGAACTAAGAAAGTTATTTCTTTTGACCTTATGGAAATACAAAAGTTAATAAATGAATATTATGAATAGTTGTTGTATTAGTTCATTTCATGTTGCTATAAAGAAGTATCTTGGACTAGGTAATTTATTTATTTATTTTTATTTTTTATTATTATACTTTAAGTTCTAGGGTACATGTGCACAACATGCAGGTTTGTTACATATGTATACATGTGCCATGTTGGTGTGCTGCACCCATTAACTCATCATTTACATTAGGTGTATCTCCTAATGCTATCCCTCCCCTCTCCCCCCACCCCATTATAGGCCCTGGTGTGTGATGTTTCCCACCCTGTGTCCAAGTGTTCTCATTGTTCAAGTCCCACCTATGAGTGAGAACATGTGGTGTTTGGTTTTCTGTCCTTGTGATAGTTTGCTCAGAATGATGGTTTCCAGCTTCATCCATGTCCCTACAAAGGACACGAACTCATCCTTTTTTATGGCTGCATAGTATTCCATGGTGTATATGGACCACATTTTCTTAATCCAGTCTGTCATTGATGGACATTTGGGTTGGTTTCAAGTCTTTGCTATTGTGAATAGTGCCACAATAAACATACGTGTGCAACTGTCTTTACAGCAGCATGATTTATAATCCTTTGGGTATATGCCCAGTAATGGGATGGCTGGGTCAAATGGTATTTATAGTTCTAGATCCTTGAGGAATCATCACACTGTCCTCCACAATGGTTGAACTAATTTACATTCCCACCAACAGTGTAAACCTGTTCCTATTTCTCCACATCCTCTCCAGCACCTGCTGTTTCCTGACTTTTTAATGATCGCCATTCTAACTGGTATGAGATGGTATCTCATTGTGGTTTTGATTTGCATTTCTCTGATGGCCAGTGATGATGAGCATCTTTTCATGTGTCTGTTGTCTGCATAAATATCTTCTTTTGAGAATTGTCTGTTTATATCATTGGCCCACTTTTTGATGGGGTTGTTTGATTTTTTTCTTGTAAATTTGTTTAAGTTCTTTGTAGATTCTGGACATTAGACCTTTGTCAGATGAGTAGACTGTAAAAATTTTCTTCCATTCTGTAGGTTGCCTGTTCACTCTGATGGTAGTTTCTTTTGCTGTGCAGAAGCCTTTAGTTTAATTAGATCCCATTTGTCAATTTTGGCTTTTGTTGCCATTGCTTGTGGTATTTTAGTCATGAAGTCCTTGCCCATGCCTATGGCCTGAATAGTATTGCCTAGGTTTTCTTCTAGGGTTTTTATGGTTTTAGGTCTAACATTTAAGTCTTTAATCCATCTTGAAATAATTTTTGTATAAGGTGTAAGGAAGGGATCCAGTTTCAGCTTTCTACATGTGGCTAGCCAGTTTTCCCAGCACCATTTATTAAATAGGGAATCCTTTCCCCATTTCTTGTTTTTGTCAGTTTTGTCAAAGATCAGATGGTTGTAAATGTGTCATATTATTTCCAAGGGCTCTATTCTGTTCCATTGGTCTACATCTCTGTTTTGGTACCAGTGCCATGCTGTTTTGGTTACTGTAGCCTTGTAGTATAGTTTGAAGTCAGGTAGCATGATGCCTCCAGCTTTGTTCTTTTTGCTTAGGATTGTCTTGTCTATGTGGGCTCTTTTCTGGTTCCATATGAACTTTAAAGTAGTTTTTCCTAATTCTGGGAAGAAAGTCATTGTCCTGAGGCTTCACAGTGCAGCTGGGCCCTGAGCCTGGCCCATGAAATCATTTTTCCCTCCTAGGCCTCTGGACCTATGATGGGAGGGATTGCCATGAAGAGCTCTGAAATACCCTGGGGACATTTTCCCCATTGTCTTGGCTATGGACATTCAGCTCCTCCTTACTTATGCAAATTTCTGCAGCCAGCTTGAAAAATAAGCTTTGTTTTTTACTACATGGTCAGGCTGCAAATTTTCCAAACTTTTCACTCTGCTTCCCTTTTAAATATAAGTTCTCTTTGCTTATGCAAATAAGGATAGGCTTTTAGGAGCAGCTGGACCACATCTTGAATGCTTTGGTGCTTAGAAATTTATTCTGCCATATACCCTAAATTATCTCTCTTAAGTTTGAAGATCTACAGATCCCTAGAGCAGGGGCACGATGCTTCCAGTCTTTTTGCTAAAGTATAATAAGAGTGATCTTTGCTCTAGTTCACAATAAGTTCCTCTTTTCCATCTGACTTCCATCATCCTGGACTTCATTGTCCATATCACTATCAGCATTTTGGTTACAACCATTCAACAAGTCTGTATGAAGTTCCAAACTTTCCCACGTCTTCCTGTCTTCTTCTGAGTCCTCCAAACTAATCCAACCTCTGCCCATTACCAAGTTCCAAAGCTGCTTCCACATTTTCAGGTATCTTTATAGAAATATCCCACTTCTGCTATCAATTTTCTGTATTAGTGCATTCTCACACTGCTCTAAAGAACTACCCAAGAGTGGGTAATTTGTGAAGAAAAGAGGTTTGACTCATAGTTCCTCAGTTCTAACAGGAGTGTGACTAAGAGACCTCAGGAAACTTATAATTATGGCAGAAGGTGAAGAGGAAGCAAGTACCTTCTTCGCACGGCAGCAAGGGAGAGAGAGAGAGAGAGAGCACAAAGAGGGAAGTGCCACACACTTTTAAAACTTAATAATTGTGAGAACTCACTGATTATCACAAGAACAGCATGAGGGAAATCCACCCCCATGTTCCAATCACCTCCCACCAGGTCCTTCTCCCAACACTGAGAATTACAATTCAACATGAGATCTGGATGGGGAAACAGAGTCAAACCACATCACTTCCTAATTCATTTTATGAGGTCAGTATTATCCTGATATACAAACCAGACAAATTACATCACAAAAAAATATAGACCAATATATCTTATAAATATGGATGTAAAAATACTCAACAAAACACAAACAAACTGACCACATGATTATAAAAAGAACTATGACCATGACCAAATGGGATTTATCCCACGAATGTAAGGTTGGTTCAAAATTCAAAAATCAATTAATGTAATACATTATCACAATATGATTTTTTTAAAACTCACTTCATCATCTCAAAAAAAAACAAAAAATGCATTTCACAAAATCCAACATCCTTTAATAACAGGAACACTAAAAAAAAAGAGAAAATATTATCAACTTGATAAAGTCCATCTACAAAAAATTCACAGCTAGTGTCATACTTAACAGTGAAAGAATGGATGCTTTTCCTACTGAAATCAGTAATAAGAAAAAAATGTTCATTCTCACTACTTCTATTTCACATTTTATTAGAGGTTTTAGCCAGGCAAATTAGGCAAGGAAAAAAAAATAAAAGATCAGTCCAATTGAAAAGGAAGAAGTAAAATTATCTCTATTCTCAGATAACATAATCTTATATATAAAAAATTTGTAAGAAATCTGTTAAAAAGTGGTTAGAGCCAATAAATGAATTCAGCAAGGTTATAGATATAAGAACAAAATACAAAAATCAGCTGTAGTTCTGTACACTTACAATGAGCAATCTGAAAATTAAATTAAAAAAGCATTTTTTTTCACAATAGCATCAAAAAGAATACATAGTAATAAGTTTAACAAAAGAAGTGTAAAACCTATGGTGTGAAAACTACAAAATGTAATTTAAAGTAATTAAAGGTCTAAATAGATGGAAAAATATTCCACATTCATGAATCAGAAGACTTAACATTGTTAAGATGGCAATACTCCCTAAACTGATCTACAGGTTCAACAAAATTTCTATCAGAATTTCAGTTGACTTACCTGTGGAAGATGATTGTAACATTCATATGGAATTGCAACAGACCCATAATATCCAAAACAATTCTGAAAAAGGACAAAGTAGGAGGACTTTAACTTCCCAATTAAAAAACTCACCACAAAGCAATAGTAATCAAGACAGTGGTTCTGGCACAAGGATAGACATATAAGTCAGTGAAATAAAATTGAGGGAGTATCAAGAAATAAACCCATACCTGTATGGCCAGTGAGACAGGGTGGAGTGGAGTGGCACAAATGCAACTCACTGCAGCCTCAACTTTCTGGCTCAAGTGACCCTCCTGCCTCAACCCCCCACAAAGCTAGGACTACAGCATGTGCCACCCCTGCCTGGGTGTATTTTTTGTAGAGATGGGGTATCAGCATGTTCCCCAGGCTGGTCTCAAACTCCTGAGCTTAAGTGATTCACCCACCTCAGCCTCCCAAAGTGCTGGAATTACATGCATGAGCCACTGCGCTCAGCCCCAGCTGATTTTTGACAAGGGTACTAAGAACATTTAATGAGTAAAGAATAGTCTTCTCAATAAATGATGCTGGACAAATGGAAAGCCACATGCAAAAGAATAGGATTAGCACTTTACCTCATACTATATGCAAAAATCAACTCAAAATGGATCAGAGCCCTAAAGATAAGAGCTAAAACTTAAAAAGTATAGAAAAATTATAGGCATAAATCTTTATGACCTCAGATTTGGCAAAGGATTCTTAGTTATGATACCAAAAGCATGTGCAATGAAAGAAAAAATACATTGAGTTTTATTAAAATGAAAAACTCTTGTGGTTCAGCAGACACCATCAAGAAAGTGAAATATTTACAGAATGGAATAAAATATTTGCCATATATCTAATAAGGGACTTATAGCCAGAATATATAAAGAACTCTTACAACTCAATAAAAAGACAAATAACCCAATTTAAAAATGGGCAGAAGATCAGAACATGCATTTCTCCAAGAAAGATAATACAAATGACCAATAAGCATATGAAAAGATACTTGACATTATTAGCCAGGAGAGAAATGCAAATGAAAACCACAACGAGATACCATTTCATACACATCAGGATGGCTAGAATAAAAAATATATAAACAAGTTTGGTGAGAATGTGAAGAAATCAAAACATGCATTCACTGCTGGTAGGAATGTAAAATGGTGTAGCCATTTTGGAAAACAGTCTGGAATTCCTCAGACAATTAAACATAGAGTTACCATATGATCCAGCATTTCCATCCTTGGGGATATACCCAAGAGAAATGAAAACATGTCCACATAAAAACTTAGATATTATAGATAATGCTGCTATAAACATTAGTGTACACAGTCCCAAATGTTAATCAACAGACAAATGGGTAAACAAAATGTGATATACCCAAATAATGGAATATTATTTGGCTACAAAATAAAATCACACTGATACATTCTAAACTGTGGATGAACTTTGAAAACATATTAAGTGAAAGAGTCAGTCACAAAAGATCACATGTGATATAATTCTGTTCATTTGAAAGTTCGAAATAGGGAAATCTATAGACATAGATTGGTTGTTGATTAGAGCTGAGGAAGTTGGGATGGAGGTGGGGGGTGATAGCTAAAATGTATGGAGTTTCTTTCTGAGACGATAAAAATGTTTTAAAATTAACTGTGATGGTGGTTGCATATATCTGTGAATATATTAAAAACAGTTGAATTGAACACTTTGAGTAAATTATATCTTAACAAAGCTGTTTATGAGAACCTGTCAAGTACTGTCCAAATGGAAGCTAATATTGTTTCTTTTTTCTTGAGTTACATGACGTTTAAAAGGCTAGTTATGTAATGTCATTATAGCCCTCAGAAATCAATTTTTCTTAATGTTTAAGGAAATCATTAAAATTATAAAACATATCAAGACCATTAGGTGAGAGAATTTTTTGTGTTACTATTATAAGCAATCATCATCTTACACAGAATTTGTTATTTAAAATTGAAAGATATTTGGTTCTATTTTATTGAAAAATCTATATTCTTAATATTAGCCTAATGGTTCCCTTTCTGAGAAGAAAGATAATTTAAGGGAAAGGTGTATTTGGCTTCTGGTTTGATGGTCCTCGTAAATGTGTTCTAGTTTGTTACACTTTGCGCATGTCATCGTCTTCTAAATGTAGCACATTATATAATATTTATTCTTTTTCAAATGTTAGATAAAATAATTTTACAGAAGTAACAGAGAACTTTTATATAGGATTGGAATTTTAACTTATAAATATAGAAAAAATATTTTTCTTATCTGCAAATTCAATGGCTTTTTTTCTAAAAAACTTTGGCTTTGTAACAAATTTGAAACACAAGTAAGTGTTTATTTGTTCTAGAAAATAATGTACAAAGAAGAAATGCGGAAAAGTTAGCACAGAAATGGCCCAGTATGCACTTTCAAATAATTCTCTAATATTAGCATTTGTAAAGGAAGCTGGTGGCCATTCTCCTCTTTGTCAATGATCAACTGAAAATGAAAAAGATAAATGATGTTTCAAATTTGTCTTCTAGAAGGATGCCCCGATCGTTCCATATATGGAAACCTGTGTCTATCCTCCAGGTAACACCAGTCATTAGCTGTGGGATTTACAGTCTGAGGCAAGGGTAGGATATTCCATGAGATACATGTTATGATAAGTAATATCAAATGATGCTAATAGACAAGAAGTTTGAGAATGACTTTAAAATTATTCTGTTTTTATGTTGCTGCATCATGAACCAATGCTTAACAATGCTGAATAAAATAACATTCAAGTATCTTAGGTCAGTCACTAACCTATGATTACATTACTCAAACATGGCCAGGAAGAGGACTTGACTTACATTTGGAAGCCTATTTAACTGATTAATATAACAACACAGCAAATAGTGGTCTCTAGAGTTGACCCAGTTGCATGCTGCTTTTCTATTCCTGGCTCAAAACACAAGATCCAAATGTTGCTGTTTTCCTTCACTGTGGCAAACGAGATTTTTCAGACATGATTGCTTAGTGACTTTTAACATATGTAGCTTAATCTAAAAGAAAATAATCAATGAGCTTTTCCAGTTCCTTAAAATCCCTAGGCCAAATAGTCTTGAATCAAAGAAGCTCAGGATAAATCAGATGAAAAGGTCATAGACAAACTATGTAGGCATCTGAGAATCTGGGAGGGTTTGAGTGATGGAGCATGGCCCAGGAGTTGGCCCTAATTGGACAATCAAAGAACATTTCCAAAGCACAGTCTATTGATTCGGAAGTTGAATGTTCTTTGATTATGTAATAACTGATTGATAATGGCAGCTTACTTGTCTTTTTTTCTTCAAACATTTTCTTCAAGTTGGAAAATATTCACTATCAGGTAACCGTTTCAAGGATAATTGATAAACTATGGTGAATCAACAATCTTAGCAGAATTCTCTACTCATCAGTAATTTCACCCAATAATTCCAACATGGAGTTGTAGAAAGCCACCAAGTCAACCTCAGTAAAAGCAATTAGCTTGACCTTGGTCATACTGATGATTAATTAGAAGAGATTCTAGGTGCCACAATTCCTAGTGGAAGCTCTTACCACTCCATCACCAGTATCTGTTCTATGATTCTCAAAGTGTGGTCTCTGAATCAGCAACTCCAACATCACCTGGAATGTTCTAACAGAAATACAAATGTTAGAAATGCAAACCTCAACCTTGGTCTGCTGAATCAGAAACTCTTGGGGGTGGGGCCTAGCAGTCTAGGGTTTCATAAACCCTCCAAGTGATTCTAATGCACACTGATGTTTAATAGCTACTTCTACATATCCCCTGGTAACTGCATATCTATCTAATAACTTCAATGCATATCAAGATATAAACTATTTCCCGAAACAAAGATTCTAAATTACATACCACACAGGTTTAGTATGCAGAGACACTGTCTTGCATTCTACTTGCTTGAAAAATGCCTTTACTCAGGGAGATTTGATTAAGACTGTAGCAGATGGAGAACTTACTGCATTTGTAACTATCACACAACATTGGGTTTCTCAAGGTAAGCTGTTCATTCAAATACTTGTCAAACAGTTACATTCAGCTAATGAACTGTGGGCTGTCACTGCCACAGGAACTGGAATATTTAGCCAAAGCCAACATTTTAATTAACTCAGAACACCATCTAGTCCTTTTCTCCGAACCTACAGTAAACCCCCCCC